>NW_012102676.1:4207169-4341547 GCF_000951045.1 Mandrillus leucophaeus | reverse complement strand
AAAAAAAAAAAAAAAAAGAAAAAAAGTAACAAAGTGAAGAATATAAGAAATAAAAAATAAGTCAAAAAATGAGAATGTTTATGGGGGTAGATGTTATTCCTCAAACCACATTTGACATTGTGAGATGCAAATAGATTTTTGTCCCTAAAGTGCAAGACTAGATAATTAAATGGATCTCCTTTTGAGTGCTACAAGACTCCTTCAGGTATCTATTCAAAGGGCATTTTCTCAGTGGAACCTACCTGGACCACCCGATTTAAAAACTGTATTCGCCCACCTATTCCTTCATCTGGATTTTTTTTTTTTTAACTCTGTTCTGTGTGTTCCTTTTTCATAGCACTTACCACCGTCTAAAAGTTCTAAGACTTATTTATTATATTTATAATTGTGTTTATCTTCCCTGACAGAACCTAACTTCCAAGAGGATAGAGATCTGTGTAATTTGTTCTCTGATGTACGCATAGCAACTGGAATAATGCTCACACATAATAAGCATTCAATAAATATGTGTGAATAAATGAAAATATATGGAAGAAATTACTAGCCATAAAAGCAAAACATCACAATACATTTCTAGGCAAGGCTAGAGATTTAACTCTCAAGGATTTAAAAAGCATTCTTAATAGACTGAGTAGAGGAATAGATTAATTAAAAATTTAGAATCTATAAAATATTTATGAAGCACCTCTGTGGTAAAATACATTAACTGAAGGGTATGATTATATTAATAATTAAAATGACAATACATTTTAGAATTGATATTTTAAGTAGTTTTTAAAAAACATCCAATTTGCTTTCCTAGATACAATATATTTGCCCTCTCTCCTTTGGTCATATGCATTCACATCCCAATAGCCTTCTGACCACAGGATCTTGGGTAGATATTGCATCCAGTGCTTTTCACATCTTCGTTTCCAATATCCTTTCCCTTCTCCCCTTCAGCTACCCATTCCCAGGACCACACCTTGAACTTTGCCAACACTTGCAAAGCTTTCACATTTGATATAATCAGTTTCCACCTGTAGTCTTCTGACCGTGATTTCGTATTTTGCACTAAACTCAGTTATTCAGCCAGTTATTCAAACTAAATATAATCTTGAATCTAAGGGTTGAACCCCATGTCCACTGAATGTTTTCCTTTGCCTCAAAGCATCGGCTGCTTTCTATAGTAACTTCCCATCTTTGCAAGGTTAGATTTCATGACCTATCACTTCATCCACTCTTCTTCTACATAGATAGTATTAATATTAATACTAATTCCATGTTAAAAGTAATACTACATTTAATGCCAATATTATTATAAATAGTTAACATTTTTGATCACCTGCTACATGCCCAACATTATTCTAGTCTCTGTGCATGTAGTGTCTAGTTTAATCTTCACCACTCCATAGGTAACTTTTGTGTTATCCTCATTACACATATGGAAAATAGCTAAAGGAAAATACGGTTAAAATTCTTGCTTAAGGTGGCACAACTGAGATTTGGAACTAGGCTACGAAGCCCAAAAATCAGGTTCCAGAGCTTACACTCCTAACCATGGTATCTGCCTTCACACTTCGTTGAAACTGCCTTTGCAAGTTTACATTAACCTGCCTACTGCTAAGTGTAATCAACACTTATTCTCCATGGCAGATAGGTGAAAGGATACATTTATGGTCTCCAATCTCAACTAAACTCTCGAATTCTCTCCAAAGTCTTCTGGTTGGTTGACTCTCTCTCCCGTTCTCTGTAGCAACTCTATCAAATCATCTGTACTTGTTCAAACTTTACTTCCATTTCATTTATTATTAAAATATAAAAATAACCCCTGTGTTAAAAAGGTAAACCGAGGCACAGTAAATTTTTTAAAGAGTTTATTTGAGCAAACAATGATTCATTAATTGGGACGTTCCAGACAATAATTGGTTCAGGAGATCCACCAGGAAAATGCAAGAGGGAGGTTTTTATGAAATGAATACAGAAGTAAAGCAAAGAATATATTTGATTGGTTATAGCTATACATTTGCCTTATTTGGTCTATGCTGTTGGATAGTCCTGAGTTATATAATTATAATTTTGTTGGCTGCTTCCAATTGATTGAGCTTAATTTCTGTTTTTTTTTTAATACATGCATTCACAATAAATAGCTCAAGTTAAGTTTCACTTATGTTTGCGTATTGAGCAAGGTTAAAGTTGCTTAACAGGCCTGACTAGATTTGATTGCTCAGAAATTTTTCAGTCTTGGTCTCCATGTTTATTTATTTTAGTACTTGTTTAAGGGGGAAAGTTGAAAGTATCAGATAAATTTACCCATACCTCTGTCATACCTCTTACTACCATGGACATTTATTTCTCCTCCTAGTTAGTGCTGTTCCTGTAACCTTGTCGTCATATCTCCTCTTGCTTCTCTGGGAGCAAGGAGAGCTTACCACTTTTGCTTTCACAAAACACTTTTACCTTCCCTGTCACTGCAGTCTTACAACTTTGCGCTTACTTTTGTGACTGCTTATTTTTACTCTCTGTTGCCTTCTATTTCTCTGCCTTACTCTTAAGTTCTAGTGTTTATCAGGATTCAACTCTAGGCTTTATTCTTTTAGCATACTATACATTACCACTAGCCTCTATCATCCATTTTCATTGTTTCAGTAATTACAGTTAGCCTAAAATTTGTATCTTTCACTCAGATCTCTCCTGAGCTTTAAACCAGTGTTTGTAACCATACTCTGGATATTTCTGTTTGAATGTTCCATAAGCACCTTAAATTCAGTGTCTAAAAGTGAACCTTCATTCTCCTCAATGAACCTCCTGTTTCTCCCATATTTTATAGTGAATTGGGATCACTATCCACTCAGTTGTGTAAGATGTAAACTTCAAAGTAATGTCGTTCAAAAATGTTGCCTTTCTCTCAACCCTGACATCCAATCAGCCTTCAAAACTTGCCCATTCTACCTTCTATATATATCTTGAATCTCTCCACTTCTCTCTAAGACAACTGACATTTTCCTAATATATGCAATAATAGATACTTTTTACTGGGGTATTGTAATAGTTCCTAATTGCTCTCTCTTCATCCAGTATACTCACCATAATCCACATTCTTAACAACTGGAGAATATACTTCCACCTTCCCAAGATGTCTCAGTGTCTCAGCCCATTCTGGGATTAGGCTCAAGCTTGAGGTCTAGAATCTTGATATTCAAATCAGTTCCAGGTAAGGATGAGACAAATATGGTTTCTTTCTTTCTTTTTTTTTTGAGACAGAGTCTCGCTCTGTCACCTAGGCTGGAGTGCAGTGGCCGGATCTCAGCTCACTACAAGCTCTGCCTCCCAGGTTTACGCCATTCTCCTGCCTCAGCCTCCCAAATAGCTGGGACTACAGGCGCCTGCCACCTCGCCCGGCTAGTTTTTTGTATTTTTAGTAGAGACGGAGTTTCACCGTGTTAGCCAGGCTGGTCTCGATCTCCTGACCTCGTGATCCGCCCGTCTCGGCCTCCCAAAGTGCTGGGATTACAGGCTTGAGCCACCGTGCCCGGCCATATGGTTTCTTTCAATTGGAAAATCTGTGAACTAAAGAGATAAGTTAGTTGCCTTCCACACACCCAATGAGTGGTGAGATGGGGACAGAATAGCCGTAACAGATACACCTATTCAGTAGGGTACTGGATGGCAGACACGGTGAGAGAGAACAGGAGAAACATAACAGTCACTAGTTCCAAGCAAATTCTGAGAGGTAGATAGGCATATATCTCTAGTTCTAGCTAGGTTGCCATTTGACTTACCGGGAGTGGGTTTCTGTGGCTCTTGGCTCCCTCTGGGCTTTTAGCTTCATGACCTGAGTCACTTTCTCTTTTTTATTAGAAATGGTCTATGCTTGTTTGCTGGGGAGTAGTTTCTCCTTCTGATTCCTTTCCAGGAAGGTTGCGAATACTGTTTGTCTCTCCAATCAGGCTTTCTGCGTGAAAAGCCCTGGTATCTTCTGCTCGCAACTGGAATCATTCTTTATAGTGTGCCAGAAGTTGTTCCTGGTGTACTGGGACATGCATTCTGGTGGGTGCTTGGAGGAGAGTATGAAGGGATTACAGCAGACTTGGATGAAGGAATTTCCACCAAGGGAAAAAGAGATTGTATTTTTAGCCTACTTTACACAGTTCATCTAACAAATCATTTCATTAATGTTGACTGTTCTTCTAGCCAAAGAGCAGAATTGAAAGAAACATTTTACTGGTTGAAGCCACATGTGAACTTTTCTAAATCCTCTGACCGTTTGAAAGTTTAAAGGGTCCTAACTTTCCAATTGTTAGCCTTAGGGTAAATGGAAACCTAAAATGATCTGGGTTTACCTTGATTATGGGAGTGGAAGTGGAAGTAACTTTCAGATTATTTCCCTGAAATTAAAAACATGCAAAAAAAAAAAAAAAAAAAAAAAAAATACTGATAGATAATTACTAACAAGCCTGGTCTTTAATAATACACTTACCTTGTTCTGAGAAGTATGTGAATTATAGATCAGATGTCTCTCTGGGTAAGGATGAACCACTTCTCACATATAATCTTGTTTTAAAATCCTATATTAACCTTGTTTTCCTAAATCTGCTTTAGCATCTTTATACTACTCAGAAAATAGAAATAACTCGTATTTGCCCATATGTGTAGCAATAAATAGGAAGGATTGTGCACCACAGACAATGTTTGCTTTCTTCAATGACAGTGTCCTGAACCAATGGAGTGTTAAATTATTTAGAAATACTTCTTCTCAGGTTGGTAGTATTTGTCTTTTTGTCAGAATATTGTCTTTTTGTATATTTACTGAGAAAATTATATATTTACTGAGAAAAGCATGATTTGTACTTGTTTTCAAGTGAGGGAATTATAAATTCAATACTTTGCTACCGTTCTATGTATAATTTCTGTCAGAAATAAGCATTCAATCTATTCACATTATCATAGTTGAAACTGGAATTCTGGTTTTATTTTTCAAACACTGATTTGAAAAAAAATTCATCAACTCTTCTGCTTTAGAGGAGATTTTGAGCATAATGTCTGTGATGGTTTGTATTGTGTCAACTTGGTCACACTGGAATGATGTTTCTCCAAACCCTCACCCTTCTGTGGTCCTGGATTGTGTGAGATTTGGAAGGTGGAAGTGAAGCAGTAGCCGTTAATGTCTGAAGGCCAGTGTTGTGAGAGGCATCATAAACCCAGATGTGAGGGCAGGTTCTAGTGTGTCCTCACTCTTCCCAGGTCATCATCCTGATTGCTGGCCCTGCTGCCCAGTCATGACCTTCAGGCCCCATAACTGGACCTTGGGCTGCTGACTAACAGAAGCAGTAACTACACAAAGGCAATAGCTTTCTATAGACGACAACCCCAGCAACATTACGTGGCCCCATGTCCACAGCTCAATGTGTCATTCTCCCTGGATTCCTTTGCAGGCTCCAATTTGTCCATCTGCACCAGAGGTTTGGCAATTGCCAGGTCTGATAACAAAGCTGCTTGTGGGTAGATAAAATCATTGAGAAATAGCATGCAGGGATTACCTGGGAATATTAGGAGTATCTGTTTTAATTAGTAAGATCTGGTTAAGTGTTTATCTAAAACTGTAGCAACCACTAACCAGTGTGACTTAAGAAAAATTTTTTTAAAATTTTGTATAATTTTAATTAAATTACAACACTGAAGTAGTATAAAACATTTTTTCTATTAAAGCAACTTTATTGTTTTGGTAAAACTTATATTTCACTTTACCTGTAGCATTGCATAAGATATTATTGCCTTATTGCTAACGTGTAGGTTGGCTGCATGCATCTAGTCATTGTTAATAGATTGATTCAGATTGAACACATTTTACATTTTAAATGAAGGCTTACTACTGATGCAACATTGAGTGAAAATGCTACCACCAGAATAGTAAACAGAAAAAAAGAGATTAGTAGTCATGTTACAAATTTCATGAGGAATGGGATTGCATTTCAGTAGGGCACAGCAGAGCAAAAAAGCGCTTTTATTTTTGTGTATATTTCCTTAAAAGGTAAAAGTAGTGGGCAGTGTTTTTTTGTTGTGGACAAAGTGTACAACATGAGACATTTTCAACAAATTTATAGTGAATTTGATAAGATTTTTTCTAACAAAAAGAATCATTGAGTTTAGCCACTTGAAATAATTTTTAAAAGAACAGAGCAAACGAACTGATGAATTGGTTAGAATTAGAATTAAAAGACTAACAAAAAATTTTTAGTGATTTTTTTTTCCAAGAAACTGAGCTTATAAGTAAGTTAGGTTTTTTAAATAAGAAACCATTTTTACGTGGAGAAATGGCAAAAATGAATAATAATTTCACCTTTTTAAAAATATGACTGCCAAACAATTAAAAATTATATTTATGACTTGTATTTTATTTCTCTTAGATACTAAGTGCTGATTCAAAGAGTGTTTGGAGACTTGAGGTAAAGTCTCATTCAAATGAATCTGAGAGGCCAGAAAAGCTTCCATTTCAGCATTCCAGATATTTCCGTTTCTAGGGGACCTTTGCAAAGTATATTTTAGTTTTTACTACATAACTCAAAAATTTGATATTTTACTGTTAAAATTACTGGCTACTTGTGCTTATATGCATTACTTAATATCCGTGTATTTAAAAATATTTCTTCAGAAACTTAGACAATTGAGAGGAAAAAACAGTTACATTTTAATATTAGTATTAAAATGCTAATACCATAATTGTTAGCATTTCTTCAATAGCTTTTCTTTTACAACACAAAAATCTCGTTTGAAATAAGTAAAAATATAAGTAAAAACATGAAAAAGACTATTGGAAACAAAACCTTTTTAAGAACAGCAAACATGACGTCATGTAATTAAAAATATAGAAAAGCATACAGTTTTGCCAATGAATATTACATTCACAAGTTTTTAGTGGCAAATATTTTGTAGAATGAGAGATGGGACATATCAGCATACCCATATTATTTGGAGGTGGTTCTTGATAACCATGCTGTTTATAGCTAATTATTTTTGTATAGTCAGAATAATATTTGCTATTATATTAGGTTACATTGCTGCATTTGAACTATCGATTTAGAGTTTATCTTGCCCGTTGAATAACCAATCTTGGATTTTTCTTTTGCTGTGCAATTTCATTTGTGCCATTTCTAACCATATTGTATTGTTTTTAGAATGACTTTCTTCTTCAAATAACAAGTAGCCAAACTCCTTGAAAATGTATAGTGCTCTATCAGTATAAAGGTTGGGTTACCAGGCTTGGCAGCCAACACAGTTTAATGAGTAAACAAACACTCTGCAGAAACTTAGACCTGCTTAACCCCTTCAGGCAATTTGAAGTATTTTAATTCTGCCAGAAATGTAGCCTACTATTTAATGAATAGTCAGAAAATATCCTTAATATTTATGGATATTGATTCCAGCTGGAGATGCCTATCACCTAAATTGACATTTAATATCTTTTCAACGGATTCTCTTGAAGAGGGAAATAAAAGAAAGAAAAAGAACTGAACTTGCTTTATCATTCTTGAAAGTATTTATCAAATTGAAAGAACCTCAGATTTTAAAAAGTAAACCACCTTAGGGAAAAAGCATAAATGTCATTGCTGCCTAACTAGGTTTTAGAAGTCCAGAAGTCAGAGGGGGCCTTCATAGACAAAGCCTGATTCTGAAATAGTTTTGATTCCTGTATCTGACTGAGAATATGTCAGTGCTATTTGTAAAGCGTATGTGGTCATGGAAGTTATCAGCATATTAAAATGTATTCCCTATGCAGCCATAAAAAAGGATGAGTTCATGTCCTTTGTAGGGACATGGATGCAGCTGGAAACCATCATTCTCAGCAAACTACCACAAAAACAGAAAACCAAACACCGCATGCTCTCACTCATAGGTGGGAATTGAACAATGAGATCACTTGGACACAGGAAGGGGAACATCACACACCGAGGCCTGTTGTGGGGTGGAGAGAAGGGGGGGGGATAGCATTAGGAGATACACTTAATGTAAATGATGAGTTAATGAGTGCAGCACACCAACATGGCACACATATACATATGTAACAAACCTGCACGTTGTGCACATGTACCCTAGAACATAAAGTATAATAAAAAACTAAAATAAAATATAATGTATTCCACATGGATACTTTTTCTGCCATTCTTCTCATTTAGTACTCCTAACCTTGTAAAGTAGGAAAAGAAATTTAAAAGGGGGATGTCATTCAGAATAATGTATTTATGCTGCTTAGCTAAATATCAAGCTGTGTAATGTGAAGGACATGGAAATTCCAGGATGGCAGCGTAAGGTGCTTGAGGAACACTTTCCCCAGCAAAACAACAATAATTTAAAGTCCCTGGAAATTGTCCTAAAGCCATAGACTGAATGAAACAGTGAGAGGCCGTGGCATTTGAGCCACAAGGTTGTGTCCATTTAACTTCCACCACTAGCTCCATGTTACAGAGGTGGTACCCCAGGTGCTCTTCTCTGGGCAACTGCAACCAGGAAGAGAGGGGCTCCCTCTCCTCCAGCCTCCCAGTCTCGGGCCATGGTTTCTACATCTCACCATCATCCTAGTCCACTGTTGGAGAAGTTCTCTTCCAAGCAGATGTGGCTTAGAGAAATAGATCATCCTTTCCCTACCCAGTACCTACTCATAAAGATGAAGCTCAACCCCAAATGCAACAGGCTGAAACTACTGGGACCCCTATCAACCTTGCCCCAACAAACTTATAGGGTGAAAGTTCCATATTAGTGGGGCAAGGTAAGAAAATAGTGGCAGCTACCCTGCCCTTCCCCTCATCACAACAGAATGTACTCTTGAAAAAGTATGTCCCTACCCCAGCTCTGGTGAAATAGTACAAGGGTTCCACCCGGGAGGAAAGGCAGGCCATAAAGACAAGGAGCTCTCATCTCTTCCCCAGGAAACTGCCTTTATTTGGAACAGAGCATAGAGAATTCTATGACTAAGGGCATTTTAAAAAATTACGGAGATCTTAGTGGAAAGCAATGTAAAAAGACTAGTAGCTCTATGAAATATGCAAAATGGTAGAGCAACCAAAGGTTTAATAGAGAGCGACAGAGAAAGAGATAACCAAAAAGAGCCCTCTTGGGATCACAGTCAGTTCTTGGGGTAGGAAGGCCGTGCACGTGTGCTTTCAGAAACAATCTGAGCAGGATATTTAAAGACTTGGAAGCATCCCCACAAAGTGCACAGGCCCATCAACACAAGGCAGAGCGCTCACTGTCATAGGGTCTTAAGGACAGCCTCTGATCAAACACAAATCAAACAATAACATGCTCTGACCTGGGAGCTGCTCCTAGGAGGATAAATGTGAAATAGAATCACACTAATTCCAGTCAGTCTGTGTGACTGTATGTGCCGCCAAAGCTACTTCCTTCTTGAGAAATTTTGAAAAGATAACTTTCTTTCTTTTTTTTTTTTTTTTTGAGGTGGAGTCTCTGTCACCCAGGCTGGAGTGCAGTGGTGCCATCTCTGCTCACTGCAAGCTCCGCCTCCCGGGTTCACACCATTCTTCTGCCTTAGCCTCCCAAGTAGCTGGGACTATAGGCAGCTGCCACCGCACCTGGCTAGTTTTTTGTATTTTTTTAGTAGAGACGAGCTTTCACCGTGTTAGCCAGGATGGTCTTGATCTCCTGACCTCGCGATCCACCCGCCTCAGCCTCCCGAAGTGCTGGGATTACAGGCGTGAGACACCGCGCCTGGCCTGGAAAGATAACTTGCAAGTTACTTGTCTGTGGCAAAACACAGGCAACAAATATAAACTCCCTGAACTCTGATATCAGCCTCTAGGCCACACAGCCCTTGATGAGTAAGTGGCTTATGCCAACCCAAGGATGACCCCTAGGGAATGAGGCCAAGAGCTAAAACAAGGGAAAGAAATCTGTTCAGGGACATCAGAGGCTGCACACCTGGAGGGAATTAGAATTTGCAGAATTAGTTTAATTAAGTAATTAATCAAATAAGCAAACGACCCAGCAAACAAGCACAATGCCCCCCCCCCCGCAGTATTCAGTATCCAGATTTGCTAAAAATATACCTAAAATGTCTAGCTTTCAATAAAAAAATTATCAGATATGCAAAGAAACAGGAAAATGTAACCCAAACACAGGAAAAAGTAGCAGGCAATAAAAACTGCCTTTGAAGATATCCTGATGGTAGGATGGCAAATTTAGCAGACAAAGACTTCAAAAAAACTATTATAAAGATATTCAAAGACTATAAGAAGTCATGTTTACGAATTAAAGGAGGGTCTAATGATGATGCCGTATTAAACAGAGAATATCAATAAAGAGAAAAAATACTTAAAAGAAGCAAATTGAATTTTGGAGTTGAAAAGTAAAAAAAAGAAAAAAACCCCAATGAAAAATTTTAGCTGGCAGAGGAAAGAATCAGCAAACTGAAGGTAGATCAATAGAAATTAGGCAATCTGAAGAACAGAGAGGAAAAATAATTAAGAAAAACCTTAAGGAAATATAGGGTACTATTAAGCGCACACACACACACACACACACAAATATGTGTAATGAGTGTAGCAGAGGTAAGAGGAAAAGGATAGAAAAAAATATCAACAAATTATGTCTGGAAATTCCCTAAATATGAAGAAAAACATTAATTTTAACTTCCAAGAAGCTCAACAAAATCTAAGTAGGACAGATGGAAAGAGATAGATAACCGGACACATTATTGTCAAAATGTTGAAAGATAGATGCAAATCTTGAAAGCAGCAAGAGAAGAATAACTCATCGTGTACAAGGGAAGTCCAATAACATGAAGAATTAACTTCTCAGAAACTATGAAGGTCAGAAGCATTGCAAGTCATAACCAAAGTGCTGAAAGTAAAAATAAAATCAAATAGAAAGATAATGAGAAAGGTTGGTGAGGATGCTGGGAAATTGAAACTCTCATGCTTTGCTGATGGGAAGGTAAATGCAGCTACTTTGGGAAACATTTCAGCAGTTTCTTTACCTGTTAAACAGATACTAATTCAATTCTAGCAATTCTACTCAGCTATGTATATCCAAGAGAATGAAAACATAGATCCACACAAACGTTGTATGTAAGTGTTCATAATAGCATTATTCATATTATTCATAATATCCAAAAAGTGTAAATGACTCATATGTCTATCAACTGATGATTGGATAAAGTGTGTTAAATCCATAAAATAGGCCATTATTGGCCTATACAGAGGAAAAGTACTGATGTATGCTAAACATAGATGAATTTTGGAAATATTATGCTAAGCAAAAGAAACCAGTTACAAAAGACCACATATTATATTATTTCGTTTGTAGGATATGTTTGTAGGATATGTTCAGAATATGCAACTTCACTGATAGAAATAAGAATACTCACTGCCTAGGACTGAGGGTGAGAGTGGGCAAATGTGGAGTGACAGCTAAAGGGCAGGAGGCTAGGGAGAAAGAAAATGGTTGTTGTTGTTGTTGTGGTTGTTGTTGTTGTTTTGAGATGGAGTCTCACTCTGTTGTCCCAGCTGGAGTGTGATGGCACTAACTCGGCTCACTGCAACCTCTGCCTCCTGGGTTCAAGTGATTCTCCCGTCTCAGCCTCCTGAGTAGCTGGGATTACAGACGTGCGCCACCACGCCTGGCTACTTTTTGTATTTTTAGTAGAGACGGGGTTTCACCATGTTGGTCAGGCTGGTCTTGAACTCCTGACCTCGGGATCCACTTCCCTTGGCCTTCTAAAGTGCTGGGTTTACAGGCGTGAGCCACCGCGCCCAACTAGAAAAGTTTTAGGGTCAGATTTTGTGGTGATGGTTATACAATCCTGTGAATATACTAAAAATGTTTGAATTTTGTACATCGAATGAATAAATTGTATAGTATGTTCATTATATCTCAATAAAGCTATTTAAAAGAAAACAATTGTGATCTGTGAAGGCAATGGTATAGATCTGTTTAAAATTCACTTCTCTTTTCCCTAGTTCTTAATTATGTCCCTTGTATCCTATTTTTGTACCTCACTCCTGAGATATTCAACAGATAAAATTAATTGCTATTTTTACTACTACTGTTTATAATAGCAGACAAAATTGAACTCTTTTTACAAAAGGACATTTTCAATATATTGTCTACTTGGTTATCTATGTGCATTGAAAAAAGTCTAGCTTTATGTACATGATAGTCATGAAACTGATACTCAGGAAAATTGGTATTTCCCATTCTTTGGCTAGCTACAAACCAGATGTAATCATCTTATTACCTTAGCTCCAATAAAATATACATTTACTCTCTTTTCAGAGGTAGACTCAGCTAGTGTTCAACATTTATGCATCACTTTGCTTTTAAATGGCCTATCTTTAGGAGTCTCCCCTAACAGCCATTATCAGGATCAGTGTTTATGAAATGTCTACTACCATTCACCTTGCTAGTGATCTCAAGGGTTGAGTCTATTAAGAGGGAGGAACAAATAAGTTTTACAGGTATTTTTCCTGCATACCAAGGTCCCAAAATAATCTTGTGGGAGTCCTGGGATTAGCACTCACAGTTCTGTCATCTCAACTGCACCATAGTTTACTCACCTATATCGTTTGCCTGTAAGAAATGGTAAGCAGAAATATCTCACTGCACATCAGGTCTCTAATGTGTTTGTTGAGCTCTGCATATTTTAGCAAATTCTGAGGGTTACAGCTCTGTAGGTAAAGTCATGCCACCCCTAGGCCTACATTTCAACTACTTTGCCATCTGGAGCACTCCATCTGGAGTTCCTTTTACCAGTTTTTTTCATTCCATGCTGTTCTACTAATTCTTTCCTCTTTCATGTCTTTGCTATGTGGTGGACTCTACTGCTCGTAACTTGAGGAAAACAAGCAAATGTTATTTTTACTTTCTGGGAGGGTGATGGAGAGGCTGTTAACTATCAAAGTTTATGTTCTATTTTGCATACCTGAATTTTACAAAGTAATAATAAACCAGTTCCAACCCAGCTGTTGTTAGGACATTTTCCGTATCTATAAATCGTAAATGTTTCAAAACTGGTGTAATTCTTCTTGTTAGAGACTGAGGAGAAGAGTAGGTATGAAATTTTGTGAGCACAGGCAATATTTTCCTCATTCTTATCTTCCACATGATTGGAAGAAAAGAGACTGAAAGAAAATTCTATGTGCTAACCTAATTTTTTCCTTAATCTCTCTGAAAATGTACATGCATTTTCAAAACATGTTGAAGAAATAAAAGATGACCACATCTCCATAGCAACCCCTTTGTAATATTAATATTCTTTCCTTGTTCCTCTTCCCAGCATGCATGTACCAACAGAAAGCGTCATATAAGACTCAAAATTGCTTAGGTTTAAAAAAAGTTTTTCAGATTAAAAAATCCAACCTTGCTTTTTGTTAATAGCTGCATAGATGTTAGATTTTCAAAATGATAAGTGGAAAATTTTCCCATTTGCTCACATTAGGCCAACATATTTACTGTATCAACAATATGAATTTCCAGTGTGTCAACAGGTTATTTTAAGGAAGCTCTTTCATGAGATTTCTCTCTCTACAGACTATGAATCATGCAAATTAACCCATCTCTAGAGATATCTGAGTGTGTGTACATATATTTTCTGTGTAATAAATTGAGGCTATAAAACTGTTCTATCCCCAGAAAGGAAACTATAGTATTCTATGACTCTGTGTGTTTCAGTATGTATGGCTAGGAGGAAAAAAATAAACACATATCAGCAACCAGAAATAGAAAGCTATATGCTTACACCACGGATAAAATAACCCTTAAACCTTTCCTGATTCAGCACCCAATATCTTGCTAGCTACACGCTGTTAAAATGTCTCCATATACCTAAAGCTGTCTATCCTGGAAATGCCAAATTTCTGTATACCATACATAAAATTATCAGGCAACATTTATTATTTTTTCAGATTTTTTGTGACATTTATTACTATCCAAAATTATTCATTTGTTGTCTCTCATTGCCTTCCCAAACCAGAGTGTAAATTTCACGGGAAAAGGGACCATATCTGTTTTGCTTATCCCCATGTCCCTAACAACTTGAATAGTACCTGTCATACTGCAAGTGCTTAATAAATACGCACTGAAAAAATATTGTATGCATTTGGAGAGAGATGTTGTAGGCTGGTTAGTCCATTATAGTACAACACTTTGCCATTAAAAAGTAATTTATTAATGAAATCCATTTCCCCCAATTTTTCCTCTCAGAATATTTTTAATCTTAATTACTCAATTTGTAATTCACTAAGTTTATAAGTTCTTCTCAGATTTAAGACTTTTTGATACACACACAGACATACACTCTGCAAGTGTAATTTTGGTAAAAGAATCACTGATACTGAAGCACAGGGTTTCAAACATATATTTTCAAAACCTCCATAATCTTTCCAGTTGTTAAATTTCCCCCTAAGGTCTTATAAGATTTATTTTATTCATATTGGCTTAAACTTCTTAATTGCAAAGATGTCTACATGTATTTCTACATAGGCTATAATCTGATATAAAGTTTATGATTTTTGCTCCCTATCCATCCCTCTCCAACTCTCTTTTTCTCCTCTCTCCTCCCCATTATGGTTACATTAGAATTCGAATATTGCTCTCTTTTTTGCTTTTTTAAACTTTTTTTCTTCACTGCTTCATAAGTGCAGAGAAAGAAGACAGAATTACAGACCCATTTAATTTGCAGTTTATTAATGGCTTCTCTTACAGATGTAGGTGACAGAAAATTTGGAGGAATTTGAGAATAACTTATATGGATTAAAATGCACTATTTGACCATCATGGTCATAGATTCTCATGCTTATAGAAAATAGATTATTTGGATTAATTGTTTATGCACTGTCCACTCCAAGGGAGCTCTATTTGGGCAGTGGCTGGGAACTATTCACACCAGTGATTAGTTTACCACTTGTGTTCATTCAGGTCAGAACCAAATTGCTATCTACCAACTGTCAGGTGAAAATGTGCCAGAATAGATAGGTTTTCCATTTCTCCACCTGGCTGGCTTACCAATTAGATCAGTAAAGGATAAATAGTGAAGACCATTCAGAGAGGAATAGAGGATAGAAGAGATGACACTTGTGAAAAGGTGTTGCACCTCTTAGCACACAGATGGGGTATATGTATTTAGGTTTTGGCATTATTTCTCTCTGTTCAGACCTGCTGTTGTATCTGAGAAGGGTTATTTATCCAATGATTTGTAATTTAAATGTCCACTAGTGTCTCTAAAATTTATTAATGGTGGATCTCTTCCTTGACTGTGCATTAAAATCATTGGGAAACCTTTACAATATAATGCCTGAGTCCCAATAAGGATAAACTGTATCTCTGGGGTAAGGATTTAGATATTGGAATGCTCTTTGAAAGGCTTTCCAAAATGATTCTAATAGAGAGTTAATATTGAGTCCTGCAGTTATGATATGGGAAAAATCTAACTTTACTTTTCCTATATGAAGAAAATAATTATCTCTCTGATGATATCCAGTTACTATATGAAGACTAAGAATATACCAAAGGAGGATCAAGATGATTGCCAGTTACAGAGAACTCAGGCAAGTCGGATAGCTTGAAACTGCAACGGCATTAATCAGTTGATTTATCATGCTTGCAAGCAAGTAGGCATTGGTTCATTCAATACAGATTTGTTAATGGTCACAGTTTACAGTACTTGACATGGGTGAATAAGAAAGGAATAGATACAATACACTTGACTTTAATATCACATTCAAGTAATGAACATAGATATGTAAACAATTACAGAATCTACTTGATTCTATACAATGATAGAATTAAGTCTAAAATATATAAGCAGCACACAAAAGGAGTGATTAATTCTGTCTTCAGGGAAAGGAAGAGGAGAAAATAAGCTTCTTTTAGGTGGCAGTGGTTATGCTGAGTTTTGAAAATAAATATTAATTTCTAGGCATTCCAGTGAATGTGGTAGGAAAGGTCACTTCAGGAAGAGAGGGCAGTGTGTGAAAGGGCACAGATCATGACATATTTAGGGATCTAAATTATTTTTTTGCCATTGCAGAACCAAGAGTTATTGAAGTGGTGAGAGATGGATAGATAGACAAAGTATATAAGACCTAACATTCCATATTAAAGAATTTGAACTTTATAGAAAATAAAGAATCATTAAAAATCTTAACTCCAGGTGAGAGACATGATGGGACTTAAAAATTGCTGGCAGTTTTGATATCTTTTGAGAAGGGGTGAGATAAGAAGTGGTGAAAAGTAGTTAGAAAGCTGTTTCAGTAGTCTGACTAAAAGTCGATGAGGCTTTGAATAATGCAAATTTTCAAAGTAAAAATAATTTTTTTATAAGAATCACTCAAGATTTGGATATAGGAGATGAAAGAAAGAAACCCAAGGTGAGTCAATCTTCTCTCCTCTTCCTCCCTCCTTCCTTCCTTCCTTCCTTCCTTCCTTCCTTCCTTCCTTCCTTCCTTCCTTCCTTCCTTCCTTCCTTCCTTCTTCTTTTTCTTTCTTTCTGTCTTCTTTCTCTTTCCTCTTTCTCTCTCTGTCTCTCTTTCTCTTTCTTTCTTTTTCTCAATTGTAGTAGGAACACTTAACATGAGATATACCCTCAAGAAATTTTACAATCTAAAATTGATATTGTTCATTATAGGCATAGTCTTGTACAGCAGATCTCTAGAATTTTTTCATCTTATGCAATTGAAAGTTTATACTGGTTGAACAACAACTGCCCATTTCTCCCTCCTTTCAGCCCTGAAAACCACATTCTACTCTCTATTTTTTCATGTCTGTGACTATTTTATATACCTCATTTAAGTGGAATTATGCACTATTTGTCCTGCTGTGATTGGCTTATTTCAGTTAGCATAATGTCCTCTAGGTTCATTAATATTGTCATGTGTGGCAGAATTTCTCTTTTTAGTTTTTACTTATTTATTTATTTATTTATTTATTTATTTATTTATTTATTTATTTATTTTTGAGACGGAGTCTCACTCTGTTGCCCAGGCTGGAGTGAGTGACCCGATCTCAGCTCACTGCAAGCTCCGCCTCCCGGGTTCAAGCCATTCTCCTGCCTCAGCCTCCCGAGTAGCTGGGACTACAGGCGCCCGCCACCACGCCTGGATTTTTTTGTATTTTTTAGTAGAGACGGAGTTTCACCGTGTTAGCCAGGATGGTCTCGATCTCCTGACCTCGTGATCCGCCCATCTCGGCCTCCCAAAGTGCTGGGATTACAGGCGTGAGCCACCGTGCCTGGCCTCTCTTTTTATTTTATTTATTTATTTTTTATTATATTTTAAGTTCTGGGATACATGTGCAGAATGTGCAGGCTTGCTACATAAGTATACGTGTGCCATGGTGGTTTGCTGCACCCATCAACCTGTCATCTACATTAGGTATTTCTCCTAATGCCATCCCTCCCCTTGCCCCTCACCCCCTAACAGGCCCCGTGTGTGATGTTCCCCCTCTCTGTGTCCATGGGTTCTCATTGTTCAACTCCCACTTATGAGTGAGAACATGCGGTGTTTGGTTTTCTGCTCCTGTGTTAGTTTGCTGAGAATGATGGTTTCCAACTTCATCCATGTCCCTGCAAAGGACATGAACTCATTCTTGTTTATGGCTTCTTAGTATTCCATGGTGTGTATGTGCCCATTTTCTTTATCCAGTCTATCACTGATGGGCATTTGGGTTGGCTCCAAGTCTTTGCTATTGTGAATAGTGCTGCAATAAATATACGTGTGCATGTGACTTTATAGTAGAATGATTTATAATCCTTTGGGTATATACCCAGTGATGGGATTGCTGGGTCAAATGGTATTTCTACTTCTGGTCCTGGGCTTTGTTTTTGTTGGTAGGCTATTAATTACTGCCTCAATTTCAGAACTTGTTATTGATCTACTTAGGGATTCGACTTCTTCCTGGTTTAGTTTTGGGAGAGTGTATGTATCCAAGAATTTATCAATTTCTTCTAGATGTTCTAGTTTATTTGTGTAGGGGTGTTTATAGCATTCTCTGATGGCAGTTTGTATTTCTGTGGAATTAGTGGTGATATCCCCTTTGTTATTCTTTTGTTGTGTCTAATTGATTCTTCTCTCTCTTCTTTCTTAGTCTAGCTAGTGGTCTGTTTTGTTAATCTTTTCAAAAAACCAGCTCCTGGATTGATTCATTATTTGAAGGGTTTTTCTTGTCTCTATCTCCTTCATTTCTGCTCTGATCTTAGTTATTTCTTGTGTTCTGCTAGCTTTTGAATTTGTTTGTGCTTACTTCTCTAGTTCTTGTAATTGTGATGTCAGGGTGTTGATTAGATCTTTCCCACTTTCTCCCGTGGGCATTTGATGCTGTAAATTTCCCTATATACTCTGCTTTAGCTGTGTCCTAGAGATTCTGGTACATTGTGTCTTTGTTCTCATTGGTTTCAAAGAACTTATTTATTTCTGACTTAATTTTGTTATTTACCCAGTAGTCATTCAGGAGTAAGTTGTTCGGTTTCCATGTAGTTGTCCAGTTTTGAGTGAGTTTCTTAATCCCGAGTTCTAATTTGATTGCACTGTGGTCTGAGAGTCTGTTATGAATTCCATTCTTTTGCATCTGTTGAGGAGTGTTTACTTCCAATTATGTGGTCAATTTTACATCAAAAATGCTATGTGGTGCTGAGAAGAATGTATATTCTGTTGATTTGGCGTGTAGAGTTCTATAGATGTCTATGAGGTCCGCTTGGTCCAGAGTTTAGTTCAAGTCCTGAATATCCTTGTTAATTTTCTGTCACGTTGATGTAATATTGACAGTGGGGTGTTAAATTCTCCCAGTATTATTTGTGGGAGTGTAAAAGTCTCTTTGTAGGTCTCTAAGAACTTGATTTATGAATCTGGGTGCTCCTATATTGGATGCATATATATTTAGGATAGTTAACTCTTATTGTTGCATTGATCCCTTTACCATTAAGTAATGCCCTTCTTTATCTTTTTTGATCTTTGTTGGTTTAAAGTCTGTTTTATCACAGACTAGGATTTCAACCCCTGCTTTTTTTTGCTTTCCATTTGCTTGGTAAATATTCCTCCATCCCTTTATTTTGAGCTTATGTGTGTCTTTGCACATAAGATGGATCTTCTGAACACAGCACACTGATGAGTCTTGATTCTTTATCCAATTTATCAGTCTGTGTCTTTTAATTGGTCATTTAGCCCATTTACATTTAAGGTTAATATTGTTATGTGTTAATTTGATCCTCTCATTATGATACTAGCTAGTTATTTTGTCTGTTGGTTGATGCAGTGTCTTCGTAGTGTTGATGGTCTTTACAATTTGGTATGCTTTTGCAGTGGCTGGTACCAGTTGTTCCTTTCTATGTTTAGTGCTTCCTTCAGGAGCTCTTGTAAGGCAGATCTGGTGGCAACAAAATCTCTCAGAATTTGCTTGTCTGTAAAGAATTTTATTTCTCCTTCGCTTAGGAAATTTAGTTTGGCTGGATATGAAATTCTGGGTAGAAAATTCTTTTCTTTAAGAATGTTGAATATTGGCCCCTATTCTCTTCTAGGCTTGTAGGGTTTCTGCAGAGAGATTTGCTGTTAGTCTGATGGGCTTCCCTTTGTGGGTAACCTGACCTTTCTCTCTGGCTGCCCTTCACATTGTTCCTTCATTTCAGCCTTGGTGAATCTGATGATTATGTGTCTTGGGGTTGTTTTCTTGAGGAGTTTCTTTGAGGTGTTCTCTGTATTTCCTTAATTTGAATGTTGGCCTGCCTTGCTAGGTTGGGGAAGTTCTGGATAATATCCTGAGGTGTGTTTTCCAACTTGGTTTTATTCTCCCCGTCACTTTCAGGTACACCAATCAAATGTAGGTTTGGTCTTTTCACATACTCCCATATTTCTCAGAGGCTTTGTTTGTTCCTTTTCATTGTTTTTCCTCTAATCTTGTCTTCATGCTTTATTTCATGATGTTGATCTTCAATCTCTGATAACCTTTCTTCTGCTTGATCTATCAGGCTATTGGTACTCGTGTATGCCTCACAAAGTTCTCATGCTGTGTTTTTCAGCTCTATCAGGTCATTTGTGTTTTTCTCTAAACTGGTTAGTTAGCCGTTCCTGTAACCTTTTATCAAGGTTCTTAGCTTCCTTGCATTGGGTTAGAATATGTTCCTTTAGCTTGGCGGAGTTTGTTATTACCCACCTTCTGAATCCTACTTCTATCAATTTGTCAAACTCATTCTCCATCCAGTTTTGTTACCTTGCTGGTGAGGAGTTGTGACTTCGGAGAAGAGGCATTCTGGTCTTTGGAATTTTCAGCATTTTTGCACTGGTTTTTCCTCATTTTCGTGGATTTATCTACCTTTGGTCTTTGACGTTGGTGACCTTTGGATGGGGTTTTTGCCTGGCATCCTTTTTGTTGATGTTGATGTTATTGCTTTCTGTTTGTTAGTTTTCCTTCTGACAGTCAGGCCTCTCTGCTGCAGGTCTGCTGGAGTTTGCTGGAGGTCCACTCCAGACCCTGTTTGCCCGGGTATCACCAGTGGAGGCTACAGAACAGCAAAGATTGTTGCTTGCTCCTTCCTTTGGAAGCTTTGCCCCAGAGGGGCCCCTGTCAGATGCCAGCTGGAACTATCCTGTATGAGGTGTCTGTTGACCCCTGCTGGGAGGCATTTCCCAGTCAGCAGGCATGGGGATCAGGACCCTCTTGAGGAGACAGTCTGTCCCTTAGGAGAGCTTGAGCGCTGTGCTAGGAGATCTATTGCTGTCTTCAGAGTCGGCAGGCCAGAACGTTTAAATCTGCTGAAGCTGCACCCACAGCCACCCTTTCCCCCAGGTGCTCTGTCCCAGGAAGATGGCAGTTTTATCAATAAGCCCCTTACTGGGGCTGCTGCCTTTCTTTCAGAGATGCCTTGCCCAGAGAGGAGGAATCTAGAGAGGCAGTCTGGCTACAGTGGCTTTGCTGCACTGTAGTGGGTTCAGCTCAGTTCGAACTTCCTGGTGACTTGTTTACATGGTGAGGGGAAAACAGCCTACTCAAGCCTCAGTAATGGCAGATGCCCCTCCCCCCACCAAGCTTGAGCCTCCCAAATTGACTTCAGACTGCCGTGCTGGCAGTGAGAATTTCCAGCCAGTGGATCTTAGCTTGCTGGGCTCCATGGATTGGGACCTGCTGAGCAAGACCACTTGGCTCCCTGGCTTCAGCCCCCTTTCCAGGGAAGTGAACGGTTCCATCTCGCTGGTGTTCCAGGTGCCACTGGGGTATGAAAAAAAAAAAAACTCCTGCAGCTAGCTCTGTGTCTGCCCAAATGGTTGCCCAGTTTTGTGTTTGAAACCCAGGGCCATGGTGGTGTAGGCTTCCAAGGGAATCTCCTGTTCTGCATGTTGTGAAGACTGTGGGAAAAGCATAGTATCTGGGCCAGATAGCACCATCCCTCATGGCACAGTCCCTCACAGCTTCCCTTGCCTAGGGGAGGGAGTTCCCCAACCCCTTGCACTTCCTGGGTGAGGCAACACCCCACCCCACTTCTGCTCATCCTCCATGGGCTGCACTCACTGTCTAGCCAGTCCCAGTGAGATGAGCTGGGTACCTCAGTTGGAAATGCAGAAATCACCCACTTTCTGCACTGGTCTCACTGGGAGCTGCAGAATGGGGCTGTTCCTATTTGGCCATCTTGTCAGTCGTCCCAGAATCTCTTTTTAAAGGCTAATATTCCATTGCATACATATACCACATTTTCTTTATCTATTCATGCATTCATCAACATTTAAGTTGTTACCATGTCTTGGTTATTGTGAACAATGCAATGAACATGGGAGTGTAGCTATCTCTTTGAGATACTGATTTCAATTCTTTTGGATATACGCATGGAACTGTGATTACTGCATTATACAATAGTTCTACTGTTAATTATTTGAGGAACTTCCATACTCTTTTTCAGAGTTGCTGAACCATCTCTACCAATAGTGTAGATGGGTCTCAATTTCTTCATATCCTCAGCAACACTTGTTGTGTTTTGCTTTTCTAAATAATAGCAATCCCAATATCCTAATGAGATAATAACTTATTGTGGCTTTGATTTGCATTTCCCTGATAATTAGTGATGTCGAGAACCTATTTAGAAAAATGTCTATTTGTGTCATTTACCCACTTTTTAATCGGGTTATTTGCTTTTATTTTGTATTTGCTATTGAGTTGTAAGAATTTCTTATATTAACCATTCATCGGATATGGTTTGCAAATATTTTCTCCATTCCATAGGTTATCTTTTCACTCTTTTGATTGTTTTCTTTGCTGTGCAGAAGCATTTTAGTTTGATGCTGTCTCACTTGTTAATTTTTGCTTTTATATAAAGCTTGTGCTTTTGGTGTCATAGCTAAGAAATTATTGCCAAATTCAATATCAGAAGTTTTTTTCCCCTAGGTTTTATTCTAGGAGTTTTACAGTTGCACATCTTACATTTAAATCTTTAATCCATTTTGAGTTGATTTTGTGTATGGTGTAACAGAAACCTTCAATTTCATTCTTTTGCATGTGAGTATCTAGTTTTCCAACATTTTTAATTGAGGAGGCTCTCCTTTCCTCATTGTGTATTCTTAACATCATCATAGATTAGTTGACTATGTATGACTGGGTTTGTTTCTGGGCCATTCTGTTCAATTGGTCTATGTGTCTGTTTTTATGTCAGTACCATATAGTTTTGATTACTGCAGACTTACAATATTTCCAAATGTGGAAGTGTGACACCTTCAGCTTTGTTCTTGCTCAAATTTACTTTGATTATTTGGGAGTTTTTGTGGTTCCATATTAATTTTAAGATTGCTTTTTCTCTTTCTGTGAAAACTACTATTGAGATTTTTGATAGGGATTTCATCAAATCTGGACACTGCTTTGGATAGTATGAATATTTTAATAATATACATTCTTCCCATCCGTGGATATAGGATACCTTCTCATTTATTTGTGTCTTATGTTAATTTCTTTTATCAATGTTTTATAGTTTTCAGTATGTATGTCTTGTTACCACCTTGGTTAAAGTTTATTCCTACATATTTTATTCTTTAGATGCTATTGTAAATGGGATTGTTTTCCTAATTTCCTTTCCAGATAGTTCATTGCTAGTGTCTAGAAATACAACTGGTTTTTATATGTTGGTTTGCATCCTGCAACTCTGCAACTTTACTGAACATTTTCTAGTTCTAACAGTTTTTTTTTGTTGTTTTTTTTTTTGGTGTGACCTTTAGGGTTTTCTACATATAAAATCATGACATCTGCAAACAAAGACAATTTTATCCCTTCCTTTTCTATTTCTTTCTTTCTTTCTTTCATTTATTATTATTATTATTGCCTAATTATTCTGGCTAGGACTTTCAAGTACTATGTTAACTGGATGTGGCAAGAGTGGGCATCCTTTTATTGCTTGTGATCTTAGAGAAAAAGCTTTCAATTTTTCACCACTGAGTAGCTGTGGCCTTTGTATATGTAACCTTGATTATGTTGAGGTAAATTTTTTCTATACCTAGCTTGTTGAGAGTTTTCATGATGAAAGGATGTCAAATTTTATGAAATGCTTTTCTGCATCAATTAAGATAATGATTTTTTATTTTTTTTATTTTTTAGATGGAGTTTTGCTGTTGTTGCCCAGGCTGGAGTGCAATGGAGTAATCTCGGCTCACTGCGACCTCCGCCTCCTGGGTTCAAGCGATTCTCCTGCCTCAGCTTCCTGTGTACCTGGGTTACAGGTGCCTGCCACCACATCTGGCTAATTTTTTGTATTTTTAGTAGAGACAGAGTTTCACCATGTTGGCCAGGCTGGTCTCAAACTCCTGACCTCAGGTACTCCACTTGCCTTGGCCTCCCAAAGTGCTGGGATTACAGGTGTGAGCCACCATGCCCAGCCAATGATGTGATTTTTATCCTTCATTCTGTTAATGTAGTGCATCACATTAATTGCATTGCTTATGTTGAGCCATCCTTGCATCCCAGGGATAAATCCCATGTGACCATGATGTATGATCTTTATAATGTGCTGTTGAATTTTATTTGCTTGCATGTTAGTGCAGATTTTTGCATCTATGTTCATCATGAATTGTAATTTCCTTTTCTTATAGTGTCTTCATCTGGTTTTGGTATCAAGATAATGCTGGCCTCATAAAATGAGCTTGGAATTGTTCCCTCCTCTTCAGTTTTTAGAAAGAGTTTAAGAAACATTGGTGTTAATTCTTCTTTAAGTGTTTGGTAGAATTCACCAGTGCAGCCATCTAGTACTGGCTTTTCTGTTTGAAGGTTTTGATTACTAATTCAGTCTTATTATTTGTTATTGGTTTATTCAGATTTTCTATTTCTTCATGATTCAGTCTTGATAGGTTGTTTATTTGTAGGAATTCATCCATTCCATGATATCCGATTTAGAGACATATCATTGTTCATACTAGATTTTATCATCCTGCTTATTTTTGTAGCATAAGTTATGATGTCCGCTCTTTCTGGTTTTATTTGTTTGAGTTTTCTCATGGATTTTTTTTTTTTTTTTTGGTTAGTCTAGCTAAGTATTTGTCAATTTTACCTTAAAAAATCAACTGTGTTTTTTTTTTTCTATTTTTTAAATTCTCTATTTGTGAATTATTGATATCTGATTTTGGAGCGCTGGATGTATATGATGTCACCACTAACCAAAATACAGTAAGACAAGAAATTAAAAAATGAAGTTGTTGCGATAGAGGATAAGATGATGAGTATAATTATTGCATATCTTGAGTTTGGGATTCCCAGAGAACATCAAGGACAAGATCTTTTATTAAGTATAGTTGGAAGTTCAAGAGACATGTCTGGTGCACAAATATTGGTGTTTTTATATTGAAGTTTTTCAATCTGCGGAGGTGATTATTGAGGACATTTTAATCAATTTTATTCACAGGATTCTTTGAAACAATTTCATCCTATCCTTAGGAATGTTCAGCCTATCTGTACAATGGGAGAAACATGTTAACTAATGCGCTTAGCATGATGATTTTTATCAAGAGGTTTTAGTATGATTTTACAAAGCATATATTAAACCTCACAATCTTATAGACCTATTCCAAATGTCTTGGGTGTTGTGGGTCTTAACGATCCACTTTGAGACTACACCTTGTTAATGTAAAGGAAAAAATGTTCCTTATCTCAATTTATAGCTTTCCTTCACTTTTCTTTCTTTCTTTTACTCTTAAAGTATTAAAAATTCCCTGGGAACACATTTTTCTAAATTTAATTTAAAGGATCTAGTTGATTTTGTCCCTAAATAGCAAATGGAGAATAAAAGAATTTTATATTTTCTGCTCCTATTTTCTTATAGGCTTCTGTGCAAGCCTGACCTCCTTAACACTAGGCAAGTATTTCTACAGAGTAAAAGTCTTGATCAGCATAAGCCCCCGCCATCTCCACAAACATATTTTCTTACATATGGACTTATAACTTTAATCAGTGTTTTGTTTTGTTTTTTTTCTTCTCTGAACATCACTTGGCTGCCCAGGATTTTGATTAGCAAAATTCTAATAGCAAAACAATTAAACAATGTCAGTTTCACTCAAATCTTAATCTCTACTTGCCATGATGGGATATGGATTATAATTCTCTATTTAAGTGATTTTTAAAACCACAGCCACTTTTTTGACCAATTATTCAGAAATATTGAGACCCAAATTCCTTCTGTGGTCTCTGCTACCTCTGCCTTCCACTTCATCAGACCATTGGCAATAGGGCTTATAATCCCATTTGGCATGAGTGTACCACATTGGTGCCAAGAGCAGCCCATTCCTCAAGTCCTTTCACTATTTTCCAACTTTGCCTAGATTCTTTTTACCTTGCCTTCATAGTAGCACAGGTAGTTTTTTCTTTTGCTGATAACTAACTGCCTGTACCCCTCATTTGCATCCTGGTAAGATTGGTTTTGCCCATTTTGTGATGCTGTCTCTGTAACCTGCCCCTTATTAGACTATAAAACAGGACTTAATCTTGTTTTTTGGAAAAAATTAAGGCTCTCCTAGGATTTCCCCTATAGCATTGGGTATTATCATTACTAGTTGTTAATACTATATGATATTTTGTAGTATCACAAATTGTGATCGGCAAACCAGCAGCATTGGCATCACTCAGGCAATGTTTAGAAACATGGAATCTCAGACCCCACTGAAAACCCACTGAATCAGAATCTATATTTTAATAAAATCATTACATTATTCATATGCACATAAAATTTGAGAAGCACTGCCATGGTATGTCAGCACAGCTTTGCTAGTAGCTTTTATTACTTTTCTGCTTTTTTTATCTTCTCTTGATGCTCTAAGGAAGTTAGTCCTTCTCCTGCCCATCTTTCAGTAAATTGAATATGTTGGGCAAGGTCTGTGGTTTCACAGTCAGAGCTTGAATGATTCTGTTCAAACTAAGCGGCTTTATCTGTATTTCCAAACACTTTGCTGTCTTCTTCACTGGTCTATTATATGGTCTTTAGCCTTGAATTACGAGCAAACATCTCTTTCCATCAATCTGCAATGTGGTCAGGAGGCTTAAAAATATAGCCCTCTGCTTCTGAACTTTCCCAAATCCTTTCTGGAGCACTTCATGATCATCATCAAACATTATTTGCCTTAAGATTATGAAAGGTCTAAATATTAGTTATGGAAGGCTTTCTCAATATTGGCTATTTGCTGCTTGTTGAATTTATCACTCATAAATTTCAGTATAATGTGTACATATTATGAATTTTTATGTAATATGTAAGTAGTCTTAATATGTAAGTAGTCTTGGCCTAACTGTCTCCTGGAGCCTCAGGTGAAATACTCCTCCAACAATCATCATGGATAATCAACTCCTTACTAGCCGAAGTGGTTTTGCCCATCCGAGATCAATGGCATCTTGAATCTGTGATATCTCTCATTACTTCTGGATTCTAATAAAATATCACACAGCAAACCATGGATTTGCCTTTCAAGTACCTGCCAAAAAGCCCAGATGATTCAACCTAAAACTGTGAAGTTAAATCTAGCTGAAGAAAACTTTTACCAATGAAAGACAGAAGAAAGTAGGTAGATAAATTACCTTTCACTTTCTCCAGTGGATGGAACTTTCCTAGGCACAATTCCACCATTCGTCCTTTCTACAGATTGCTCATGTGACTAGGCACGTATATTCGATGAGGTCTTATGAAGCAGAAGCCAGTGCATTCACATGTTACATTTTTTCACTTCCTGTCCTTCTCTGCTTTGCTTTCTTGGGATTTCATCTTTAAATAAATGACTGTCTGTTAATCCTTGCCTCAGGCTCGGTTTTCTAGGAAACCAGGATAGTTTTAGGAAGCAGACCCTTAGTAGGAGAATTGGAGATGGACTGCTCATTTCTGTAAAATAAATAAGGACCTTCGTACTGGAGATATTGGTGCGATACTAACTTCGGGTATCAAGATTACCTCAAGCTATCACTATAGTTATTCAGGAATAAGTGAAGTTGGAGGGAAAGAATGTAGAAATCAAGTACCTGCAGCATTTGATCATTATAGGAACAGCGATAATCTCAAGGATAATAAAGTGGAGTAACTCCTTTTAATAGACAGGAGATTTTAAAAGGAAATGATAGGTTTAGGCAGCTAATTACAAACTTAAAATTCATGTTCTATAGCCAGAGGACCTCTATGGCAGCTGTAAAGGAGATTTTTATTTCCTCCAGCCACAGGGCATACTTGCTGAACACCAGGCCTAGGATTTGGTTATATACTTAAAAGAAATAAATTCTCAGCCTAAACAGATCTTCCACCAAAGACAGAATCCTAACGGAGAAGGGGTGGAATTCTGAGACTTGGGATAGTGACATTGCAGTGGATGAGCTTAAAAATCTTGGACCCTTCCCAAATTTCCTAGAACCTCCTGGCTGGCAAAAACAACAACAACAACACAAAACAACCCAGAAAACAAAACCTCCCCATTGCCAGAGGAGAATTCTGGAATGACTTCTGAAGCAGATGACTTCAAAGACAATGTCTGTTTTCCGCAAGGTTTATTGTCACCACCATTCATTGTTCCTAGATATGTAACAGAAATCAAGTCTTGGCTGGGTGCGGTGGCTCACGCCTGTAATCCCAGCACTTTGGGAGGCTGAGGCGGGCAGATCACGAAGTCAGGAGATTGAGACCATCCTTGTTAACATGGTGAAACACCATCTTTACTAAAAATACAAAAAATAGCCAGGCGTGGTGGCCGGCATCTGTAGTCCCAGCTACTCGGGAGGCTGAGGCAGGAGAATGGCATGAACCCGGGAGGCGGAGCTTGCAGTGAGTCGAGATCACGCTACTGCAGTCTAGCCTGGCGACAGAGCAAAACTCCGTTTCAAAAAAAAAAAAAAAAAAAATCAAGTCTTAAAACAGCCTGAGCAGGGAGGTATAGAATGACCCTTTGCCAGTAAGAAATAACTTTTACTCTAAAAAACTTGAAGCACAGAAAGGATCCAGAGGAACATGTGAAAATAGATTTGAATGGAGTTATCTTGGGGAAAGGCTGAATATAAAAGCTCAATGGGGAAGAATTTATTGTCATAAGGGTGTAGGAGTTTCAATATTTTGGCAAGACCACATGGAGGTAGAAAATCTGAGCTAACATAATGTGCTAACAGTGTTTGAACATTGTGTGATAATAGCACATCCTGAGAATTGTTTCAACTTTTGATAGTGGTTGATATAGTTTGGATGAGTGTCCCCACCCAAATCTCATATTGAAATGTAATCCTTAATGTTGGAGGTGGGGCCTGGTGGGAGGGGATTGGATCATGGGGGTGGATTTCTTGTGAATGGTTTAGCACCATCCCTTGTGGTATTGTCCTCATAACTGTAAGATCTGGTCCCTTTAAAGTGTGTAGCAGCTAGGCGCCGTGGCTCACACCTGTAATCCCAGCACTTTGGTAGGCAGAGGCGGGTGGATCACTTGAGACCAGAAGTTTGAGACTAGTCAGGGCAATATGGTGAAACCCAGGCTCTACAAAAAATACAAAAATTAGCCAGCATGGTGGTGCCCACCTGTAGTCCCAGCTGCTTGGGAGGCTGAGGTGGGAGAATTGCTTAAACCTGGGAGGCAGAGGTTGCAGTGAGTGGGGGTCATGTCACTGTACTCCAACCTGGGCGACAGAGTGAGACTGTCTCAAAAAAAAAAAAAAAAAAAATGGCCATGCATGGTGGCTCACGCCTGTAATCCCAGCATTTTGGGAGGCTGAAGCTGGCGGATCATGAGGTCAGGAGATCGAGACCATCCTGGCTAACACTGTGAAACCCCGTCTCTACTAAAAATACACAAAAATCTAAGCTGGGAATGTTGGTGGGCACCTGTAGTCCCAGCTACTTGGGAGGCTGAGGCAGGAGAATGGCGTGAACACAGGAAGTGGAGCTTGTGGTGAGGCGAGATTGCGCCACTGCTCCAGCCTGGGTGACAGAGCAAGACTCTGTCTCCAAAAAAAGAAAAAAAAAAAAGAAGTATAGCACCTTCCCACTCGCTCTCTCTTCCTCCTCTTTCATCATGTGATGTGCCTGCTCCCCCTTTGCCTTCTGCCATGACTGGAAGCTTCCTGAGGCCTCCCCAGAAGCAGATGCCACTATGCTTCCTGTACAGCCTCAGACCCATGAACCTATTAAACTTCTTTTCTTTATAAATTATCCAGACTCGGGTACTTCTTTACAGCAATGTGAGACTGGCCTAATACAGTAAAGGTCATCAGTAAGAGGATGAATAATTTCTAGTTTTGAGAGTTAATCTGTGTAAGTTGCTCTAAACAAAAATCTAGTCTAAAAGAGCTATCTAATACATTGATCTTGATATGTCACTTAAGAAATATGATTTTTAAATATTTCTTTTTGCAGAATAATTTTCATATTCTCAATAACTTTCAGTGAAATTTCATTTGAATGACTGTGAAAACATCACAGAGAATCACATAAGTAGTGCTTTAGTGATTAGGGTGTCTACAACCACTTCCTGATCACAGTACCATTAAGTTGCTTTCCCAGCACCCGTAAGATTGGGCAAGTCAATTTCCATTTTCGTGCTGCATCCTTACGTGGCAATCTCAAATAACACACAAGAAAATGAGCAGATAGTACTAGCTGTAATCTAATATTACTAAAATTGTCTTTGGAAAAAATGGGTTGTGCCATAGAACAAAAGTTTTAATATCCCATGTGTACTTGTCTAATTTTTCTTAAATATTCCTTTTTAGTTGGGGTGCTCAGTAGAGTGATAAATTATGACACTCAAGAACTCATCTATGAAAATTAACATGAAGTCCAGTGTTACCTCTGCTCACACGACACCCGTCTTCCAGTCAAGAAACCTCTCAAGGTAGTGGTTAATTGGTTTTGTATTTGCTTTTGCTTAGTAGCTTGAGATGAACTGAGACATTTTCTTCAAATTCTGGATGATTCCATGACTGCTATTGACATTGGGTTCAGAAGTTATTTTTACTATTATCATTCCCCAAATCTGGAAAGTCTAACCATTAACGTTATTTAACATGTATGATTCTGTCATTCTAGTCTATCTAGATAAATTCAAAACTTTGTCTCTTGAAAGGGGAATTGGGATTTTTTATGTCATTTATTATGTCAAGTTCTTAGATTTCTTAAGCAAATTTAGTTTTTCTCCTCCAACTTTCTTTAAACTCCATGTATCAATAGATACCCTTATATAAAATAACAAAATGTCTACCTGATTAGCTCTACAATCTTTATTATAGTCACTTGCCTACTATGTGACAGTTAATGTGCTAGGATTTTTTTTACATATAGCCTCATAACTTTTCTTCAATATATCCGTTGCTTTTCTCAGTTTTACAAAAAGAAAACTGAGGTTCAGGGTGGTTAAAATTAACTTGTTCGTATCACAATGCTAGTAAGTGGCAAGGCTGAATCTGAAATACAGGCCTTCCTGGCTTAACAGTCTGATCAATTCCTGTCATACTACCCTCCACTTGTTGAAAAGATAAGCTTCATGATTCCATTTGGGGTTATGTGATGGAGGGAGTGCCATGATGCACATGGATCACTTAGTGAATTGATTCACCTGATAAAGTATATGCTAACATGCTAAACTTGGTGGTGCCCAGCTAGTTAGAAATTTCATTCTATCTAGAACAGCAATGGACAGAAGGGTACAATTATTCACTAGTCGAAATAAAAGAAATACTCTTTGCTTTTAGTTACGCTTTAGCATGTAAGGAAAAGATTCCTTATCTAGACTTGTTTTATGAAATCAGGACCACATTTGAGACTTTCTTGGTAGTCAAAGTGTTAGCAACCATCAATCAGAAATGGAAAAAATGAATTCTACACCGAAGTTTGGGAGAACAAATTCAGTGTTTAGTATTTCTGATCCCAAGAGAGTTTGGCTGAGAAAAAGTTAAATCTATTTAACAATCTCAATTTATGTGTCCTAGGTTTTAATTCAAATGAGAATGTGTCAGATCCAGGATAGGAGAAGAATGACTCAGAATTATGTAGGAGATCTGTAAAATGACCTTTGATTTTTCTGACGCCTCTTGTGGGAACAGCTCTGATTTTAATATACCGGGTGGAATGATATTAAATATCACCAGGACAACTTTATACTAGCTACACTGTACCATGCCTGGGGAGAGAACAGAGAACTCATTAAATAAATGAAGATGCAAGTCCACACCCAGACATTATCTATCATTACTTTTAGACCTAACAGATTCATTATCCTCAGTACTGCTTAGAGTATTATTTTTCTAAATAGTTTGCTACACTATCAGGAAAATCTGAATTAGAGGAAAACTGATACAACTTAATGAAATAGCCAGCAAAGGGGGTATCTGTAGTTTGCCAAGGGTCTATAAATTTATGTTGTCTTTTCTTTTTTCTCCAAATGAAACATTGCCTGTCAATCAATTAAAGGTATTCACTGAGCTCTTATTCTATGGCCACATTACTGTAGGTGAAAAATGCAGATACAAAGAAAATGGTAGGACTGGTACCTCAATTCAGAATTTATTTTAATTTTTAAGTTTTACTGAAGAAGTATATCATAAAGCTCAAGTATGTTCTAAGACAGAGATTTTCAAATACTTATAAAAATTATTGAGGAATCCAAAGAACTTTTGCTTATGTACTTAATATCTGTCAATGTTTACCATGTTGGAAATTAAAATTGAGGCATTAAAAAATATTTATTCATCAGGTTCAAACAGCAAAAACAAATCTATTATATATTAACATAAATAGTAGATCTTGTGAAAAATAACTATGTTTCTACAGCAAAAAATAATGAGAAAATTGGCCTTGTTCTACATTTTTGCAAAGCTTATTATTGTCTGGTTTAGAAAAGACAGCTGGATTCTCATATCTGCTTCAGCACTTAATCTATTGCAATATCATGTCATGTAGCCTCTGGAATATTTTACTGTACACTCGTGAGCAAATGAGTATAAAATGGAAAATATCATCTTAGTATGAAATAGTTTTGATCTAATAGACCCCAAAAAGGGTTTCAGGGACCTCCAGAGGTGCCTAGAGCACATTAAAAAAAACCCTGTTTTAGAATAATATGATGAGTAGAAGTGATAACTCAATATTACCCTTTCAATATAAAATTGAAAAATGCAGGTATTCGGATGAGATAGTATTCATTGAGATCTGCTTTTTAAAAACCGATGCTAACCCAGTTAGCAAAATGAATACAGTTAGAAGGAGATTTAAGTAAATTTCACGTTGCTATATACAAGGTTTGTGTAAACACATGTATGCTTTTTTATGTCTATTTTGTTCAATTTTAGACTCTATTATCTATTTTGTTAAATTTTAGCAAAAGACAATTATTTGCATTCTAATTTTTATGTTTTCTTGCACAATACTGTTTCAACTTTAGAAGGCAGTTATTAGCTATTCTTATTATATGGTTTATTTATTTACTCTACTTTTGTGTAGACATCTGTTTTTAAAGTTAGCTATGTGAAAAAGTCATTTTTTCAGTTAGGTAATGCTAGCGATCAGAACCACCCACAATTTGGAGTGAAACACCACTTTAGAGGAGAATGAATCCAGCGGACAGAATGGCTTATATTACTGCAAGAATAGCTGACTAAATAGCAACTGAATAGTCCAAGTTATCCAAAAGAAGAAAATATTACCAAAAAAATATTTTTGGCTTACCATATAAAAGGCCCATTATGCTTTACTACTATTATCAATAAGTAAAGATTAAATTTGTTTATGCTATACAAGAGATCTGATATTATAAAGTAATTTTAATCATGATTTTATGGTTTTTTGAATAATCAAAAATCCTTATACAGGGGCATAATGGGTCACTTCATATTTTTCCACGTGAAATCTAGGAATAAACTGACAGATTCCATATCTTCTGCTCCCCAGTTTTCTTCTTTTGTTGCTTGCAGTATTCAGAATTTAAAATGATAAATGAAAAAACATGCTTTGATGGAATGGAGAGAAACAAGAACTGTTGTTATTTAAGGAATGCAAAGGCTCAAAAGTGAATATTCTTCTTTTTCTCTATATTTTACTTCTTCCTTTACCAACCTGATAAAACCCTCACATTTTGAGAAGAATGTATTTAGTTCTAAAAATAGGCTTTGCAATGGCTAAAGGACTGCTATTTTGTTGATGGTCCTTGTGTACAAAGAACTGTGTGTTACTACTAGTAACACAATAGTCCAGCAGGTAATAGAAAACTCATGAATAGAAGGAAGGAACATGACAGTAGAACCGGAAGATAATCTGCATTTTATGTCAAGTACAAAGGCAGCCCTGTTCAGCTATGGTGTTTAGACCCCCTGAATTGCATCTGGTGGTACATCTATGGCTTCATATGCACATGGGTTGGACCTCCTTTTTATCTTGTATTTGAAATATTTATATTAACAAAGAAAAGATATGTGAAAAATAACTAGCTTAAAGCTGTCTGGAAAGATCTCTCCTTTTTTCCTTTCCTTTAAATTGCATTTCCTGGAACACTTCAGAAATCCAGTTACTATGTATCCACACCATGGAGCCAGGAATGGGTATTACAGAGAATGATGATATGTTGAGTTTATTATAGTCCAAGAAATCTAAACTTCATCCATTCTTTAGATTATAGATGACGGTTCAAACTCACAGCCACAGAACAGTGTATGTTCTCAACTGCACAGAATTGCTTGTTATGATGATGGAATTTTTGCATCTTAAAAGAAGATAAAAGTTGCCTGATTCGTGTATGATACAATAAACTTAATTGCTGACATAGCAAGTCTTACATAATAACCATGCCAATGATAGAGAAGTGCTGGGAAGGGAAGAGCATGGTCCCTTTAAATTATGTGGAAGGGGGAAGGGAAGTGCTGGGTAGAGAAAGGCGGGTCCCTGGCTAGGGCTTCACCTCCATGGACCTAGGTGAAGATAGCCACTCCTGCTTTCCTGCCCAAATGTTGCATTTTCTAAGACCACCCTGGCCCACCATGCCCCCATCCTGATAAAAACCTGAGACCCTAGTGGGCAGACACACAGAAGCAGCTAGATGTGGAGAGGAACACATCAGGGAAGAAGACACAAGCGGCTGGTCATTGAGTGCACGCCAGCAGAAGAGCACGCTGATGGGCACCTGCAGGCCATCCACCAGTGGAAAGACACGTAGTTTAACTAGGGCGGTCAGAGAAAAGTCCAGTCACTCGGTCGGGGGAAAGCCATCTCCCTTCTGGCTCCCACATGTGCTGAGAGGTACTTCTATTCAATAAAACCTTGCACTCATTCTCCAGCCCCATGTGTGATCTGATTCTTCCAGTACACCAAAGCAAGAAATCCCAGGATACAGAAATCCTGCTGTCCTTTGGATAAGGAAGGAGTCTAATGGAGCTGGTTGACACAAGCCGCCTATAGATGGCAAACTTTTAAAAGAGTACCCTGTAGCACACACCCACCGAGGCTTCAGCTGTAAGCATTCACCCCAAGACACTGCCGTGGGGTCGGAGCCCCACAGCCTGCCCGTGTGTATGCTACCCTAGAGGTTTGAGCAGTGGGCAATGAAGAAACGAGCCACTCCCCCTGTTGCACGCCCTGCCAGGGGGTAGGGGAACTTTTCCCGTTTCACTAACATTCTTCACAAATAGATTTTGAAAAACATTCATTCAGCTAAAATGCATATATCCTTATTATGCTAAGAAGGTGGCAAGATATTTTGAAATAAAAATTTAAAAACAATGATTATATCTTAATCATTGTGTTACTTTAAAGCACCGATTAACAAAGCTTTGCCAGGTTGAATCACTCATCTTTGACTGAATTTCCATTTTCAAGCTGTTTCTCACTGAACTTTGTAACTTCACATGACTCACAGACTTCAAAAGCTGCCTTCATAATTGCTTTTCTCTCCAATACATTATATATGTACATTACATATAAAATGTCAAGAAACAGATATTAAAGGACAAGATTTGAAGATCTGAAGTGAAGAAAATGAATCAGTTAGTGATATTGCACACATTATCTAGTTTAATTTACATGGATTTTTTTCAATGTGATTTTTGTGATTGCTTTCAATGAGATCCATACCTGCCAGTCCTGGGTGACCTTTCTCTCTTTTTCTTTGTGTGGGAGCCTCAGCTTCTCTAGCACACAAAGGTTATGTGAGGCCCACAGAGTGTGGAATGCTTTGGATAATGGGAGAGCAGTCTAATCAATTCGCTACTGATAGGATGAAAAGGAGACTAGAGAGGATGCTTTTGAAGTTGTCTCCTTTGTGGATCTGAGTAATCCACAGCTGTAGGATTCCAGTCTGTTTGTTTTAAGTCTTAAAGGAGGAGCAGGAACACCAAGTTTTACATACCATGTTTATTTTCTTCTGCCAATTTGAGTCCTATAGAGCAAAGACAAATCTCGGCGTGGCATTTTTAGCTCTAAGCCAAATGTTCAGACGCCCACATGCCTTAACTTAGTTGGCAGGAGAAGGAACACACCTTATATGTGAAATTGCACAAGATAATATTTATCATCCAAAATAAAACTGGTGTTCCCTTCCTGTTCCAGCTTACCCGCCATTGGGAAAATTATGAATTTTCTGGAGATAAATAAGCTCCTTTGCTTGCTTGCTTTCTATTTCCCTCTGTCTCTTTCTTTGTCTTCTTTTTTTTTCTTCCTACCCAAGGTGAGAAAATGTGGCTCTAAGTTTCACAAGTAATGTTCAGGGCAATGATTACCTTTATTTTCTCTTTTGCTCTTTATGTAAATTGACCAGACTGTAAAACCACAAAGGCATTAAGGAAATAGAATCTGAACTCTGAGTTTAGGGTTTAGCCCTGCCTCCTTACTGTGTGAGAAGCTTACCCTGCAGTGGTTTCCACAGGGTTTCATTTCTTCTACCTTCCAAAAGTGAATTGTCTTCCTTTAAGGAGAGGTATTTACAAATATATTTTGCCCCCTTTTTAGAGATTTAAAAATTATTTCTTGATTTTAGTTTCTGTGTAATAAAAAGATACCTTGTAATATTTAAGAAAATTATTTACAAATAACCAAATAGTATGTTTTAAATTATTTTTAAAAAATATTTATGCAGAATATTTTAAAGAAAGATTTTTAAGAAGTATTCAATATTCAATATTCACACAGAATATTAATATTTTTGGCAAATTAATTTAAAGATTACTTGCTTTGTTATGTTTGAATTAAGGATTGGCTGTATATTAAAATTTAGACTGAGTTGAAATATGTGTTAGGGTATGAAAAAATGATTCAGTGAGCTAGTATTTGTAATTCTTGCATTTTGTACTTAATAAATTAGTTTTTAAAATAATTTGATTTTTATTTGTAAATGAAAAGATAAAAAATGCTCAGGCTACTTTCCAGTTCTTGCAAATATAAGTAACATATTCTGGGCAAGGATAGAATAGTTTTTCAATAAATGAAAGACTAAAGTGAATACAGTACTTTTTGTACTCTCCTTTTTTTTTGAAATAAAAGAAGTAACTATATAAGAAATAAGCTAAATAAGAAAATTGGTGAGATGAATGCAAATTATGAATCTGATAAAATAAATCAGGAGACAAATTTGCAAAATTATTATTATTTGTATCTGCCCCATTAATTTGCACTTCAGTATCAATGTTTCTTATGTCCACAAGCAGTGGTCTACCTTGGGTGGAAATTTCACAATATATAACTTGGATTAAAACAATTCAAAACTCGATATTGTTCAAAATCACCATGGAAGGCCCTCTATTTCAGCTCGGCCACTGAGGACCTGAGTCAGGAACAAACACATGTGGCCTTTTCTAAGGTCTTATACATACTCACTCCAGAGCCACTCAGGCGCTCAGTGCAGCTATTTCAAATGGGAAGGGACATAAATGAATAATTGTAGTTGATTTAAAAAATATATATATATATATATATAATCAGATCTAATTTCTCCCAGTATAGTTTTAGTCTTGAAGTTCTGGATTATCTTTCTAAACTTCCTATGAAGTCTTACTCAGGCAGTGCTGACTTAGGAATTATGATACATATGAATATATTTGTCACCTAAACTTTTGTCTTGCTTTTTAAATGCTGTGGTTTGGGTGAAAACAACAGGATTTTCTTGCCCCCTAGACATAGGTATGTATCATAGATATTTTGTTTTTTGGATTAAGTAGCTGCTTTCACTATGAAAATTTAAAAAAAAAATCTCTCAAACCACAAACAACCCCCTACCACAAAAACAATCATAATTTTCTTATTTTCTCGGCACAGAGATAGTTTTAATTTTGATGTATATTTATTCATTGATTATTAAATAATATTTTACAAAAAATTGGGTTATTAATATCAATATGGTTTGGCAAAGTGGTTTATTTCACATAAGTGTTTCCATACCAGATGATTAAAGTGATTATTAGTCTACATGATGTTTCCGTTTGCATTTTTTCAGTTGTACTATCATCATGATATAGCTATACCATATTTTTATAAACCTTTTAAGTTGGATATTTAGATTGTTTTTTCTTGTTTTTCTTTTTTTATAAATAAATCTGTAATAAATATCCTTATGGATATAGATCTACATATTCTTCTCATTTTTTTGAAAGGAATTACTTGATCAAAAGTAATTCATATTTAAAATATTTTTTCAGATGAAATGTCATTGAGGGATTTGGGTTCAAAAGTGACGTGATTGAACTTAGCATTCTGACTAATCTTAGGACTAATCCTAAATCTAATCCCAAAACTAGCATTATTTGAGATAAGAGCAGAAGCAGAGAGTCCAGTTAGGACACCATTGCAATACCGTAGAAAGAAATGATGCCAGTAGGGCACCAGTAATAGCGCTGAAAATAATGAAAGTTGGTCAAATCCTGAAGCTAAAGCTGATAGGATTTACTGAAAGATTGTAAGAAGGTGTGAGAGGAAGAAAATAGTGAAAGATGACTCCAAGGGATTTTTTTTTTGTTTGCATAGAGTGTGCAATTACCATTAACTAGATGAGAAAGACAGCGAGGAGCATGTTTGAGGAAAGATGTCAGAACTTTGGTGTTGGACATGATAAATAGAGAGAAGTCAGGCATAGAGAAATACTTTTGCGAGCCATTAACATTCCATTAGCTATTGCTGTGTAAGGAACAACCATAGAGTCTCAGTGGAATATGATGATACAGTTTTACTTCTCACATATCTGCTAGTTGACTTATGACTGGCTCTTGTAGACTGGCCTTAGTTAGGCAGCTCTGCTTAAGCTAAGGGTTGCACTGGACGTCGCTACTATGATCTGGGTTTTAGTCTTCTCCACTTGTATCCCTGCTGGGACTCAGCCTTCTCCTTATGGTCATAGACATAAGAGGGTGAGTCCCATTGCCCAAACACATTTCATGTCTAATATTGTCTCATTGACTAAATCAAGTCACAAGACCAACCCCAAAGTCAGGAAATAGGGAGTTCCATTCCCCTTCTTGTGGGAGAAAATACAAAGTTACCTAGTAAAGCCTGTGGATACAGACAGAAGTGAAGCGATGAGAACAATAATTAATTTTGCCATGAGTATGTGTATCATACTTAAAGCCATGAGCCTAGATGAAATCTAAAATGATTAACCTATTGCTTTCCCATTAGCTATATATGAGAGTTTCTGTTTCTTTTGCTCTGTGTTATTTTAAAACTGATTTGACAATGTGAGGGACAAAAAAATAACATTTAACTACAATAATTGTATTTCTAAACCAAGGTAAAAGCATAGAAATCCTTGGAGTCCTGTGTGATTTTGATTTTCCTGTAGGATTTTCTTTCAATAGTTTATTATGCCTTGGTCTAGTGACCAAAAAAGAAAGTTTCCCAAGAGATTTTGTTCCCTTTTATATTTTTAATCATCTTTTTTTCTTTACATTTAATAATTACCAGAAATAAGAATAATTTCGAATAAGTGTGGGAAATTAGTGACAGAAAGAAAATAGTGAAAGATGACTCCAATGGATTTTTTTGTGTTTTGAGTAGAGTAAGCAATGGCCATTAACTAGATGAGAAAGACAGTGAGGAGCAGGTTTGAGGAAAGATGTCAGAACTTTAGTGTTGGACATGATAAGTTTGAAATTTTAAAAATGTGGAATAGGCAGCTGGAGTTAGAGAAAAGCCAGACATAGAGAAATACTTTTGCGAGCCATTAACATTCCATCAGCTATGTCTGTTTAAGAAACAACCATAGAACCTTATATTATAACTCTAATCCAACTCATAGAGTTTACTCTCCTTTAGTCACTACTAATTTATCAGAAGAGATTATGTTTTGATGAGAACTGAAGAAAACAATGGTGTATATTACAATTCTAAGAAAATCACTGAATCTCAACTCACACATGTAGTGTTGACAATATGATAAACTGTAAAGCCACCCCAGAAAAAAATTATCATGCTCTTTTGCAGATGGGGAGGCCTTCTCATTTTGAAGGCATTGTTGTGAGAATGTGACCTGTGTGCCTCTCTGTGGTTAAAGGCTCACACATGCCTGTCCATTCACAGCAAAGGGCATTATGCACTATTTACAATGCACCCAATCTGTTCAAGGATTTTGAAATTCATTATGTGTGGGTTACATATATTTTTATTGAGTTGAAAACACCCTTAAGATTTCTGACGTATTGTAAAAATACATACTTTTAGTGACTGAAATGTTTATCTTAAAGGAATTATAATATTAGGATCACAGAGCAATATTAGGATCAGCAACGCTGATACAGATCAGCGTTGATCTTAGAAACAAGTGCATGGATGAGGAGCTATGGGTAAAGCTTCAAATAGGAAAGAATATTTTATTTTTATCCAGTTGCACTGGATAACTACACTTTCTTCTTGCATGTGATAAAGAGAACAGTGCTGTATACTTTTAGTGTAAAACTAGAAAATCAGTTAAGGAATAAAGGCACTGTTGATTCCGTAGCTCAAGAAAATATTCTCCTATTCATTCACAGTAGGTTTGTTCTATCGGAACAAGACCTTTTACATTATCTTGAATTTGATCCTAATAAATATGTGTACTGAGCTCTAAGGAACTAAACCACAATGATTGTATGTTTGAATTTAGTAAGTAATAGATTTACAATTTCATTTCTTCATGTGCCCTGCTTTGACATCAAGCAGACTTGATCAATATACACATGCAGTGTATGATTAGTTCATTGTCTTTTTAGATTCAGAGGCAAAGCTTTTCTTTTTTCTAGCAAATGCCAAATATGCTTAGTGCTAAAAGTGCATTTGTAAAGATAATTATATGGATGCTGGGCCATTATTTGGCTTGGAGAGTTCAGGAGGGGGAAGTCAAACACAGCTGGATTCAAAGGAGTCTTGATATCTCTTGGGAGACAGTTCCTCCAACTGAGTCAGAATGAAAAGACTTCATATGCATGCAAAGCAAAAAGTTAAGTATTGTAATTAATTTAAACTTTGTTAACATAAAATAAAATAATTAAATCCAAATAAAAGCTATTTGAAAGGCATGAAATTTCTAACATCATTGTGTTTTGATGTTGTCTCATTAACTACATATGTCAATTGCACAGTTTTTAATATATCGTTATCTAAAATGTTTATACAATCTAAAATGTGAAAGACATGAGAGGCAAATGATCTTCAACTGCAGTCTGGTGGTAGGTTAAGTAGATGGTGAAGATGAATTTTATAAATGCGTTTTTCTAGTGCCTGCCTCTTGTTGTTAGGGCTTATGTTTGAGATAGCCATGTAACAGTAATAAATGCATTGTTTTAAATTATATCCTAATTCCCAAGGATCAGTATTTCCATAAGCATTTTAAATATTTGCAAATGTCTTTTGTAAAATTCTGTGACAATTTGTTCCAAAGTCTTCAAATACACAATTTATATTAGAGATATGCAGGGTAAATAGGTAAGAAATCTACATGTAATGACCTAAGTATAATATAGACACAAGTTTTTAAAATGACCTAAAGTGTGTATATGTATGCATATAAGGTAAGGGGAGGAAGAAAGAGTAGGAACTGGAGAAAGAGAGAGAGAATGACTATTGATACATATATGCCAGCTGTTACATTGAACAGCAGAAATATGCTAGCCAAAGAAATTAAAATAAAGAAACAGACCCTACCTTGACAGCACACACACACACATATACACACACACACACATCCATACATCTCTTTTCACCAAGATACTGTAAAATTAGCAGATGTTTAGTTTTGATTTGTGTGAAGGTTTTTATTAAATTAATTTGTGTCTATTTGTAGTTAAAATATTCCTTTTTACATTAACCATAATGTAAAAATGTATGATTGCATGCATTTGGCTTCATGTATCTTAAAATTTTAAAGCCATCCCATTAGCAATATTTATATTGTCTATCTGAAGGAGAGAATGGCATTTTGATTTGGTCATTTGAGGCAGCTAATTCATTTTTACCAAGCTTCATTGATTCAGATTCTCACTTGTCTTGAATAAATGTTAGGATTAAGCTTTACTGTTAAAACTGCATCATGCCAGTGAATGGTATCTCAAAAAGGATTTCATTATCTAGTGTTAAATGAACTTTTTTTTCTCTATTTGTTTCTGTGAGGGGATGGGATAAAAAGTTCTCACAGCTGCCAGACAAAGAATGACTCTATTTAAAGAGTGGTTGGAAGCACAAATGTTGATTATCTGAATGAAAGAATTTAATTAAGTTTCCTAAAGAACAGGATACTACTGACATCAATGATTGGCAAAATGAAGCAGGGAAATACAGTATTTAACATTACAATATTTTTCACTTAATGATGCCAGTATTAGATCTTGGCTGGTATCCTGGAATATGCACAATGGCTTGGCAACAAATTAATTATTTTGCAATTGCAGATGTGGAGCTTTGGGGTGTGAAAGTTTCTTTGCCAAGATGGTTTTGGGAAATGAACCAAAGCAATCATTTTATTTCCTCATCTATGTGCATATCCTTGTTTATGAATATTGTTGAAATTCTTGACGTCAGATGGTCACAGGACCACAAGCTATATTTGATGAACCTCTGAAAGTGACTCTTTAACACAACAGACTGAAGACAAAAAAACGTAACTAGCCTGAATCCTAGTCCATAAAAATAACTTAAAATTTGCACAAACTATCTTCCAAGTGTTCATATCTCTGTAAAGTGGATCATTTCTTTTAGTTCTTGATAATTATTATTTTAATGATGATATTTAAGGTCACATTAACTTTCCCTGCATCTGAAAATTGTTATGATGGCTGGTGTTAATGAGAGTTGTAGATCATACTGTTCTTATATAACCATAAAATCCCCCACAAATGGGTAAAGAACCTCAACATTATAGTCATCAATACAAGAAATATTGATACCAGTATTGAGTCTTGAGTATAAAATGATACCTAACATGGTATTATTATAAATATTATATACCCTGATAATCAGTCTAGCACTTATGTATAGCTCTATTAGAGAAAAATATGAAGTTGACCATAGTATAGAGGGCTAGATTTCTTTTTTTATAATAGACCCTGAATACATCAATTGTAGTTAAGAACTGTACATTCATATTTTTCTGTGTGATTTCAGTGTAAATAGAATTAAGTCATATACTAGCCATATAAGTGATTGGGCAACAGGATTCAAGGTGATTCTAATTCTTAAACTAGCTCTGCCACTTGGTTGTGGTGTGAAGTCCAATAAATAAAATATCTTCTTTGAGTCTAAATGTCTTAATCTGATAAAAACAGATAATATTAAGATCTACCTTAAAGAATTTTTTAAAGATTAAAATATATGTGTGAAGCATTGAACACATTCCCAGAGCAAAGTTTGTATTTTTATAGATGTTAGCTATATAATTTGGCACATTTCTGTATTCATAAATGTATGTATATACATTACATATAATTACATATGCAAACTGATATGCATATGTTGTCTAAATGTATGCAAATGTGAATGTATATCCAAATTATTTTAGATTTTCTTCTTCTTCTTCTTTTTTTCTTTTTTCTTTTTCTTTTCTTTCTTTTTTTTTTTTTTTAATGAGGAGGAGTCTCCCTCTGTCACCCAGGCTGGAATACAGTGTTGCGATCTCAACTCACTGCAACCTCTGCCTCCAGGCTTCAAGCGATTCTCCTTCCTCAGCCTCCCAAGTAGCTGGGATTACAGGCGTCTGCCACCTTGCCTGGCTTATTTTTGTATCTTAGTAGAGATGGGATTTCACCATGTTGGCCAGGCTGGTGTTGAACTCCTGAACTAAGGTGATCCGCCCGCCTTGGCCTCCCAAAGTGTTGGGATTACAGGCGTGAGCCACCACTACCAGTGTAGATTTTTGTCTTATTGCATAAAGTATATATCAAATATGCTTATTTAAACATGTACCTAGCATACAGATCTTTCTTCACCTGCACCCAACCGCCCATTCCTACATCCCTTCCACATCCAACACATGTAGTCATTTACCTTATATTATGAATACAATGAGAGCTTTGTTTGAAAATATGCTGAAAGTGTATAATGTTGACTTCTGCCTTTCTGTCATTAAGTGAAACCAAAGATAGTAGAAAAGCATTTATTTCACAGTTGGTATATGTAAGGTCCAGTGTGCTACTTTTGTTTACATTGGGTTAAACAACATGGTTTCCCCCTTAAAAATTAGCTTATAACATAAACTTGTTACACCACCAACAGAAAAGAAAATAGGAAATTTAGGATATTTCTAAAGAATAAGCATTGATAACAGGATAAACATTGAACATCCATAGAGATGTACAAACTACATATCCCCAATACTGTAATGTTGACAGGAACAGATGCACAATTTCTTGCCAGCTTCCCCAAAACTCTAACAAAGAATCTTTGTTTTATTTTACTTTCATCAGAGAGATCCAAGTATAACATATTGGCTTGTAATAATGCATGCAATATTATTTGAAGATGACTTGGTATTCACTTGCTACTTCCTAAAATATAACCCTAAACTTAATTGCAGTGCTCCCCAAATCTAGTGCTATGGAGTATATGGTCAACATTTATTTTACGTGTTACCCAATACCACAATTACTAAAACGTGTTTCTTTGTACTACTCCTAATAATTTTATCTTTTTTTCTTTCTGGTAAAGCTATTGTCAAGTATTTATCTTTCTATAAATATCCAGAATTATATATCCTTACACTTATAGCTGAAAAACAAAATCCCTGTCCTCTATTTTCTTAATGGACTCTTCTCAGTGGACTGTTTATTGACATATTAATCTAGACATTAATGAATATTCACAAAGGGATCTAATAAATTGGAACGTGAAAGAACTAAAGTTTCCACTCAGAAGCATTTTGAGTAGAGTTCATACACAAAGTATTATTCTAAGTTAGAATTTATAAAATAAAATTGGATATTTTAAGTTCAGCTAACATATTAATTAAAAGATTTAACAAGAATATGTACCTCATGTTAGCATTAACAATCCTGTGGTTTACTTTCAAAATTGACCATTGTTCTGAATTTAACCTCAGGGATATTGTGATAACAATGTAAAAATAAAAATGTCGTAAAAAATTCCTCCCCTTGAAGCTGAGCCAATGTAATTTATGATTAGGATGTTTCCTGTTCTTTACTTATGCTTCGTAGAAATTTTTTGAGGTATTTCTAAAACTTCTTCATATTTAGACGCTGTTTTTAAGGGAGAAACTCAGCCTCTTTTTCTTATTTTATGTCCTGAGTCAAAGACATAACTAAACTAATGCCAAAATTAATTATATAAAGATAAAGGTTTTTGCTTATTAATGATAAACAATGAGAGGAATCCATTGTGACCCTGAGATATGTTGTGTTACTAAACAGTTAGCTTCTGACATCATTGCCTGTTCATTCTGTGATGTGATGAGATCTCTGCGGTTCCACAGTATTTTATGTGAAGCATGGCACCCTGTAGGCTCTGTGAAACAGTGATAACCTGGGACATGTTCTAAATCTGTATCTCTTGAGGCCAGCCTCAGCATTTCTTTGAACAGTCCTTTCCTTGGTCTTTAAAATCTAGATCCACAGAATGACCTTTAATTTTTGATCCCTACGAGTAGAATTTTATTAGAAGTTATCATGGGTTAAGGAACAGGAGATAGAGCAAAGGAGCTATTTACTATGGTTGTCAGGACGTCTTGGGGAGATGCTATTACATCTGGTTGTGTTTAGTGTTTTTGTTACTGATACAAAAGGGCTGTTGAAAAATGCATTAAATTAATCTCATGGGAGATACTGCAGACTACAAAGGCATATGAAAAACAGTACAAACAGGATAACAGTAAGGAAAGTATATTTTCTTTGGACTATAAGCCCTAGCACAGTTTTTTTACTTTTTACTTTTAGATGACATAATCACTACATATTTATGGGACACAAAGTGATATTTCAATACATGTATCCAATGTGTAATGATCAAATCAGGGTATTTAGCATATTAATCACCTCAAGCACTTATTATTTCTTTGTGTTGGGGACGGTCAAAATCCTCTCTTCTACTTTTTTGAAAATATATAATAAATGATTGTTAACTGTATTTACCCAGTACTGCTATAGAACACTAGAACTTGTTCCTCCTTTCCAGCTACAATTTCATATCTGTTAACCAACCTCTCTCTATCCTCCTCTCCCCTCTACCCTTTCATTTCTAGTAACCACAATTCTACTGTTTCTATGAGCTGAACATTTTCAGCTGCCACATATGAATGAGAAAATGCAGTATTTATCTTTCGGTGTCTGACTTATTTAACTTAAAAAAATATTCCTGCAGGCTGATGTATGTTGCTACAAATGACAGAATTTCATTCTTTTTTTTATGCCTGAATAGTATTCCATTTTGTGTGTGTGTGTGTGTGTGTATATATGTGTGTGTGTGTGTGTGTGTGTGTGTATGTATATATATTTATACCATATTTTCTTTATCCATTCATCTATTGATGGACATTTAGGCTAATTCCATTTTTAGCTGTTGGGAATAGTGCTACAGTAAGCACGAGGGTGCACATATTGCTTTGATGATATACTAATTTCCTTTTGTTTGCATAAATACACTGTAGTGGGATTATTGGATCATGTGGTAGTTCTACTTTTAGTTTATAGATGGATTTTTATTCTGTTTTTCATAGTAGATGTATTAATTTACATTCCCACTAACATTGGTCTATGCAAAGATTTTATGGGTAAGACTTCAAAAGCACAGGCAAAACAAAAATAGATAAATGGGACTATATTAAACTAAAAAAGTTCTGCACAGCAAAAGAAACAATCAACAGAATGAAGAGACAACCTACGAATGGGAGAAAATATTTGTGCACTACACATTCAACAGGGGACTAATATCCAGAATATACAAGGAACTCAGACAATTCAACAGCAAAAAAAGCTAATAAGCCGATTTAAAAATGGGCAACTGATCTGAATAGGCATTTTTTATGAAAGACAAACGGGCAACAAGTACATGAAAAATGTTAAAGATTCCTAATCATCAGAGAAATGCAAATTGAAACCATAATGAGATACCTCCCTCCAGTTAGAATGGCTATTATCAAAAAGACAAAAAATAAATGCTGACCAGGATGAGCAGCCTAGATTTTTACTGGAAAAAGAAACAAAAACACTCCGTTTCCACCCACCATTAGCCACCCAGAATTAAAAATTATTAATTCAAATGAAGAAATATCATGGTGGCAACTTGCACAAATCTAATTTACTTCTCTAGTAAAGAAAAAGTGATGTTAGGCTTAGATAAAAAGTGATGTTAGGCTTATATTAAGACTAGAAAGGTGAAACAAGTAATTTGTCCAAGTACAGTAGCTGGTATCACCATCTAAACTTGAACTCAGAACTGTCAGACATCAAATTCATATATATTCCACTTACCTGGACTGCTTTGCTTCCCAAAATGTAGAACTTAAAGCAAGAAAATCTAGTTAAGTTTTACTCACAAAAGACACAGAAAGTATTTTAGAAGTATAACCCACTTCTCTGTGCTTCAAAACCTTAATCAGAGCTCATTAGGTTTATTATGTATTCCAAATAATTGTAAAAGCTAGAAAAATGTGATACATGAACTTGCCAAACTAATAAAACTTTAACTGGCATAAGACAGGCAAGTGAAATATATAGCAAATATTTAAAACAATATTGACATAAGACTTTTAAAACTAATGATTTACATAATTATTGGTTTATATTCAAAATCTTAAAAGAATAGAAATGTCTGTTTGTTAAGGTCAAAGACAGTAAGGAGATGATAGGAAGAAAATAAGGGATATAGAAATCTGTCTTCTCTGCATTCATACTAACATTCGATTATAAATTATTCACAAAATTTAAAAGGAAATATAGCATTATAATTAAGAGAATAGGCTCTGGAGCCTGACTGCCTGTATTTAAATAGCTTACCAACTTTTGGCAAATTATTTTTATTTCTCTGTTAAGTTATAAAACCTTGTTTTTTCCACCATCTGTAACACAGGCATAATAATTATAAATAATATGTTGTGGTACAAATGGTACAAATTAATGCACATAAATCACCTTAATCCCATACCTAGCAAAAATCAGTTCGGCTGTAACACTGAATAAATGTTAATTATTATTAGCTATAAATTTATATTTCAAAATAAGTGGGATCATTACTATATTCCAAATTAGATTTGGTAAATGGCAAATATGTTTTTCTTGACTAAACTTTACCAAGTGCATTAGTGCTAACCTATAGTCTCATCTGTGTGTTTAAGTGGAATTGGGCTTAGTGTTAAAATAAAAGTATACCCCACAAATCCTTGATGTTATGTTCAATGTAAGATAGTAAAATAGAGTGAGCTAACTTCAAAGTAATCCCTAATTGAAAGATAGATATTTATTCACCAAAAGATGTTGCCTTTTTATTATTTTTGAGATATTATTCTGGAATTTGCCAGTGGCATTCACAAACATATCCACAATGAGTCAGTGCTTAATAATCTTCATCAATTGCCCAAGAATTCAATTTGAGAAAACAGGCATTTGGAGCCAAACCTGATGAATAAGGTGATTGATTAAGACTGGGTTAATTGAAATGAGGAGACTAATTTTTGTGTGTGTGACTCATACAAAGTTCGGAGAACAATTCTAATATTTGGGGTGATAGCAGCAATTCATGTGTGCCAAGTTCTTTGCCACAGATTTATGTGCTGACTCTCAAAAATGCCCAGGGTGATTTCAGGTTAAAATACACTTTTTTTTTTTTTTGCATTGATATCTTTGAGTTATGGGTAGAAAATCAGTGTCCACTAACTTAAAGCCACATGTTTATCAACTTTGATCATCAGTTTTAAAAAGATATCAGTAAAGGACAAGAGCTTAATGATGCTTTTCCTACAAACACAGATGTCTGCTGATGAAGATTCTCAGAGGCCTTTATTTATCCACATGTTTGGAGCTGTCTCTACAAAGGGACAATATTGAGAGAGAATGATAAAAAGGAAAGGCAAGCATCATTCCAGAGAGGCTGGGAAGAATTTTACGTGATGAAAAGTAGTTTCAAAGGTCAATGGAAAGAACAATTGTAAGGGATCTTTGCAGATCAGATTGCTGGAAGGCTTTTTAGATTTGGCCTCCTTTAGCTGTGTGATGCTCTCCTTAAGGACACATTGTCTCCTGGCCACCTTCATGCTTGACTTGAACTCTTTCAGACTGTAGACAATGAAGGCAGGAATGCTTTTCTGTGCAGTTTTCCCAAATGAGTGGGTTCCAATTTAGTTCTTAAACTTATAACTAGAGTTGAAAAATAAAATGCAGGTTAAAAATAGCCCAAACTGTTGGTTAACACTCTTGGAAGCAGTGTTTCATTTTATCGCCTTATTTTTGTTGTACTGTTTTGCCTTTTGTGAGTTTGTAATTACCCTTCCAGTGACCTTCTTCATTGTTGCTCTGATAATAGTCACTTTTTTCATGGGAATTTGGCAAAGGATGTCAGACCATGCTATAACCCTGTTAAATTGCAGATGGATGAGGTGACGTCTTTTTGCCACCTGCTGAGGAGCAGTTGAGAGGCTGCCTCCTCAGTCACCCTGAGAGTCACTGTTGTCTGGAGGCTCTCAGGCAGCAATTGTAAATGAGACTCTTCTGTGGCCTCCTTCTTTAAAGCCTGAGCAAATCTTTCTGTGATGCACTATAATTCTTTTTTCCTGGGCACCAGGATCAAAGTCTTCTTCTAAACTAGTGTCTCCACAGCCAGAATCAAGCTGGCTTTCTCTCCCCCCAAAAAATATTTATTTCCATATAAAAAGATGATCTCAGTTCCCCACAGATGATATAAAACCAATCAGTCATTTACATATATATTACATCAGCTAGTTTTTGTCTTGACAAGAAATAACAATCTCAGCTTCAAACAGCTTTCTTAAATACAATCCACAGTTGCATATAGATTTCTTCCTGCATATAGAAAACCTAATGGAAGCAAAGAAAAAACTGAGTCTGTGTTTATTATTGTTTATTTCATAGGAGAGTTTTCTTTATTACTTATTTTACAATAGTGTGCTTTCTATACACTGCACTTAGAGATTTAGTACCCATTTGTACTTAGGGAAACTACCTAAAAACATGTTTGCGGTAGCAGGAATTTTATGTGAAAAGAAAATGTTACCTAAATGAAAAAGTAACTTTTGGAGAGCTTTTATTTCTTAAAAAAATAAAATAAAATAAAATAAAATAAAATTGGGCCAGTACCTGGAGGGGTGCTTATCATTTTTATAGCAGCAAAGTCTGAGTTCATTATTTGAGAAATATTCATAGTGAAAGCAGCAGCTATTATAATTTGTAAATGTTTGTTTTCCCTCTTGGATGTGTCAGGGAGAATGAACTTTAGCTAAGCATACACTGGTTTACTAGGAGGGCTGGTGAAATTATAAAGAGAGCAAGGGCTTAAGAAACCATCCCATGGAGTTTGAATGCTATTTCTGCCACTTTACATTGGACAATCTCGGGCAAATTGCATTAAATAACTTACCAACTTTTGGCAAATTATTATTTATTTGCCAAATTATTAAATCTCAGTTTTCTTGAAAGAAAACCAAACTCCAAAATGAGCAAAATATTTTCACATTTTCCCAAAAAAGATAAACAAATGGCCGAAAAGCACATAAAAGCATGTTCAACTTTGACTGGTCTTTAGGAAAATGGAAATAAAACCAAAATAATATATTACTTTATATGCATTACAATGGCTACTATTAAAAAAAAGAAAACTAACAAGTGTTGGTGAGGATGTGGAAAAATTAGAATCCTTGTGCATCGGTGGGGAGAATATAATACAGTGGCAGCTACTGTAGAAAACAGTTTGACTCAGAAACTTCTAAAACTTCACATAGAGTGGCCACATGATTCAACAAGTTAACTTCTAGATACATACTCAAGATAACAAAGCAAGGATTGAAATAAACACTGGTACATAAATATTCATAGTAGCATTATTCACAATAGCCCAAAAGTGAAAACTATCCCAGTGTCCATCTATAGGTGAATAAATATGTGATATACAATGAAATATTATTCAGTTATATGAAGAAATGAAATTCTGATACATGCTACAACATACATGAAACTTGAAAACATGGTAAGTGCAGTAAGTCAGACAAAAAAGGAAAAATATAGTATGATTCCATTTACATAAGGTACCTAAACTAGGCAAACCAATGGCTGGGGAGACTGGGAAATGAGTAGTTGTTATTTAAGTGGTTCGGAGTTTCTGTTGGGAATGATGAAAAAGTTCTGGAAACAGATGGCAGTGATGGCTGTACAACATTGGGAATGTACTTAATGTCATTGACTTGTACACTTAAAATTGTTAAAAATGGTGAGTTTTATGTTATATATTTCACCACAATTTAAAAAAAACCCTCAACTTTCTTCTCAATAAAATTAGAATTTTAATTTTATTAAAAAGTTTGATAACTACATTACATAAAGAGTATGTGTGTGTGTGTGTATGTATATGTGTGTGTGTGTGTGTGTGTGTGTATATATATATATATATATATAGCAAGACCTAGACATAGTGGCAGACATCTGTGATTTCACTGACTGACATTACCATACTTTTGAGATCAAGTGTTCTGATTTCCATTTTGATAAGCCCACCATCCAATCTGATTTGTTTCACTACATACCAGCTGATATAATTTGGATGTTTGTTGCCTGCCTCCAAATCTCATGCTGAAATGTGATTCCCAATGTTGGAGTTGGGCCTGGTGGGAGGTGTGTGGGTCGTGGGGGTGGATCCCTTATGAATAGCTTGGTGCCATTCTCATGGTAATGAGTGAGTTCTCACTTTGAGTTCAGGTGAGATCAGATTGTTTTAAAAGAGTGTAGCACATTCCCTCTCTGTCTCTTACTCTGTCACCATCTGATACATCCAGTCCCCCTTTGTGGTTTGACCCTCACCAGAAGCAGATGCTGGCACCACACTTCCTGTGTGGCCTGCAGAACTATGAGCCAAAATAAGTCTCTTTTTAAAATAAATTATCCAGCCTCAGATATTTCTCTATAGCAACACAAACGGACTAACAGAAAGTTTGTACTGAGAGTGAATGTTGCTATAAAGGTACCTGAAAATTTAGAAGTAGCTTTGGAACTGGGAAACAGGCAGAAGTTAGAAGAGTTTGGAGGGCTCAGAAAAATATAGGAAGATAAGGGAAAGTTTGGAACTTCTTGAGCCTTGTTAAGTGGTTGTAACCAAAATGCTGATAGAAATATGAATAGTGAAATTTGGGCTGAGGACGTCTCAGATGGAAATGAGGAACTTAACTGAGAACTGGAGCAAAGGTCACCCACGTTATGCCCTAGCAACGAACTCGGCTGCCTTTTGTCCATACCCTAGCAATCTGTAGAAGGCTGAACTTAAGAGTGATGATCTAGGGCAGGAGTCCCCAACCCATGGGCCATGGACGGGTACCAGTCTGTGGCCTGTTAGGAATCAGGCTGCAGAGTAGGAGGTGAGCAGCATGTGAGCAAGCATTACCATCTGAGCTCTGCCTCCTATCAAATCAGTGGTGGCATTAGATTCTCATAGTAATGTGAACCCTATTGTGAACTCTGCATACAAGGGATCTAGGTTGTGTACTTCTTATGAGAATCTAATGCCTGATCTGAGGTGGAACAGTTTCATCCAGAAACCATTACCCCACCACCAGTTTGTGGAAAAAATGTCTTCCACAAAACTGGCCCCTGGTGCTAAAAAGGTTGGGGACTGCTCTCCTAGGGTATCTGGCAGAGGAAATTTCTAAGCAGCAAAGCATTTCAGATGTGACATGGCTGCTTCTAATAACCTATGTTTCGATGTGAGAGCAAAGAAATAACTTAAAGTTGGAACTTTTAATTAAAACGCACTAGCTGGGTGTGGTGGCTCACGCCTATAACCTCAGCACTTTGGGAGGCTGAGGCAGGTGGATCACGAGGTCAGGAGTTTGAGACCAGACTGGCCAAGATGGTGAAACCCCATCTCTACTAAAAATACAAAAATTAGCCAGGCACAGTGGCATGCGCCTGTAATCCCAGCTACTTGGAAGGCTGAGGCAGGAGAATCTCTTGAACCTGGGAGGTGGAGATAGCAGTGAGCCGAGATCATGCCACTGCACTCTAACCTGGATGACAGAGCAAGACTCCATCTCAAATAAAATAAAATAAAATAAAATAAAATACTCCATGCTGTCTGTACTGCCTGTAGAACCATGAGCCAAAACAAATCTGTTTTCTTTGTAAATGACTCATTCTCAAGGATTGTTTTTTTATAGCAGTGCAAATGGACTAACACAACAGCTGTAGGTTAGTCCCCAGCTGGCTTAGGGTTTAAGGATAGACTTAAACTCTAAATTGATGCAATCAAAATGAGCCTTGGAAATCCTTACTGAAATGCTGGGAAATAATGTCTTCCTCTCTCATGGAGTCACAAGGGCAACTGGTGACCATCTTGGGACTGCAGTGGAAAGTTATCAAGAATGTAACAACATCACAAGTAGACAGAAAAGAGAAATAGAAATAAATCTATAGCTAATCTTATGGGCTTAGCTACCAGATCAGGCAGGTTTTACTCAAAGGCAGTCATATCTTTCTTTCTTTCAGTTGAATTAGCACATTGCCTTTTCGTCCTTTTTTTTCCCCCTTTGCTTATGTTATTTGGGTGTTTGTTGGTTATAATCATTCTTAATATAGTAGGCATTTAATAGACCTTAATGTAATATTCTCCTCTCCCAACACCTGAGAAAGAATTTTATATCCCCAGTTCATCCAACCTAACTCAAGAGCTAATTCTCCAGTGCTTGTATATAGGTCTTTTAATAATAATAATAATAATGTGAAAATATGTTGGATACTTCAATAGAAAGTGAGAATGCAAGCAATGTTATATGTTTTCATCTTCTAAAATAATATAGGTATCATTTGAATTTCTAAAGAAAAAATGTAGTTCAGTCTATCCATATAAGAAACAAGTAGGTAGTTAGTATCTTGTTTATGGGTGACCAGCACTGTATTTTAAAGATACTATAGTCTTCTCAGCCTCCTTGTTACAAATAAAAGCACTTCAACCATGTAACAATATTAAGATTTACAGTAAAGCCTCATAGTCAGTGCCTATGACTACTCAACAAATCTGGTGTTTGCTCCCAAGTGAGATAATCTTAAAATAATGTCATCTGTATAAGAAAGTTAATTATTTAAGGTGTTTAGAGCGTGGTGGAAAGCCGCAAAGGAAGCACCATCCTCTAAGTAGACAAATTGGATATTATGTCCATGACTGCAAGCTCTTTATCAAAGCCTATTTGTACAAATTATAAACACTTCTACTGAGCATGTTTAGCTGGGTTTTGAACACTCAGAGAAAATTACAAGTGGGGGAATATTTGGGGAAGATTCTTTTTTTTTTTTTTTTTTTGGGAGACAGAGCCTTGCTCTGCCACCAAGGCTAGAGAGCATTGGCACAGTTTTGGCGCACTGCCACCTCTGCCTCTGGGTTCAAGTGATTCTCCTGCCTCAGTCTCCCAAGTAGTTGGGATTACAAGCACATGCCATCATGCCAGGCCAATTTTTGTATTTGTAGTAGAGACAGGGTTTCACCATGTTGGCCCGGCTGCTCTCAAACTCCTGACCTCATGTGAACCACCTGCTTTGGCCCCCCAAAGTGCTCAGATTATAAGTGTGAGCCTGGCCTGGGGATAGGGGGGATTTTTAAATTTGTGAATAGTAAAACCATTTGGGGAAATACTTCAAAATATTTCTGAATCCTGATAGAGCCAAGGAACATTACCAGACTTTTGAAAAGTCTAATAGCTCTCATCTTGAACGCCTCTATATTCAATTATTAAGCATTTACTTGGCATCTACTATATACAAGGCATTTTACCAGTCACTTTTGGATATAAGGTAAAAAGACAGAGTCTCTGACTTTAAGTCATTAAGAAAAAGCTACAGTTGTGTTCATCTCCATTTGGAAGGAAAGGGAAGAAGCTCAATTAAAATGACTCTTTTTTAAAAGTACGGTTACTGAAGAATAATTATTGAACTCTAAAGAAAAGTCAACTTTATCGAATGCATGGCTTCTCAACAATATTTGAGGTTTTGCAATATTTAAATAAATTATGCTATACTTGATTTTTTTCTGAAGAGGTAAAGGAATTTGGTAGTAAATATACATGCACATATAAAGCCGTATATTGTTGGGCAAGGACTCTTTAAATATTCTTAGACTTATAATCCATGAACCACTTAAATCATACTCATGGCCTTTGTTTAAAAAAATTGAAATTTTAGAACCACAAACCATAAGGTCAGGTCTGATAATCTATATTTAAAATTATCCTCCTAAAAGATTCTTGGGCATATTAAAGCTTGAAAATCTCTGATGTAGGTTATCAAGATGAGCAACATGTCCTCATCAACCTACATGTTAATAGACAACTTAGAACATATCTACAAAAGACGTTAATATTTTTCTGCTTTAATCAATTTAAATTAAATTAAATTTTCTTTCTGCTTTAATCATTTTAATAAATTAAAGATGATTGTCCTGATTTTTCATAAAGGTTTTAGGGAGGCAATGTATTTGAAATACTACCAGTGTGTCTTTTTAATCATATAATTAATGTTTTCCCCATGTGCTGCCTCCTCTTCAAACACCTAGAATACTCTATCCTTATGAACCCAGGAGACAGATGTGATCACATAAAAAGTGAAAAAAAAGTAACTTCTTTTTAAGGATTTTTATATTTAAAAACTAATGTCCTTTAGGGGAATAAACCCAATCTTGGTTTAGAGTAGAATAAATCAGTGGCTCTCAAATTTAGTATGCTTTAGAGTCACATGGATAGCTTGTCAAATCATGGATTATGCTATCTCTTCCCCCAATTTTAGAGTTTCTGATTCATAGGTGGGAGTATGGAACTTTTAACAAATTCTGGGTGATGCCAATTTTGCTTGCACAGGAACTGTTTTTTTTTTTTAAATTTAATAAATATTTGAAAATCTTGTGTTTGAGGAGAGTCAAGTTTCTTTTCCTCACCTCTGCAATTTTATACACCCCAGTACCTGATCGACAGAAAAAACTGCCCTAGCTGGGAGAGGGAAATGAGAGATGAAGTGATCAAAAGGAAGCAGCAAAACCCAGTATTTGTGAGCTCTGAGAGAGAAGTACACTCTCTGCCTTCAAGGACATAGTGAGACCTAGACTGGCTGCAAAATGAGTCCAGGCGGATGGTTTTAGGCACAATCAGAGCATAGGTCATGCCCTAGGTTGGCATGGAGAATGCAACATGATTTCCATCACCCAGGGCTTACCATTGTGGGCTAAACTATTTGGATCGGAAGAGGCCAGGTCACCGCCCACCAGCAAGATCTCCATGATGATATTCGTAAATGGATGTCTGAGGACTAAGATTGGTAAATAAGTGTGTCAGTAGATAACAGAAAAGACAATTGAGAACCAGGTAGTTCCTTCCTTTCCAATCCTTTAAAACTAGGTATGGATCGTGGAATTTAGAACTGACCTGGGAAAAGGGGGAATCCCAGATTGACTGAGATTAGATTTTTACCACTCCAGTAGTGGATATGGGTTTAGAACTAAAATAATTTTATAAAATTAAGTTTTATTTCTTACACAACTGAGAAGTAAATTGAGAGCCACATGCACTACATAGTGATTACAATTTGAAGTAATGATGATGCACAATTGGTGTATTTCATGTCTCTGTTTTATTCTTTGACCAGTATTGTTTTCTAAAATGATTACAGATTCATTAAAAGAGAAATCAAATTTGAGATACCGAACTCTCCCCTTAAGTGATGTTTAGATAAAAATGCTTCATTTCATATCTACCTTTGCTGATAATGTGTCCTTTCATTCACGTAATCTGTGAGCCTGTCTGTTACTCACATCTGAAATACTGTTTAGAATAAAAACAAAGTAAGTCTAACGGAACAATACCACTCTTGCTTGCTCTCTTAGCATTTGGTCAAGCTGCAGTGGTTTCATTTTAAGAAGGAAAATAAAGCAAACATCAGCTTGTCTGTGCCACATGAAATAATTTTAACCTGCCTAAGATTACTTTAACCTGTGAAAAGTTATGCAGAACATGTGTCTGTGTTTTGATTTGTACTTCTGGTTGTCTAGGTTAGAGCCAAATTCACATCAACGTATCTTTCATTTACTGCAAGATTTCAAGATAAGAGATGAGAAAAAAAATTTGGACTCTCTCTTTGTTGGCATGCAAATCAAAATGAGATATTCAGCAACTGACTCTAGAACCGCAAAAATAGAAAACAACAATACAGTAAACCAATTCTAGGAGGAGACAAAATATCAAACTAAAAGTTAATATAGAAATAATTAAGGCAGCCAGGAGTGGTGGCTTACGCCTGTAATCCCAGCACTTTGGGAGGCCGAGGCGGGCAGATCACCTGAGGTTGGGAGTTCAAGACCAGCCTAACCAACGTGGAGAAACCTCGTCTCTACTAAAAGCGAAAAATTAGCTGGGCGTGGCGGCAAATGCCTGTAATCCCAGCTACCTGGGAGGCTAAGGCAGGAGAATCGCTTGAACCTGGGTGGCGGAGGTTGTGGTGAGCTGAGATAGTGGCATTGCACTCCAGCCTGGGCAGCAAGAGCAAAACTCTGTTTCAAAAAAAAAAAAAAAAAGAAATAATTAAGGCAAAACTGACATGTTCTTTATTAATATAACACCGCATCTTTAGTTTACATTGGTTTCATCGCAAGGGGTGTTATTAAGTTAGTCTTAGACCAAACTAGAGAGAAAAATCAATTGTATCATCAAAAGTTATTTTGAAATTTTAGAATTCAAAATAGAGGGCAAAGAAAACAATACAAAAGCAAAATGAAATAAAAACATTGCAACTCAGATTTTCACATTCTTTAGGTGTTAGCATCTGACATAGAAACATTTTTTTTACTTGTATTGTGATGAAAAATTTAATTCACCTATATGTTGATTTATTTTAATTCATTTAATTGCAGTCAAGACACAGGTCCACATGCTACATAGTAATAAAACAGGGGAAGTTTGTGACAAATCTCTTATTATGTCACTTTTGTATATTACATAGCCAGAAATTCTCACCTTGATCCTCTCTATTTTTTTGTTTCAGTAAAATATTAAAAAAGGAAGTCATGAAAAACTTTATGTAGGGTTTAATGTTAAGACATATGATTTTAAAAAACTTTGTAATCAATATTGGGCACTACTGTCTGCCTCTGCCACATGTCACATCTGTCCTTAGCTTATTTATAGCCTTCGGATTTCTGTTTGTTAGTTGGTGATGGTTGTGGTCATTGTCACCGTATGTGTGTGTGTGTGTGTGTCTGTGTGCGTGTGTGTGTGGGCGTGTGTGTGTGTAGTCTCATTTTGCTATTATGTCCTCTGCCACTTTCTTCGCAAATGGGAAGAGGGTTAAAAATTAAGCTTAATATGAAGCAAGTACTTGGCACCTGCTTTCAAAGAACTGTGAATCATAAATGGAAGAAGGTTCATTCTGCTACCTCATATCTGTATTTAAGACCAGCCTGCCAGGTGCAGTGACTTATGCCTGTAATCCCAGCACTTTGGGAGGCTGAGGTGGGCAGATCACTAGGTCAGGAGTTCAAGATGAGCCTGGCCAGCATGGTGAAACCCTGTCTTTACTAAAAATACAAAAAAAATTGCCTGGCATGGTGTCATGCACCTGTAGTCCCAGCTACTGGGGAGGCTGAGGCGGGAGAATCGCTTGAACCCGGCAGGGGGAGGTTGCAGGGAGCCGAGATTGCGCCACTGCGTTCCAGCCTGGGCGACAGAGTGATACTCTGTCTCACAAAAAAACGAAAACAAAAAAAGCCCAGCCTGTGGATTATTTTAAATATTAGACTTTTCTATCCTGGATTCTCTATTTGCTTATTCTTTATATGTTCTATTTGTCCATCGAATTTTCCTATTTCTTGAATCATTGTCAGCATATTATCCTTTAATTATTTTAACACAGTTTTTCTTAATTTTTGAAGTGTATTTGTAATAGCTACTTTGTAACTATTTTGTAGCAATCTTTGCTTAATCCAACATAAGGTCCACTCAAAATCACTTTCTATTGACTAATTTGTTCCATATGCTTTTCAAATATGCATTTCCACATCACTCCTAAGTTTCTCGTCAAAGGTGGACATTTTTATGTGATATACTGTAGTAAGACTGGATTTTGATTGCTTTTTCTAAAGGTTTTTGGATATTATTTTATTTTGCGATTTTGTTTATGCCTGTACTTAAACTGTGGGATCTGTCTTGCCATGGTATTCAGCTATTTATATCTCTTTACAATATTTTTCTTCTTTTTAAATTCCTGATTTCCAGGGGTCATTTCCTTGTAGGCACCACAGTGTGATTCACCAATGGTTTGGGCAGAACTTATGGTCAAATGCCTCAAACCTGCGAGGCTTCTATTTGACAATATAATTGTGTACAGGTAAAAAACAAACAAACAACAACAACAACAAAAACACACATTCAAAATTCAAGCAACTTTAAAGTCTATTTCAGCTTTTACTTTCTGCCAGGCCCTTGGATCTCTCCTGCAAACATGTGTAGTTTCTGAGCCAGCCAGGGATGTGTGCTTAACTACTCTTTCTATGCCTCTCTTATTTATGGGGCGTCCCTGTTATATTTCTGGATCACGCATTGCTTGCCCCAATTGAGACAGTAACCTCATGGTTGCAGAGATATAGGTTTTACTATTTCTTTCCTACTGGACTTGTTACTTTCACTGACAACACTACTAGACATTTGGTTTTACACTCTGCTAAAAATTGGATTATACCTTCTGCCTGTGATGGATGCTGCCCAGAAAGGATGGGACTTCAGATTTCCACTGTTATTAGCCAGAGATCTAGCAGCTTTGTATGTGTAAACACTTCTCAATGTGTGCTTTCCCACTGGTCAAACGCTAGAGCCCTGATATTGATATTACATTGTTTTCTAGTTTTTCACTAGTTTTGGGGCAGAGGATTCCCTTATTTATGCTAATGTTATAAAATTATTGGCCCATTCTTTAATTTTTTTTAAGAACCTCTGATTCAGAAATAATTTGGGATTTACAGGGCAGTTGCAAGGACAGCACAGACAGTTCTTGTGTATTTCTCACATTTCTTCCCCAGTGTAACATCTCTCATAACCACAGAATTTAAAAATTAACATTTGTAGGATTTTTAGACTCTATTTGGATTTCAATAATTTTCCTGTTAATTTCCATTTTCTGTTACAGGATTGAATTCACAGTTCCATGTTGTATTTTGTTGTTATGTCTCCTTGGTTGGCAATATATGAATGTATCTCAGTCATGAAAGGCATTGACACTTTTGAAGAGTACAGGTCAGGTATTTTGTAGAATGTACCTTAATTGGAGTTTTCTTATTATTAGACTCGGGTTATGGAATTTGGGGAAGAATATCACAGAGGCCAGGTGCCCTTCTCATCACATAGTGTAGAGTTACATGATATCAGCATGACTTATGACTGGTGATGTTTATCTTGATCTTTTGATTATAAGGCAGTGTCTGTCAGGTGTCTCTACTGTAAACTTTACAATTTTTCCCTCTCCATACTTGGTTCATTAGAAGTAGGTTACTAAGTTCAGCCCACGCTTAATGGAGAGAGAACTATGTATACCACCCGGAGAAAGGAAGGAATATCAAAGTTTAAAGTTGTGTCAAAACCACATGGTAATGAATAAATGATTTGAGGGAGGTATTTGAGACTCTTCTGTAAATATCCTATTTCTCCTTAAAGTTTTATTCACTAATTTTTAGCATTCATCAATGAATCTTCACTGCAATAATTATTACTGTGGTATTTAATGGTGATTTAAAACAAATTTACCAATTCTTTCTATATTTATTATTTGGATTTTTCTGTAGGCATTATTTTCCATTATTTTTGAAACCAATTTTTCCGCCTCATTTATTTCAAAACATAATTCCTCAGATTCACCATGAATTGTACAACACTGTGGCTTTAAACATACTTGCCATTGGAATAGTCTGGAATACCTTTCTCCTGTCTTGTTATCAAACACGTTTTTACTGCAAGAATCAATGAAATACTCTTACTAAGGTCTAAAGTCTTGACCATTACTTAATATTTCTTTCCACTGCACAATTTCATTTAATTTATTTCTAACATGAGGGTATTACAATTTTTCACCATCTTTACGAAAATGATTATACTATGGATTCGTGTCTTCAAAAAAATATATTGAAATTCCCAGTATTTCAGAATGATACCTTATTTGTAAATGAGGTCATTGCAGATATAATTAGTTAAGATGAGGTCATACTTGGGTAGGGTGGTTCTGTTATCCAACAGGACTGATATTTTTATGAGAAGAAGACACAGAGACACACAAGGGGAGAACTCCATGTGACAAAAGAGGCAGAGATGGGAGCTTCAAGCCAAGGAGCACTAAGGATTGCCAAGAAACCATAAGGAACTAGGAAGAGACAAGGGAGATTTTTACCTGCAAGTTTCATAGGGAGCACAGTCCTGCTGATACCTTGATTTTGGACTTCTAGTCTTCAGAACTGTGAGACAATAAATTTCTGTAATTTTAAATCACCCGGTTTGTGTTACTTTGTTACAGCAGCCCTGTGAATCTAATACAGTTTACAAAACAACACAGTTTAGACCAAAATGTGAAATGTTAAGTTAAACTTGTCACAGCCTCAGAATGTGTAACTGTAAAATTAAAATTTGTCGAATGCCCTTTTTAAATTTTAGAAACTCAGAGAAATGCTGGCTTTTTCTTTGGCATAGAATTTTAATTAAAAGATTAGTCCCCAAGTTTGGAAAAGTTGTAGTATATTTATGTGATGTCAGTGAAAACATGTATCATTCTAAGAGATATGTAGATGTTGACATCATTATAAAGAAAGAATTTAACTGGAAAGTGAAAAAGTTAATCAGTATGCCTTTGAAAACAGAAAGATCATAAGAACTAGCTTGTTTTAATATTTACATAGTTTTTAAACTAGGGAAAGACACAAAAGAAATCATAGAGTGCGTGGTTTGAAAGATGGATTTAGAAATTATCCTATTACTAATTAAAATTACTAGTTATTAAGTAATTCTATTACTAAATTTCACATTCTTTAATGTACTAACATTCGTTAATTATCCAATATGTGCCACGCACAGTGCAAGGAGCTGGAAATATAAATATCAACAAAATAAACTCATTTTCTTTATTTAATAATTAAAAAGCAACTCATAGAGGAAAGGCAGAATAACAACAAAGTCATTCATGTTTGCCCTCATGTGGTTATTGAATTACTGTATATTCTTTATTTCAGCTGACATTAAAACAACTATGTTTTATGGAAACTCATGAAAGTTTATGTACATAAGGGAAATTAAGAAAATAAGAATAATTTATGATTAAATAATAGTTTAGATTTATTTCAGATTAGATCATTCAGATGTCAGTAACAGGGTATTTAAGTACATTATATGCAATGATGTGAAAATACATAAGGTAAAAAGTTTCCGATTAATGCAAAATTTATTCAGACTACATAGGAGGAAGCATGACAGGAAAGAGAATATACTCGATGGAGAAAAATGATGCAGGGAGGGAAGACGGAGGGTGACCAAGACTGGACGAAGGTAGGCGTGGGAGACTCACATTTTTTAATGGCCAAGGCAACAGTCTTTGAACAAAGACAATAAAGAACTGAGAGAGTGAATTATACAGAAATCTAAAGGAAGAGTGTTTGAAGCAGGGCAAATAGTAAATTAAAGTTCATGAAGCAGGAGCATGTTTACCCTTTTAGAGGAATTGCAAGGAGGCCAGTGAAGCCACAACAGAGTAATAAGCAAGAATGAAATATGTTGACTAAGTCAGTGAATGGCTGGATTATGCAGGACCTTATTGACCATTATAAGGATTTTTGCTTTATTCTGAGACACAGAAAACCATTGAAAAAATTTGAGGAGAAAAAATGATCTGATAATCATAGAAGTGATAATACATGCAAACACTAGTAAGAGACTGCTTTTCTGCAGGCATTAAGGCCAGGGAGAGAAACCCAAGAAGAACTGAGCATTAATTGTACCTCTGTGTGAGTGACTTTGTTTTCTTCTTTGGTATGTTTAAAACCTTTCATGAAATGCACTTTTTTCCCTGTTGCAAAATCACAGAGTTGGGCCCTGCTACTCCAAGACTATGTTTAAACTTGATTATAAGACATTAGTAGATATGACAGCTGTAATAACATCCTATCACCATTAAACATAAAAGCTGATGGTAATTACCAGCCCATCTTGACATATATCATTTTCTGAAAAGCATGTTTTTGTTGCTTACTGCTTTAGGAAAGTAAACATATTAGACTTGGACATCATCACCAGGGTGTTATTTTTGGATAGTTTTAAATATTTTATGTTCTATGATTGGTAAAGAACCTGTGCATTACATTCTATGTGTAAATAAGTATAATCTAGAAAATACTTCTTAGAAACGGCTAAACTTGACTGTGTCAATTTCTGTCGTTTCTGTCATGTGAAACATCTAAACCACCAGTAGTGATCATGATCTAACATATAAAATAAGACGTTGAGCCTAATGATTTTCTGTTACAATTTCAAATGTGTCATTTTCATTGCTATATCACATTGTACAGTGAACAATAGTGGTAGAATTTCAGATGTTTATGAATACATGTAAAAGATGGCTCATGGAAATCAGAATGAAAATAGGTTATGATGCAGGACTCTTGTAGGCTCTGAGACAAACCACCTCCAAACTCAAAGAAATTACACACATTTTTGACCAGTCTCAAGTAAATTTTCCTTGCCAAAACACATAGGGAAGAATAAGTAAACAGAAGATGAGGAATTATTTCAAATAATAAGCTCTTAAGTTCTTAGTCATTGGATGCATGAAAAACAATTAGAACTCTTAGATATAGAGAACCCAGGCTATAAATGTGAAATAGTCCTCCTATCCTCACCCTTTACCCATGTCAGATATCATTAAAATACCAACATTATTTTCTTCCTAGTTGGAAATAGCCTCAAAATCTTTCTTACAGATTACAGTGATGTAAGACTGAAACCTTTTGTTATCCTTGAGCTAGAACCCTATTTCTCAACACTGACACTATTGACAATGTGAACCAGATAATTCTTTGTTTTGCAGGGCTGTGCTGTGCATTGTGGGGTGTTTAACAGCATCCCTGGCCTCCACCCACTAGAGGCCAATAGCAACTACTGTGTCTACCCCTACTCCCAAGTCGTGACAAAGAAAACATCCTCAGACAATATTGCCCTTGGTTGACAACCACTTCCCTAAAGATAGATATACGTAGGAAATAAAGGACTTTAAGATAAAGCGTAGAAGAAAATTAGCTTGCTACGGTATTAGAAATGCCATAATCACCTTCTTCGTGGCTATTCTTCCTTCTAGCATGTTCAGCATGGTAACTTCTGGCTGTCATCCTGGTTTTTAAAATTTCATGTCCAGGCATCATCTGTCTCACAACTTTTGCGTAGGAGATCCTGATGAGGTACTGAAAAGACATTTGGATATTAAAAACAATTGTCACTTTAACATCAGTCTCAGGCTGATGTTATTTACTTATTTAATGAATGAGTTTTTGTATTGGGTGATGGTATTTAATTTTACACAGATCTTCATACATAGTTATTTGTTTATACATATAAACATATGAAATCTATATAAATAGACCTATATAAATAAATTGTCTTTTTTGTTGACTGACTTGATTCTTAATTTAAGTCTCATATGTAGTTTTTAATTGTGATGTTTTATAAAAGGAAAATTCAATGGATGGTAACAGTATTTGTCTTAGAATATGCTGAAAGTCAAATGAAAGGGACAGAGTGAAGTCTCTGTAAGTAATATTGCATTTTGTTTTGCCATTTCCCTCTGTTTAGGAGCATCTATTGCTTTTAGAGAGCTAATATTTAGTAAAGAAAATCTAAGAACAGGAATTAGGTAGAATGATTATTTATTCTCTTTTTAATAGCCACATGATTCTCCCACACATAAAGTTTCTTACACTGTCAATGGGAGTTCTATGCCAAGGACAGACTGACAATAATTGGAAGGAAAATTGAAATTTACTTTTGTTGTTTAGATTATTTTGGTAACCATGGTAATGGAAGACCAATATAGCACTTTAAAATAACACTCAAAAACAAATTTGGGATAAGTTTTATTTATTGAGATAAATATTATGTTACATTAGGAATACTGGTAATTTGTGGCTGAACATTTTGGGCTTTAACAGATGGACAATTTATGCTTTCACTTTTCTTTTTCCAAAACTATAGGCAGCAGCATCAAGAAAAGATAAAAGACTTGTAGATAATGCATTTAGTTAAAAAAAAATAAAAATAAAAATAAATGTTACAGAGAGATAGCAAAAATATATTGATAACACAAGTATCTAGAATTCAGTCAAATTTGTTTCTGAACTTCCTGGTAATTAGGGTATAAACACATGAAATTATTATTTAATTTAAAATTATGAGGATCATTGTGGAGAATAATACTGTGAAAAGAACTTTGACTTTGATGATTATCTTATTTTTTTAAAGTTATTTTTTCTCTCATTAAAAGCCATGCTATAAGGATAAGTATAAGCTCATTGACATCTACTGTTGTCCTGGAATAGTATTAAAACTGGGCATGCAAAGATATCTTTTTTTTTTTTTTTTTTTTTTTGAGACTGAGTCTGGCTCTGTTGCCCAAGCTGGAGTGCAGTGGCCGGATCTCAGCTCACTGCAAGCTCCGCCTCCCGGGTTTACGCCATTCTCCTGCCTCAGCCTCCGGAGTAGCTGGGACCACAGGCGCCTGCCACCTCGTCCGGCTAGTTTTTTGTATTTTTTAGTAGAGACGGGGTTTCACCATGTTAGCCAGGATGGTCTCGATCTCCTGACCTTGTGATCCGCCCGTCTCAGCCTCCCAAAGTGCTGGGATTACAGGCTTGAGCCACCGCGCCCGGCTGATATCTTTTATTTTACTTAATTGTACATTAGTGTCACCAAAATATTTGATAAAAGTGTTTTGCTAATATATTTTTTAAACACTTAACTTTAAGGAATTCTATGTTTTATTTACATGGAGCACTCAATTCAGAGATTCTTTTCACAAGGAAATTTTGGCTCCAGATCATCTATTCTTTCTTTTTTTTTTTTTGAGACATGGTCTTGCTTTGTCACCCAGGCTGGAGTGCAGTGGCATAATCTTGGCTCACCGCAACTTCTGCCTCCCCAGTTCAAGCAATTCTTGCACCTCAGCTTCCCAAGTAGCTGGAATTACAGGCACGTGCCACCACGCCTGGGTAATTTTTGTATTTTCAGTAGAGACGGGATTTCACCATGCTGACCAGGCTGGTCTTGAATTCCTGACCCTAAATGATCCGCCTACCTAGGCCTCCAGTGATGGGATTATAGGTGTGAGCCACCTCATCTGATCAGGATCTTCTATTGTTTAAATAAGGCTGCCTTCTGGTACCTTGTGTGGGTCTAAAAGCCAGGAGGTTACAGATTGTATAATTGTGCTATACAATACCTGGCTTTCAAAATCTTTCGATTCAAGTCAATATACATTAAAAACAGAAACAAAACAAAACAAAAAACCCTTAAATTGTTTTTAAATTACTTTTCTCGATGACTATTTCAATTTACTCTCAGGAAAACCCTGTGAGACAACATAGATATTTTCTTCTTTTTTTTAAAGTAAAAGTATAATGAGGTACACAAAATGAAATATGATATAGTAGCATAATGAAACTAAATCTCAGGGATTCAGCCCTTTTTCTGTATATGACTCTGAGCCCTTTTCAGCCCTTTTTCTGTATATGACTCTGAGCGTTTGCTCTCTTTCTACACACACACATAGACACACACATGCTCATATAATACATATACATACATGTTTTTATTTAGACAAAATTTGGGGGTTATCCTTTTTACTTTTCTATTTTAACTTTGGTTTAATGGGTTGATATTACATTGAAGTTTTTTTTAAAAAAATGTTCAGAGCTGATAAGTTTCTTTCTGTAAAGAAACTTATAGAACAATTTGATGTGTGATCTGTGTTTAATATTTAGGGCTCAAGGATCAGAAAGAAGAGTGTTATCTTAACATATATAGTTATGTTGACCCCATGTCCTAGTTTGCTTGGAATAGTATGAATTTATGCCTCTAGTCCTACGATAATTATTAATAGCATTTCTTCAACTTTCAAAAGTGTCTTGGTTTGAAGGACAATGAGTGGTTATTTTACAACGCTTCTCAAAATCTCTGGAGTAAAAGGAGCATTGAAAATAAATATAAATATAAATTTAATCAATCCAAAAGTGAAATAGATGACTAACTTGTTCTTTAGGGCCCAGAGGTCAACTAGAGAACATAGACTGGAATGGAACTGCTGAAAAGCAACAATTATTCCAATGTATTGTGCTATTGTAAATGAAAAATAAAAGCTGAAAACAATGTCAGTCTTTATGTGGAAGCAGAAATGCCATAATCACCTTCTCTGTGGCTGTTCTTCCTTCTGTCTTGTTCAGGATGGTAACCTCTGGCTGTCATCTTGGACAAAAACAAGCAATATAATTATAAACACTCTTTCACCTTTTAGTTTAGTTCAGTTCCTAGAACTAGTAATGCTTTAAAGGGGTGAGGTGCCACTTTTACTCTAGGAAATACAATGTTGCAAATATTAATTTTTAAAAAATAAATGAGGAAAAATAACATCACAAATGTTACTCAAAAATCTTTTATACCATGCAACAGTTTTGGTAGTCATAATGACATCATGTGATTGACATTATAATAACTTAAATTCAATCACATACAAAAACTCTACATAAGGCCTCCCAATTTTATGTTATTGTCACAATTTATATCTATTAATATTGTGTATCTTTTAACATCTTTTTAGTTATAACTACTTTTAATGCATTTGTCCTCTAACTTTCATACTAGAGTTAAAAGTGATTATGGGCCACAGTGACTCATACCTGTAATCCCAGCACTTTGGGAGGCTGGGGTAGGAGGATCACTTAAGGTCAGAAGTTTGAGACCATCCTGGTCAATAGAGCCAGACTCCATCTCTACAAAAACAAAAATTAAGCATAGTGGTGAATGTCTGTAGACTCAGCTACTTGGGAGGCTGAGGCAGGAGGAACACTTGAGCCCAGGAGTGCAAGGCTGAAGTGAGCTATGATTGCACCACTGCACCCCAGACGGTGGTGACTGACAGAGTGAGACTCCATCTCTAAAAACAAACAAATAAAAAACACAAAGTGATTATGCAGCACTATTATAATATTAGAGTATTATGAATTTGATTATATATTTACATTTGCCAATGAGTTTTATAATTTCATAATTTCTATGTAGTGTGTATAACTTAGGTTAATCTTTTTCTTTCTCCTTCATTTTCTTTCTTTTTTATTTTCATTTTTGTCCTGTGGATGTCCAATTGCTCCAACATCGTTTGTCAAAAGTTTTTGCTTACTCCATTGAATTGCTTTTGCACTTTCACTAAAATTCAGCTAGTCAAGGTATCAATTAAAAAAAGTTCACAAACTAGTAAATGAGTTCAGCAAGGTTGCATGACACAGAATCAATACTCAAAATCAAATACTTTTATGTATTTACAATTGACATGTGGAAACTGAAATTGCTTCAAAGAAAATGAAATACCTGAGTATAAACTTAGTCAAACTTACAGGATCTATAAGCTGAAAGTTATTAAATGCTAACTTAAAAAATAAACAAAATACCTAAATAAATGGAGGAACATACAATGGCCATGGATAAGAGGATTAAACAAAGACTGTCTGATTTTAAGATTTTAAAAAAGATGATAATTCTATTTTCCTTAAAGAGTTGGAGAAGATTAAGGTATATACCTATGAATTGTTTGATAATGTCAGCTTTACTAGTATTATTATTAACTTATACCTCTTTTTTTCTAGTATACAATCTGTTACTTTATTCTATTAATTCTACTCCCTTGTTATCTATAAAAGACATTCTTCTCAATTCTCTTTTACTTAGCGCAAACATTTATTAGTTTTTACCATTTAATTGGTCTTTCTTATTCTAGCCTTACCTGTCCAAGTTGCAACCCACTTCAAATGGATTCATTTTAAAATTCCCTATCTGATCCTGTGTCCGTCTTGCTTATAAATTCTTCACTCCTTTTACTAAAATTATTACTGTGCTAACATACAAGAGAGAAGAGAGACTGCACCAGAAGAGATGACTGGGGAAGAGCAGGAACAACAGCAATAATAATAGCAAAAGCAAGTACAACTGACATTGTTAAAAAAGTTTTCAATTTGGAATAATGGAAAGAAAAAAAAGCAAGACTGGTACAGTGTTATTGGTGCAGTATTCCAGTTACAATACCTCAAATGTTAACATTGTACCTAGCTTCAATACAGTTATCCAAACCAAGAAAATAGTTTTCTGACTGTATTAGTTGCCTAGGACTGCTTTAATAGGTCTTACAGAAGTACATGTATACTTGTCTTATGACTCAGCAATTCCACGCTTAGTATTTACCCCAAAATGATAAAAATTTCTAGGTACACAGATACTAATAATGAATGTTCACAGAAGTTGTATTTATAATAGCCAAAACCTGGACATAATCCAAAAGTACATCAATAGATGACTTTAAAATTTGTAGTATATTCATCAATGGAATACTATTCAAAATAAATAGAAGTAAACTACTGATATTTGCAATAACGTGTATGAAGCATAATGTGTAAGAGAATGCTGACATAAAATTGTATATCTCATCTGATTTTAACACATAAAATGCTAGATAAGACAAATCTAACATATTGTGAAGAAAAGATGATCAGTGGTTGCCTGGGTGCTGGGATATGGGTGTTGAGGAAGTCATTAATTGCAAAATAGCAAAGTATAATTTTTAGAAATATTGGAAATGTTCTATATCTTGAGTGTGGTGATAGTTACATGCATGTATGTATTCATCAAATATAAGCCTAAAATTGGTGCATTTATGGTACGTTCATTTTATCCAAATAAAGATGATTTTAAAATATACAATGATGATAAAAGTTAAAAATGAGATAAGGCTGAAGTTACTGTACTGACTCATAGTACTATTTAATGAGGTGACGCTAGACAAATATTTGAAGAGCTACTTTATTTTTCAGACAAAGAAAATATATAACAGGTATAGTGGCAGAAGAGAAATAAAAGTTATTTTTAAGGATTTAGCATAAATGTACAATTGATTGTGTTGGAGAAACTTTTTTTTGAGACAGAGTTTTGCTGGAGTGCAGAGGTGCAATCTCGGCTCACTGCACCCTCTGCCTCCTGGGTTCAAGTGATGGAGAAACGTTTTGAAAAGCTTTTCAAACCCAATTCTGAAGATATGCTTCAGTTTGCATATCTAGACAAAAACTAAGTAAAGTTAAATGAACTCATGTCAACTCACATAGATAAAACATCTTAATGTGTAAAACATATTAATGTGTACACTTAATAATACACATCTTATTAAGTGTATTGGTTTCCTGGCAGTAGAAAACTTCAGATTTTAGAAATAGTACATTGCACAGTATAATAATTTAAGAAAAGCCAGTATGGAGACTCACTGATGTATTTGATCCTTCTTTTACCCTACCATATTATTTCTTTATTTAATATTTTAAAATATAATTTTAATTTTCATTACAAAATATTTCAAATATATAAAAAAGTACAGAGAAGAATATGACACATTTCCATTTTATCTCGACTTAATGAATATTATTATTTTGGCATGCTTGCTTATTTTGCTATTACTTTTTAAAGAAATTAAATGTTTTAGACAGACCCAAGACACCAGGCCCTCTCCCATTCCCCTGTTTTCTGCCAGGTAACACACATCTTGAGATGGCAGCTATACTTTTTCCTGCATGTTTTCTGGAAAACATATTGCACTTTATTAAATGCACTTCATTTTATTTAATATGTATACCATAGTAATATATCTTATTGTCTATGTCTTTAATATTTACACGTGTTATTTGCATCTCTTTTAATCTGATTTATTCATTCACTTTTTTCAAGAAGTATTTGTGTTGATATATACAGATCTAGTCACTCATTGTTATTGTCATTTCTGAAATGGAATACTGCAGAGTATGATCTCATTATCTAAATACACTACTGTTTATTCATCTAGTCTCCTATTGATAGACATTTATTTTTGTTTCAACTTTTTTGTTTTTGCTATTACAAACAAATCCTTGAAAAAAATACTTGTATTTGTTTCCTTGAGTATTTCTGGTGTGTGTAGGATTTATGCCTGAAAGTGAAATTATTTTCATTACAGACTTTCCTCAACTTATGATGGGGTTACAGCCTGATAAACCCATTGTAAACTGAAAATATCATAAATTGAAAATGCATTTAATACATTTGATCATCATAGCTTAGCTTAGTCTACTGTAAACATGTTTGAAACACTTACATTAACGCACATTTGGGCAAAATTGTATCCAAAAAATGCTGGCAACATAGTACACTGTAGAGTATAGGTTGTTATCCTAGTAGAGATCGTGTGGCCGACTGGGAGCTGTAGCTCACTGCTATTGCCTAGAACCTCATGAGTGTATCAAACTACATACCTCTAGCCTTAGAAAATATTATAATTTGAAATTTGAAGTATGGTTTATACTGAATGTGCATCACTTTTGTACTATTGTCAAATCAAAAAATAATGAGTCAAATCATCATAAGTCATAGACCATCTGTGTTACTCTTAAAACTCTGCTATTATTCAAACTACAGCTTAGATAAGAACACATCATTCTTTAAAGTCTAAGGGACGAAAGTCAGAGTCTCATTGAATCTTATCCTTACCAACACTGAGTACTATCAAAACTTCAAGTTTCAGCCTGGCGCAGTGGCTCATACCTGTAATCTCAGCACTTTGGGAGGCCAAGGCAGGCAGATCACGGGGTCAGGAGATTGAGGCCATCCTGGCTAACACAGTGAAACCTCGTCTCTACTAAAAATACAAAAAAATTAGCTGGGCTTGGTGGCAGGAGCCTGTAGTCCCAGCTACTCGGGAGGCTGAGGCAGGAGAATGGTGTGAACCCGGGAGGCAGAGCTTGCAGTGAGCCGAGATCGCACCACTGCACTCCAGCCTGGGTGACAGAGCGAGATTCCGTCTCAAAAAAACAAAAAAACTTCAAGTTTCTTGCTAATTAGATATGAAATGGCATCATATTTGCTTCAAATTGCATGTTCTTGAATACTAGTAAAGTGAATTATTTTAACGTGTTTATTGGTCTTTTGGATTTTCTCCTTTGTAAATTGCCTGTTTTTAATATTCTGCCCATTTAAGAAATAGGTTTTTATCTTTTTCTTATTGGTTTCTAGGAGTTCTTTATAGTTGAGATGGTAATTTTTTGCAGAATATTTACGTTGTAGACATCACACATCAGTTGCTTGTGTTTAATTTTGTTTATGGTGAATTTTGTCATGCTGAACATCTAAATACTTACATAGGCAATTTAAAATCTTTTCAATTCTTTGATTTTGTGCACATTTTATTTTTAAATTTAATGTTTTTTCATGTTCTGAATTCTAATCCTTCTGAAACTTATTTCTTTAAGTAACATAGTATCTGATTTTTTTCTATATTAGTAGACAATATTTAATCTCTCTTCAATTCACATTTGTCATTTCTCAATTTCATTTATATCTATAACTTGATTTCATTGCTTGCTGCTTTCTTCCAGTGAACTGTATATTCCCTTGTTTTAATACTATACTCTATTTTAAACAAAATTTATGTGAGATTGCAGGAGGAAGAGAGTAGTTATTAATTACTATGTTTCTGTAGTTGAAGTCCAGTCATTCGCATTTCTTAAACAAATGTTCTTATTATTTCTAATTGTGAAGCAAAGGAGATTTTAAAGGAAGGATCTAGAAATCAGTTGTGTTACGGGGAGAGGAGTATCGTGTTCTTGAAAATTACCCCTAGAATGTAATTTGATAGTGTATTTTGAGTAGGAGAATCATATGCCACTGATGTTTGTATAACTTTTCTTGTCTTTAGGTAAATCCTTTTAGGTAAATTCTATGTTTCTCCACTGAGCAACCATGTACAGTCATTAGGTTTACAGGGACACCCCTGTGTTTTTCACAGAAACTATTTCAATATAGTCTTGTGTTTTCTGTGTCTCATTTATGTGTTTCCCTGCATGTATTCTTTTCCTGTTTCTCTTATATAAAACTACCTTGAATATGAATAAAAAGCCCCAAGATTTTGCACACCCTTGATTTTTTTCTTTAAAAAAATGACAGACTCATGGATGACAATCTCTAACTGCTCCTACAAAACTTAGATTGTTACCTGGTGAACGAAAAAATAAGTGCTGGCCCTTTTCTAAGTGTTCTTTGTTTGTTTGTTTAGTTTTTGAGACAGAGTCTTGCTCTGTTGCCCAGACTGAAGTACAGTGGTGCTATCTCGGTTCACTGCAACCTCCACCTCCCGGGTTCAGGTGATTCTCTTGCCTCAGCTCCTGAGGAGCTGGGACTACAGGTGTGTGCCACCACACCTGGCTAATTTTTGTATTTTTAGTAGAGATGGGGTTTCGCCATATCAGCCAGGCTGGTCTTGAACTTCTGACTTCAGGTGATCACCTGCCTCAGCCTCCCAAAGTGCTAGGATAACTAGTGTGAGTCACTGTACCCAGCCACACTACGTGTTCTTGAAGTTAAATCACCAACTAACTACCATGAAAACCTGGGGCTTGAAAAAAAAAAATTATTAGAATTTAACAAAATAATGCGCATATGAAAAATCTCCGTCTTAGAGACATCTTTAATTTTGTCCTTTATGGTAACTTAGATCTCATTTACCTGTGTCACAGTAAGTGCATTAGAGCCTGTAATAAAACTTTAAACCAGTGTTTTTGTCTGTCTGTTTTTCTTTATTTCTTTATTTTTACTATTCTAATGAGAAAAAGTGTTAAAAAAGTTAAAATGCGCCGTCCTAGTATTCGCAAGTGATATTATCAGTAAGTTATCTATGATTTGTGATCTGGGTGTTCCTTCTGTTGTAGTTGTTTAAAGGTAAGAGAAGCTACAAAACTTATCTTGATTTTAAGAAAAATTTACCCACCTGCCCACTACACTATTCAAATTTTTCAATTTTAAATAGTAGAAAACAAGAAAAGCAACGAGAGTAAAGTTTTCCTGATTACATTACCTTCTTCTTTCCCAAATATTCACATTGTACATGGCTTCAATACAGTTATCCAAACCAGGATAATAGTTTCCTGACTGTAGTAGTTGCCTAAAGCTGCCTTACTAGGTCTTGCAAAAATCCATATATACCTATCTTAGGACTCAGCAATTCTACCTTTAGTATTTACCCCAAAATAATAAAAACTTGTAAGTACACAGATACTGAATAATGGATGTTCACAGAAGTCATATTCATAATAGCCGAGACCTGGAAATAACCCAAAGTACCTCAATAGGTGACCTTGAAAAATTGTGGTATATTCATCAATGGAATTCTATTCAAAATAAATAGGAGTAAACTACTGGTATTTACAACAGAGAGGAAGCATGAAGTATGATGTGTGAATGGAATTCTTTTTTCAGTGTGATCCTCTGATAATGGCTTCCTTCTGTTGTCAGATATTCCCATGATAGGAAAACTGGTACACTTTAAAGGGTACTGACATTATAGAGGCAGAACCGTACTTTTCCCATTATTCTTCTGTAATGTTTATATATAACTCCTGCTTTCAGAGCAAGGCCAATATTAAATATAGTGTTGCTCTGCTTTGGTGTGTGTCAAAACTGCGTTCATTACCACGTTCATTACCATGACACACAGTACCCTACATCTGTGTTTAAATGCCTCTTCTCCTTTCGGGAGTAGCAATTTGGATAGTTGCACTGCCAGCCAAATGCCTATTACCTCTGCTTACTTTGAAAAACAAAAAACAAAAAACAAACAAAAACAAAACAAACAGGAAAAACAGACTCTAAATAGAAGTATATATCAATATTATAAAAAGTGCAATGGCGCATTCTCTGGGATTGTGAACAAATGCTTGATTTATATAAAAATACAATGCTCTAGTTAGTTTCCAACTTACTATGCAAAACTCCTATTAGTTGTTCTTTTCCCTCTTCGCTGTTGCTTCAGATTTCTGCTTCCTATTCTTTCTCATTTATGCCTGCTGCTTCCTGAGACTATTCCTTTTCCACCTTCCTGATCCATAATCATGATCTCAGGGATCATTGTTTGCTACATTCTTACCCCAAGTCAGCTGTCGAAGAACTGGATTACCATTGTGTAGTAAAAAATATTAACAAATACTTGTGAGTGTTAAGCCATATGTAGTTTTCTCTATCTATGATAGGGGCCATTAAATTTCCACAGAGCCCTGTTCTGATCCCTAGAATCAAGCCTAATTTTAGGCGGGAGAGAACCACTAGGCTAGAACTTACAAACTCACAGTATGCTAATCTGCTAGCAGTACTGCTGTTGCTTTTAGTGTTGCTGCTGGAACCTTATTGATGTTACTAAATTAAATCTTAGCCTCCTGATGCAGCTGAATCAGCAAAAATTCTAAAGCCAACAGTCACCTGCAGTTGTTACTAGATCCACATTTGCCCACAAGAGTCCACAGTCATCTGTCATTGCTGTTGCTTGTGCTGCAAGGGCTATGAAAAACAGAACAAAAATCTCCCTTCTGACCGTCTGCCTACTTCCTGTCAGAGTGGCCACTTGTAGAACCTAGCTAAGAGTTACCCAGCAAATGGGAAATGTAGTGTATACCCTTCTAGCCTCCTGAGATACCGAGGAAGCACAGGATAGAAATAAAGCTGAGAATCAAGGGGCAGCTAAACCATACAGTACATAACTGTGTCAATCCAACAGTTTCCTATATTTAGGTTCATTTTGATAGGAATGTTTTTTCATTTCCATTTTTCCTTACACAACATGGATCCTGGGTATTACTAAGAAGATAGACTATTTATTGAGATGCTGTTGAGTAGGCAAAATACTAAACTCAGTAGGCCTAATCAATACAATAATCAGATACTAAATGCAATAAATAATTCCAGATACCTAACCTTGAGTGGGAAGGCTAAAACTGGCTTTTGCAATATTTATGTATAGTAATTTGGTCATCCAAGGGATTTTCAGGTAGTTTGTATTTTCAGCTCTGTTGTGTAAACTGGAATTATCTAGAATGACAATTTGAAACAAAACATTGAAAGCATCCATCAAATTTGCTAATGTTTGAAAAATAATTGTGTGTGTGTGTGTGTATGTGTGTGTGTATTAAAAAGAGAGAGATTAGAACAAAGGAAAAGCAAAGGACCTATAATTGATAATATGTTCAAACTCTAATCAAGATAATAAATAAAAGAAGTTTATATTACAGCTAAGATACAATTTAGCTAGAATATCAGGTCATTGTTTCTTTCATGTGAATTTTGGGAAGCTGTCAGTGAGAAGCCATGATGAAACCCTGCTCAATAACCAGGTAATCCCAGTGCAACAGTAGCAGAGAATGTGGTCAAGCAGTTTTATCTTGTTTCTATAACCAAAATGCTTCACTGGAATTGAGATTGTTAGAGTCTGCCAGCAGGCTATTTTCAGTCTTTTCCAAATTATTCTTTCTTCTGAGGGGGAGAAAAAAAGACCATTTTATAAAATCCTTAATGTCATTACCATTGTGATAAGTATTGCTTCAACTATTGTATCAGTTTCCTCCAAAATGATATCCAGGATTTTAATGCATCCCTTATTATTCATAAAGACTTGAACCTGTTAGATTATTTGCTTGTCAGTTTAGTAAACATAAATATAACATGGAATTTAGACATCAGATTTTGCACTGGCCTCAACAGTCATGAAATCTGTCCCAGTTAAACCTGAACAGGGCTTGATTAAATGAAAGTGGGTTCATTAGAACCAAGAAGGACAATTATCATTAGCTTCCAAGAAGCTAACTTGGTTATTGTCTTCATTTCCAGGGAGTTTCCTGGTCTGGTTTTTGGACAGGATTTGATCTTCCGCTTATAGATGAAAGCTTGTTAGTCACTGAAAAGGAAGAACTGACAAGCGTGGAAAGATGGACAGGCTTATGAGATGTGAAAAGGGAAGGAGTTTGAGCAGAGGCAAGCTGCTTCCAGTCCAAGAAAACAAAAAAACCTTCATATTTTGTCTCACTTCCTTTTTCTTCATCCCTTTGCTTCTTGTAGTATGACATTGGTTAAAAACACAGAAATCCAACGACCTGAATTTAAATCTTCGATATATAATGGTGTGTAAACTTAGAAAGTGAATTCTTCTCTCCATGCGTGAGAACTTTATAAAATGCAGACATCATAGCACCTACCTCATAGATTTTTTATGAAAGTTAAGGCAAAATGTAAGCATGGTGTAAATATCAACTCTTATTTCCTTTTTTGTCCTTTTGCTTTGTTTCACTTTGTTCAGCTGTTATTGTTTCCCTATCAATTTTTGCTCCCTAGTTTTACTCATTGCCGTTTTCTTCCATTTGTTTCTCTGTTGTTTCTCCTTCTCCTTTCTGCTTCTCCTCATGTGGGTCTTCCAGTCAACACAGTTTCCACTTTTTGAATTCCCCTTCCTTCTGTTTCTCTTCAAGTCTTTTTCTCTGACTTTCTTGCTTTTCTTTAATTCTCATCTTTCCTTCTCTCCCCCATGTGCTCTCTTTTCTCCACTCGCACAGTAACTTGTCTCATTTGCCACAGCAGTACTTACCTTATCTTTAAAAGAACTTGAAAGTGTTATTTGTCTATCTTGTTTATTATCTCGTTAATTTTTGCCTTTGTAAAACAAATGATGTGGGCCAGCCGCAGTGGCTCACGCCTGTAATCACAGCACTTTGGGAGGCCGAGGCGGGTGGATCACGAGGTCAGGAGTTTGAGACCAGCCTGGGCAATATGGTGAAACCCCATCTCTATTAAAAATACAAAAATTAGTTGGGCATAGTGGCGCATGCCTGTAGTCCCAGCTCCTTGGGAGGCTGAGGTGCAAGAATTGCTTGAACCCGGGAGGCAGAGGTTACAGTGAGCCAAGATTGCACCACTGCACTCTAGCCTGGGCGAAGGAGCGAGACTCCACCTCAGACAAACAAACAAACAAAAGAACAGATGATGTTTTTCCTTGCCTGGTGATAAGAAAAATCAGAAAAATCAATATAGATATTGTAAGTGTGCAGTCTAATGATTTTACAGAGCTAATCATTTAAGGATACTTTTCTTCTGAGCCTAGTCAACAGCCTCACAGGACATTGATCACTTACATCAGTGTCTGGGATCACCATTACCTACTTACCAAGAAAAAATTGGCTCCATCAAACCATAGTTTCTGCTTTTTCACAGAATGACTTTCCTGTTTATCTACATAATGAGAAGATTGAGGCTACAAACCTTAAACTACACCTCATTTAGTTCTGTTTATTTCTACTTTCATATCTTTCTTCCATTAGCTTTTTCTTTGCTTTCATTTTAGAGAAAGTTTTCTTCACCCTTATTTCCAAGCTTTGTCTTGCCATATTTTTATATTCATCTCATCCATTACTTTCTTGTCAGTCTTTCCTTTTCTTTTCGTTATCCTCAAAAATCTCCCCTCTAGGATTCTTCCTTCAATTTTGAAATATACCATCCTCTTAAAAGGTAAATTGGTTTTATCGTCTTTATCAATCATCAGGTTATCCTTTCATGAATAGTTGTTTGTACATGAATGACCTCTACATGCTGCTTCCAGCTCCTCTCAGCATATTCTAACACTACAATCATATCTCTTCCATTCCATTGAATCACCAAGTCCAGTGATGTTTTCTTAGGCCAGATCCTCCTGGACTTTATATTTTTCTAGATTTCAGTTCTTAAAAGAATATTTTATATTCAAGAAGTAAAAGGCACACAAAATGGAAGCTAAAATTGTTCTGCATTATGTCACTGTTTTTAGTTTGTAATATGGAAATAGGTAAAAGTCCTCTTCCCTTCATCTTTCAAACTAACCTCCCAGAAATAATCTTCTAACATTTTCATGTTAATTCCAGTAACTGTAGTAATTTAGTTTCTTTAGTTTCTAGTAATTCAGTTTTTTTAAAAAGCTGGAATAAACATCTTTTAAAATCTTTATTTGAGTCTTTATATTTATCTTGTGTACAAATATATATGCTATTTTAACTGTAACATATAATTTATAATATATACATATTGTATTACATGTATACTTAATTAACTCTCCCCTTTTGCTGATTATATTTTCAAGCTTTTATTTCTTCAGACATATAAACCATACCTATACGTCTAACAATATGTCTAAATGATGAGAGTCTGTATCATTGGCTTTTTGTTTTAGTTGTTTTTTTCTTATGGGGCTTAGTTTCCTGTTGTGTTTGTAAATTTTCAAAACTCTGAGTTCTCATTTTCCTAGAAAATTTGTGTGTAAAGATACTTTAAGACTTTATTTACAGATAGTTTCTCTAGAAAAGAAATTGTGTCAGAGACTGGGGAAAACTATCAAATAAAGGCCACTTTACTTCAATATTTTTGACATTTAAAAATGTTAATGGAAATATAAGTTACTTGTTGAAAAGTGTGTTAAGTCAAAAATTGACCTTCTGAATTATTACAAGCTAAAGACACTAATCATTCGAGTAAAATAATGGGACTTTGTCAGGAACCTCCCAGTGCCCATTTCTTCACTTCTTCCCATATGTAACCATCATCTTAATATCCAGTCTGCCTGTGTGTGAACTTTTCTCTACAACTTTTTGTTTTTTTTAATGGTTCAACCTAGAGAAAAGTTGAAACAATAGTAACTTGAATACCCAATGTTTGTTTCTTAGATCACTGACATGTCAACATTTTGCAGGTCCAGGGCTTTATCTTCTGTAAGTTATCAAAATCCACTCCACAGGGTGTAGCAGAAACTTTAAGGGTGAAAAAGTATTTGATGCTAGATTACATCTCAGCGTTCTGGGTTTACTTCATTGTGAAGCTCTATGTTTTTCATACTTTAGTGTCAGTTCAGAATTGCATTTAAAATGACTTTTTAAATATATATTTTATACTGCATTATTGTTTCATTGGAAGGTTGTGCAGGATATCTAATCTACTATATTGTTGAAGCAGAAGTTTGCTAGATTTTAGATGTAATTGTATAGGCGTTGGTTTAGAGAATTAGGAGAAAAACATATGAATGGAAATCATAATGGATGTCAATACTTCTGAAATTAAAAAAGGATAAACCACTTTGAGTTCTTATTTATTATAAAGAGTGCTGGCCGGGCGCGGTGGCTCAAGCCTGTAATCCCAGCACTTTGGGAGGCCGAGACGGGCGGATCACAAGGTCAGGAGATCGAGACCATCCTGGCTAACACGGTGAAACCCCGTCTCTCCTAAAAAATACAAAAAACTAGCCGGGCGAGGTGGCGGGCGCCTGTAGTCCCAGCTACTCAGGAGGCTGAGGCAGGAGAATGGCATAAACCCGGGAGGCGGAGCTTGCAGTGAGCTGAGATCCGGCCACTGCACTCCAGCCTGGGCGACAGAGCGAGACTGCGTCTCAAAAAAAAAAAGAGTGCTCATAGATCAGACTGTGGAGAATAAATAACCCTTATTGGTATGGTGAGCCTATCTAATGTGTTGTCTAAATGAGACCATTTTGAAAGTGAAGTGAAACTGGTGATAATTACTCTGGTGGGAAAAAAAAGAAAGACATAACTTGTTCTTGTCTGGGGCAAATTGAGATGCAGTTGCCCTAAGTATAGGTTACTATACATTTTAAGAAATGACTTTGAAAGTAAAAATAAAACCAGATATGTGCGTGAGCCTCTTCTTAATGTCAACAGTCTTTATTGAAGGCATATGCTAAGTGTGTCAATGCCAACATTCACAGAGTTTCATAACACTAGTGTAAGTATAGTGGGATTAAAAGTCTTGTTTTCATCTGAACATAATTTAGAAAAAAAATCCGTATGTCTTACAAAAGAAGATTAAAAGATAGAAGTAGTTTCTCCATTAAAGGCATTCAAATATAGACTTGAACAACTACTGTAAGTGTTATTTTGGTGGAAATTGAAATATTAGTCACGTTCTTGAATTACCTGAAAGGTCACTTTCAGCTTGGAGGTTTTGTAATTCTATTTACTCTCTATGCATTCTTATGTTTAGGCAAAAGAGCCTCTCCATTTTCAGAAATGTGGAAGATTATGAAAGAGAAAGATATGGAAAATTATCAAGAAACACTTATTAACGATGTAGAAGCTTGTCATTCTTTCATTGTTTCAGAATGTCAGAAAATCATATTTATTTTGGCTTATACTGTTAATTGATTTGAAAAGTAGTTAACAATTTCTCTATGGTTTACATAGAGTAACAGGAAAAATATCAAATATTGGTCTTTGCCACCTTCCCTATGTGTCCTTTTACTTGGTATGGAATCCTTTAATTATTTAGTAGAGAGATTGTCACAATTATAAGCACAGAGGTTATCTTTGATTTTACATTGCAGTTGTCTCAACTACGTTATGAGGGGCTCAGCTCAAGGGGCTGCAGGTCCCATTATCTGGGCAACGGAAAAGTCCGTTCTCATTTAGCCGTGGTGCACTTAGGATCCTTAAGAGAAACTGTGATGTGTTCAAGGTCAAAAAGCCTTTTTTCCTCATCCTAATCAGCAGTTTTATCATAATACAACCTTGAGAGACTTATTTTGAAGGTCTTTCAGCACTTTATGAAAACCTCTTACAAAAATCTCTTTGTTGTATTTTAAGTGTTACTCTCTTCTTATTTTTTGGCCACTCATGTTACCAAAGTTTAGAATGTAACTTTTTAAAGCTCCATTACTTTGGCTAAAAGAAGAGATAAGTTTAATTTAGAAACTTGCTCATCTTCAGTTATGGCATAATATATAATTTCTTGATTTATTTTTAAAAGAAATGGCAATTTTTTTTCTTTCTTCCTGTAGAGCATATCCTTAAAGAAAAAAGTCTGTTGGCAAAATTGCCAATGTTTTGGAAAAATAAAATAAGGAAGGATGAAGTGCCTGACTGCGTATCATTTTTGTAAAGTTTTGGATTATGGAATTTTCCTAGTAAAAATCTCTTCTCCCTGATACCTGCCCACACAGGTAATTGGATGACACTTAAACGTATGAGCTTCTAAAGATTGATAAGCAAAAAATTAAAGATATCCCTGTCCCTTCCTGCTTACGAAGAAACAACCACTCTGTCTTCTACTTTCAATACTTTATTATTTCCTATTATAAAATGAATAAGCACAGTGCAAATAAATCAATGAATAAATATATATTCATTGACTCAAAAAACGTTGAATAGTTTTTTGTTTTCTAAATTACTTCTTGAATCTACCAATTTTATGAATGCTCTGTCAGTGGTTTTTATTTGACCTTTTTATTCCAAGCATCTAATAAACCATTCTTTGTATGTTGTGCCTTGTATTAGTGAGAATCTGTTGCTTATATAGAACAGAAACACTCTCAGGAATCTCCAGAGTTAATGATTTATTATAAGGATGCAAATGCGAAAGTAGTAATAAAGATAAGTCAGGCCTTGAGATCCAAAGAATAAAGCATTGTGAGAGAGCAGGAACCAAAGTATCAAAATGGGAAATCGAAGTTAGGTAGAGATGTGGGCATCAAGAGGTTGTAAATCTTTACTCTAACACTCTGTTGTTAATGAGCTCCAGCTACTCTTCTCATCTCTGTTGCCCCAGACACCGTAGAGCATGTAACTTATTTTTCCCTAGAAGTGGATGCCTTATCTTCTGTCCCAAATAGCTTGCCTTATAAGTTATAGTTTAGGCATATTCATGACTTCAGTTGCTTCAGGACGCATCAAAGCTCTTGTCCCAAGGCCTTGATCTGTGTATCTGAATAACTTCAGCTCCCACTGCTTATATCCTTCCATTTCGAAGTCAGACCTGAAAGAGAGAATGCAATTGATCTGGCCTCTTATCAGTGCACTTTACTATAAGGTGGGCTAAACCACCTCAGAGACTTCATACAGTCAGCTCTCATTGTTGAGGATAGGAACACAATTGTTAATTACACAATATAGTTGCTTTAAACTTCTTTACAAAGTTCTGATGTGCAGCCATTTCCCTTGGAAAGAGCTTGTTTCTGCAGTAACGTGATGATGATTCCAGCCTCTTCTCAACTTAGTTCATTTGGGTGTCCCCTCCACCGCCCCTGTACACTTGTTGAAACTACTCTTGCCAAGGTTATCAATGACCTCCATTTTGCCAGATAAAATTGTCATGTTTTGGCTCGGCGCAGTCACTCACACCTGTAATCCCAGCACTTTGGGAGGCCGAGGCAGGCGGATCACGAGGTCAGGAGTTCAAGACCATCCTGGCCAACGTGGTGAAACCCCATCTCTACTAAAGATACAAAAAATTAGCTGGGTATGGTGGCAGCGCCCGTAATCCCAGCGACTCAGGAGGCTGAGGCAGGAGAATCTCTTGAACCCGGGAGGCAGAAGTTGCAGTGAGCTGAGATTGTTCCATTGCACACACATGTTTATAACAGCACAATTCACCATCTCAAAGGAAAAAAAAAAAAAAAAAAAAAAACCACCCAAAATTGTCATGTTTCATCATTCTTCATCTTATTTGTTCTTTCTGTAACAGATTAGCTGACCATTTTATTCTGATTGATTTTTTTTCTCCTTTTCAGAACTCTGAACTACCTTGGTTTTCTCTTATCTACTAAGTAGTTTAGCTCAGTCTCCCCTGCTAGATTCTCCTCCTCTGCTGACCCTTGAATTCTAGGACCCTCGGCTTAGTCTTAAGTCTTCTACTCTTCTCGACCTATATTCTCTCTTGAAAAAAGTCTTTTCTAATTCTCTAAACATCACCTATATTTAAAGACTCACAGATGTATATCTCTAGTTCTAAGTCTTTCCTCAGTGACAAACTCCTACTTGACATAATCACTTGAATTCCAATAGGCTGGCTCACAGTAAATATGATCAAAACTGTATTCTTGATATTGCGACCAAACCTGTTCCTACTTGATTCTCTGTTCCACCCAGATGCTTAAGCTCAAAAGAAGCAAATAAAAAAAAAAAAAATAAAACACGCTTAAAAAGGCAAAAAAAAAAAAAATTCTCATCTCCCATATGAAATCAATCAACAAGTACTATCAGCTGTGCCTCCAAAATAATTATTTTTCTTTCAACCTCCAGTGTTGCCCCTTAGCCCAGACAACTATCATTATCCACCTTACTTTCTTCAGTGGATTTTTAAACTAATCACTCCTTTTTTTCCCCCCATAATCTATGCTCTGCAGCCAGAGTAATAAATTTAAAATGTGATTAAAACCATATCACTCGCTGAATAAAAATCCTCCAATGGCTTTCACCTGTACTTAGAAAAGGAAAGCACACCAACTCCAGCATATTCGAAAAGACCCTACATTGTCTTCTGCCTCTATCTCCTGCACCTCATATCTATCCTACCATGCTTTTCCTTCCTTCACCTTCCTTTTCTGCTTTTCAGTTGTAGCAAGCTTATTCTTCCTCCAAAGATCTTTTAACTTTCAAATCTATTAGACCACCCATCATGTCTTCAAATGCTTGGCTCCTTTTTCCAACCAGCTTCAGCTCAGGTGTTACCTTCCTGTGAGAATTTCTCAGCACATCCAAATAAAATTACTTACCCTAGAACTATTACTTATTTTCGGTTTTATTGACTTCATATTATTTAATGTGTTCTTGTTAATGTATTAGTTTACTTATTTATTGTCTGTCTCTCCTACTGGAACGTAGGCTTCACAATAGAAAAAGCCTAATCCTTCATTATCATTTTATTCTTCATTTTCATTGTCTAGAGCAATGCTTAGTATATGATAACAATTTAATGAATATTAGTTGAGTGAATAATGAATCATTTGCTACATATCGAAAATACAATGAGCATTTGAGTATCAACTTAATAGTTTATACACAACTATAGTTGATTATCAACTATTTGAGTATAAACTGTGCTTTAGGTGCTAAACATATGTTATCTCATTCATTAATTATTATTCATCTATTCAATACATATTTATTAATTACCTAAATAAAGGTCTACCAAGAGGAAAAACTATCATCTCTACTCATAGGTGACTTGTTCTCTAATGAAGACACAAGTAGGCCAACAATCAAGCATAATGATGCAATTTCCATGATGGAACAAGTTAAAAACTGGCATAAACATAAATACATGATGGCATAGACTCCTACATTTGTCTGCCTGTGGTTGGTAGCAAAGATACCAAATAGACATTTTTACTTCACATTGACAGCCATAGAAATTAGTAGGCAACCCATCTTGGAAAGGACGTTCCTTTTAGGTAGAGAAGGCGACTGAAAGGGCTTTGGATGTATGATTGTAAAGTGCAGTTAGTGAACTATAAATAGTTCAGTACATTTTGGAATATTAAAAGAGGAAACAGTGTAAGTAGATAATTCTGAAAGAGTAGGCAGAAACCAGCTTCTAAAATGTTTGAGAATCTAACCTAAGGAGTTAAAATATTCCCAGACAGGCATTTCTATAATTCAGTATTTGCCAAGCCTTTTTAAAAAACAATCCTGTCCGGGCGCGGAGGCTCACACCTGTAACCCCAGCACTTTGGGAGGCCGAGGCTGGTGGATCATGAGGTCAGGAGATCGAGACCATCCTGGCTAACACAGTGAAACCCCATCTCTACTAAAAATACAAACAAAAAATTAGCCGGATGTGATCCCAACTACTCAGGAGACCAAGGCAGGAGAATGGTGTGAACTCGGGAGGCAGAGCTTACAGTGAGCTGAGATCGCACCACTGCACTCTTGCCTGGGCAACAGAGCCAAGACTCTGTCTCAGGAAAAAAAAAAAAAATTCCTAACCATTGTTTTTTTGAATCTGGAAAATTATCCTGAAATTATTTGTCATATAGCTTAAGAAAAAAAAAGTCAGCAACAATTAGTTTATTTTGAAAAATTCCATTAAAGCTTTTGATATTTTGATGACAGTATTGGTGAAATTAGCTCTTTAAATTTGTAAGAAACAGCTTTGAACCAAAAACTATACAAGTTTCTACATGATTAACATTCCAATTCTTTAATGTTTAGTAATATCTGTGCTGAGGAAATGCTGAGGCAGTGCTGGGGATTCCTTAAACACTATAGAGTATGATTAGTAATCTGTTTTTTTGGGATAGCCAATTAATGCATTTTGGAATAATAAGTATCATTGTTCTGTTTATATTATTAAAACAATCAGATATTTACTGAGTTTATGTTATTTCTATAAACAGATGTTTCAGTAAATAATATATTTCTCAGGAATAAATGAGGCACTGGCAGATGTCAACATTTATGTTTAGTAACTTTATTAAAACTAGAAAACCATAGAATGTGAAGAGAAAATGAAATATATTATGTATTAGAGCAGTGAAGGTTTTTTCCCGTTTCCCATTTTTAAGGGAGCATCCCCTTTTGGGAAATTAAAGCAAAAGTGAAATTTTGTAAAAAGCAATTTTTTTTTACACTTTTAGCAACATTTTAGAAAATGCTACAATAAATACATAATAAATATCTATGTAATAAATATACCATATATATCAAGTAGAATTCAAGATTAGGAATACCTACATTCATTGTCGCTTATGGTTATCAGTGGCTCACATGTTTCAGCTGTTGGGATCATGGCAGGAATTTCCTATTGAGGAAAATAATTTTTTAAAAATTGTGAAGGAAAAGGAAAAAAATACAATAGAAGATCAAGAGACAAATTTTAAAATTTGACTTAGGAATAGTTCTTGTTCTTGTTTGATCATCCTGAGAGGGCTTACACTTATCAGTCTCCACAGGGCCACAAAAGTAAATGTTTCCTGTGCATTAAAAAACAAACTACCAAACTTGTTTATGCTTTTCTGAGCTCCAAAGTGACTGAGATAGGAGATGACACTGAGCTGGCCTGTAAAGCTCGAGAGGGCAGCACTGTGAGTGGCTGAGCAGGCAGGAGACAACAGATGCCTGAAGCAGTGGTGCGCTCGCTGAAGCCACAGAACTGCAGTGACGGCAAAGACAGTGCCGCATTTTCTGCCATTTCTTAATGGAGAAAAGGGGGCAGATCACTTTATTTTATACAAAAGCTCCTAGCACTTTGGGAAGCCAAAGCAGGCAGATCACCTGAGGTCAGGGGTTTGAGACCAGCCTGGCCAACATGGTGAAACCTCGTCTCTATTAAAAATACAAAAATTAGCCGGGTGTGGTGGCAGGCACCTGTAAGCCCAGCTACCCGGGAGGCTGAGGCAGGGAGAATTGCTTGAACCCAGGAGGCAGAGGTTGCAATGAGCTGAAATCGCACCATTACACTCCAGCCTGGGCAACAGAGCAAGATTCCATCTCAAAAAACAAAACAAAACAAAACAAAAGCTGCCCTCCTCATCTATAAACCCAGAAATGGGAAAGACCTTTTTCCCCACAGTATCTTACTATTGAAACCAAGTTAAAAAACAAAACATAAATGTAACAAACTCTCATCCTCATAGTCCTGAACTTATCTGCAGCTGAGTTTTTACTCTATCATGCTGGGAGCAAAGATATTGGGTGGTAACATAGGCTGCAGAGAAGCTACATTTTGGAGGTCAGTGGACACTAAAGATTGCATACCATCTGTCTATGTATTTAGTGCATAAAAGCTGCTTAAAATTTCAGAGATTTAGTTTCTTCATATGAAAAATCTATATTTTGACGTATATTTGGGGTTTTTAATAGTGAATTTAACTGTCTAGGAGAGTACAGAGCATATAAAAACTCTCAGTAAGCGATAGCTGCCTTTATTTCAGAGTCTATAAAGCAAACATTTCAGCTCATAGCCCAAATTACTCCAGCTCTATTTCTAAAAGCCAGGAAAATCTCTTCTGAAGACTTCTATTTCAATGTGTCATGAATTTTCAAGGCTCAACTGTGATATTAAATGTGAACATGTTTAATAAATGGTAGAATGTTGTATCAGCGAATCTCAGAATGATTTTCATGCCATTCTGATGAGAGATGTTAATAGATGTTTCTCAAAGAAGGTGTTGTGATTAGATAAACCAGGACGGATGTTTTAGACATTTTCATATACCACAGTAATTTCTAAATTTCCTGGTATAGGGTGGGTAGAACACATAGCATTTCCCAAATTTTTTTGGTTGTGAAACTTTTGTTTTCATGAGACTTCTCCGTGATTACTCTCCACAGGAAAAGATTTTGAAGTGAAATATATTTACAATTATTTTGTAAGTAAACTAAAAAACACAGTTCTTTCCAAGTGAATTTCAATCATGTTTCTCCTGCTGGAAGCACTTTAATCCGTTAGATAGTGGAAATCAGACTTTAACATATTATTGGAAATACGTTAAGCAACATAATGTTGCAAATAGAGATTCTATTATTATTTAAACATTAGTTTAAAAGCAATATGGAAATGCTATATATAATTATTAAGGCAGAGTAAAATGAATGGTTTTAAATAGGCTTGCAAAGTTCTGATGGAATTAGATTGCATTGCATTGTGTCCTAGATAAGAATGTGCTGTGCTGCAAACCACCATGGCACACATTTACCTATGTAACAAACCTGCACATCCTGCACATGTACTCCGGAACTTAAAATAAAGGTTGGGGAAAAAAGAATATGCCTACTGATTACAGGGAAAAACAAAAAACAAAAGATGATTGAAACATAGTCCTAAATAACAAGAAGGGAAATTTTCTTAAACTGATCATCTTTCTCATCGTCATGACAAAGGGTAACATTTTATTTTCAGTCCTTCAGTGCTTTTTAAATAATTCACCATACATATTTTACTTATGTCCCATTGACTGTGGGACTTAGCAGTTTACCTTTGCAGTCATGTGAATATAATTATCTGTATTCCGAAATTGGATCATTATATAATTTAAAAGAACCTCCCCAGGCACCCATTGTGTTCTTAGGAAGTCAGGAACCGAATTTAAGATTATTAATTTCACACACCATGTTTTATCCATTAAATTAGTATACTGGATTTGACACTTTATAGATTGTATAGACACTTATGTGTGACTCCAGAAAGCAACAGAAATATTATTAAGAGTTCTTCAAATAATTTTGATAATCAAAATCATGTATAATGGTAGAGCCAGGCCTCTAGGGGTCATTCTGATATGTTAGGCATGATAATCAGTGAAGGAAAACAGCATCAAGACATAAAGAAATAGGGACATTGGTCATTTCAGGATTAGAGCCTACTGAATTTATACCAGTCAGCAGAATAGCCCAGACAGATCTATTTTTTCACACAGTCTCTCTCAATAAGTAGCCTTTCCTATCCTGAAATTGATATTTTATTTTAATAATAATCCATTCTATCAGAATTGTTATGTTACTCTTTACAATAATCACTGTATTGGCATGAAACAATAGCCTGGCAAAAGAGAAATTATGAAAACTGTAGGTGAGGGTATACATACTTGCATTAAATCTTAATTTTGTCAACATCACATACAGCCCTGAATCAAAACCAAGCCTCTAAAAATCTTCCCCAGTTGGTTTCCTTTGATGTCTGACTTATCATATAGTCATACAGCTGTAACACTCTTCTCTTGGTAGCAAGGGTAGTTCATTACATATGTTTAGAAAGTTATTATCGTTATTTTGAAGATGTAGAACATAAAGTTGGGACTGGGACAAAATCAAAGGATAACAGATGTTTCAGAAGACATCGTTTATTTTTCTTAAGATTTTAACCTTACTAAATGAGCTAACAGAACAAAGCCAGGATAGAAACAGGCTGTTTGTGGGATTTAGTTGCAATGGAGCTCTGTTTGTAGTTTCTGGCAGCTGGCAACTGCCATAACAGGAGAGCACAGGAACAGGCTAAGCCAGATGCCCTTCAGCATCCGCATCAATTCATCAAATTACAACAGCGAAGCAAGAGTCAAAGCTGCCAGTCTTCAGGGAATAAATCTATGAATACCCTAAGACCAATGGCCATTTTAATAAACGTAGAGACATAGAAGCTGCTCTCTCTCTATATATATGTGTATACATGTGTATACATGTGTATATATGTGTATATGTATACGTATATACATATATATGTATTATTTATTTTTTTGAGATGGAGTCTCACTTTGTCACCAGGCTGGAATGCAGTGGTGCGATCTTGGCTCATTGCAACCTCCGCCTCATGGGTTCAAGTGATTCTCCTGCATCAGCCTCCCAAGTAAGCTGGGACTACAGGTGCGTGCCACCATGCCTGGCTAATTTTTGTATTTTTAGTATAGACAGGGTTTCACCATGTTGGCCAGGTTGGTCTCGAACTCCTGACCTCAGGTGATCCACCCTCATCGGCCTCCCAAAGTACTGGGATTACAGGCTTGAGCCACTGCCTGAGGCCAGAAGCAGCCATATTAAATCATTTTCATATCAATATATGAAATCTAAGCTAAGCAGGAGTCTTTGAAAGAAAATTAATGTGGTAGAATGATTTCCCATAGATACAGTGTTGGAAGAACTCTCTATAATCCTGAATATCTGATAAATGTTAATTCTTCTCTAGGTACCAAGGTAATAACTTGTGAAAGTTACTTGGATTTCTACAGTTCTGGTTTACAAACATTTAAAGAAAGTCTTTGAGGCCTAAACAAAACAAACAAAGAGAAGAATTTATGGGAAAGAAACAAACCAATATATGACTTTATTAAGTTAGCTTCATTGTGTAAGCTTGAGCATATTTTGATAAATATATAAATCTTGGGTTTATACCAACTTATATAAATGCAGACATTTTGCTATAACTATTGACTTGTTATAAATAAATTTTACTTCTGGAACTTTAGACATTTGCATCAAACACACAGGACAAACCCATATCCTCTTGCTTGCCTGAGCCATCTTTATAGCATTCTGGTATTATGGTATCCCATTTTATTCAGTGCTAAAACTTGCGGTGGTAATAGTGGAGTACATCGCCTCAATATCCTATACTAAGAAAGAAGGCAATCTGCCATCCTTATAGAACAAAATTAATAATCTTAAAACTTTGAACCTTTGATAGAAATAGGCCTAGAGAATGCTTAGGGGTAAGGGAAAATGAATGAATTAGAATTTGTATCACAGTTTTGCCACAGTTAACAGGGAAATGAACGAATTGGAATTTGTAACACAGTTTTGCCACCGTTAACTTTGGGCTGCCTCCAACAGGGGAACTTCCTTCTCCTTTAGCCCTTGGCCATGTGTGGACTAAAACTCCTACTCTTGGTTTTCCTTATTGCCACTGAGAAAGGCTAGAAGTTCCCATAAAACATTGTTAAATTCCTAGGAAAACAACATAAAACTGAACTTGAAGAATCTGAAAAAACATGAGACATTTCCTTTTACAGAGTAGAGATTTATGAGTTTACTAAGCCAGTTATTTTCAGATAACTGCATAAATTTTTTCATACCTTGACTGAGAACTGTACTGTTATTATTAACTGTCTTCTCCTGGAAAGTCAGCATATTTTGACTCAAAATATGGGAATAACATTTCAGTCATCTAAACACTTTTGCTCAAAGCAGAGAGTAGCTTACTTGGCTGCCTATCAAAAAAATTCTCAGTTTCTATTCAAATTTCCCTCAGCACATCTAATTGAGAACAATTATGTAATAGCATTGGAAATACATTGGTTAAACCACACACACACACACACACACACACGTTTACCAATTCAAGACTTAGAGTCTAATAAGGGGGTAAAAAGGAATTGGGCTTTCTTGTGTGTGTGTTATTGAAGGAGAAGCGTAATACAGTGGAAGACAGCAGGGAGATCAGTAGATCTAATATAGGTCCACTCTCCTTCTAATATTGATAATTTGTGTTTTTGCTCTTTTTCTTTACTAGTCTGCCCAGGGGTTTATCAATTTTATTGATCTTTACAGAAACCCAAATTCTGGGCTTCATTGGTCTTCTCTATTGTTTTTGTCCATTTTATTTCACTAATTTTAAGCTTTTTAAATTTTTTTTAAACATAGGACAACATATTTGAATGTATTTCCATTGATCCCTGATATTTTTGGTATTTGGTCCTTTCTGCAGCAATTGAAGTGCTCAACCTATATTTGCTTATCAATTACTAAAATTTTTTTATTATTATTTTTTACTTCTGCTTGCTTTGAGTTTAATTTGCTATTCTTCATTTAATTCTTAAGGTGCCTGCTTAGTCCCTTTATTTAAAACATTTTTGGGGGGCTAGGCGTGGTGACTGATGCCTGTAATCACAGCACTTTGGGAGGCAGAGGCGGTGGATCACCTGAGGTCAGGAGTTTGAGACCAGCCTCACCAACATGGAGAAACCCCATCTCTACTAAAAATACAAAATTAGCTGGACGTGGTGGCGCATGCCTATAATCCCAGCTACTCGAGAGGCTGAGGCAGGAGAATCACTTGAACCTGGGAGGCGGAGGTTGCAGTGAGCCGAGATCACGCCGTTGCACTCCAGCCTAGGTGACAAGAGCAAAACTCTGTCTCAAAAAAAAAAAGTTTTTTTTCAATCTAACATAGTATAATCATTTATTTTTTGTTACCTAACAGTGTAATCATTTATCCTGCTATAAACTTTTTTGGTAAGTGCTTCTCTACTTGCATCCCACAAATTATGACATATTGGCTTATCATTATCATTTAGTTCAAAATATTTTCTAATTTCTTTTGTGATTCATTCCTTAGCTCATGGGTTATTTAGAAGGGTGTTGCTTCATTCTCAAATACTTAGCCATTTTCTAGTTGTATGTTACTGTTATTGCTTTCTAATTTATTTTTGCTCTCATTTTAAAAACGATGTTTTCACTTATATTAGAATTCCAGGATGCAGGTTTTTTGTGGTTTTGTTGTTGTGGTGGTTTTTTGTTTTTTTAGTCAAAAGTAACTGTTTTCTTCTAGCCTCTGCTATTTTTCTTTAGAAATTGACAGTCATTATTATTGCTCTTCATCTGTATATCTGTATTTAGGTGCTGGTTATCTCGGAATTTTTCTGTGTTTTTGACTGTATGCATATTTATTGTGATTTGTTAATGTTTTATTATTCTGCTTAGATATTTTTTCTGTTTTTATTCCTTTCTTGAAAGTTAAATTTTGAAAATTTTTGTCTAATATTTCTTCACAGTTTTGCTGCTCCAGCGTTTCTATTTTCTCTCTTTAGAGTCCAATTACAATTATGTTAGAGAGTATGATATTATCCAACATTATGTGTTTTTTTTCCTATTTTTTTTCTCTGTACTTAAGTTTGGATTATTTATTTCTATCTGCAACAAAGTTCACTGACTACTGCTTTTGTTGTCTCAGATTTGCATTAGTGAAATTTGTTTTAAAATATAGTTTTGTTCTGTGATTTCCATTTAAGTCTTTTTTAAGTTTTCATTTCTGTACTAAGATTCCCCTGTATATCCATTGTGATTATATTTATTCATGTTTTTAAACATTTAAAAAATAGCTGCTGTATACTGTTTGCTTATTATTAACATCTCATTTATATCAGTATATGTTCCTATTGTCTGTTTATAACTTTGAACATGGTTCACGCTCTCCTCTTTCTTCACATCTTGTGTTTTTTATTGAATTATTGACATTGTAGATAATGTGTTCTAGATCCTCTGGATTCTGTCTCCTTCTGCAGAGTGTTCCATTGTTTTCTAGTACCCAGTTATGTTACTGGCTGATCACTGTGAATCTGTGTTTTGTTTTTATACTTTCTTAAGGCAGATACACTTCAATATTGCCACGAATGCAAAGAAAAACAAGTATCTCTACTACATAGCCTTTACTTGAAAGGTATGACCCTTTGGGAATTTTAGTGGAAAACTTCAGGTATTTAAGACCCTCTAAGTTAGTGTGATTTAAAATCTTAATTCTGCCTTCTCTGCAGGGGTCAGCGTCTGAGATAACTGCTCACTTTTTCAGTCTTCTTATAGACTACTTTCTCCTGGGTTCCTTGGAGTCTTCACTATACATGTGCATTTCAAGGATCAAATAATTGTAAGAGGGGCATACATATTTGAGAGGAGGGCAACCCCTGAATCTTCTTCCTTTATTTTGTTTTAGACAGGGTCTCACTCTATCCCAGGCTGGAGTGCAGCAGCACTATCATAGCACTGCAGCCTCCATCTCCTGAATAGCTCGCTATACAGTACATACCAATGCCTGACTAATTTATTTTTACTTTTTTGTAGAAATGAGGTCTCACTATGTTGCCCAGGCTGGACTTGAATTCCTGGCCTCGAGTGATCCTCCCACCTCAGCCTCTCAAAGTGCTGGTTTTACACACATGAGCCACTGTCCCCAGACCCTTTATTATATTTTTAGTGTCAGTTGCCATTGTTCTGGCAGCCTCATGTTTCTTCTATGATGTTCAAGCTAGTACAATTTCTTATTTTTGCTTTAATTCTCTATGTTCCATGTTGAAAGATGTTGGAAAAAGTTGAATGTCAAATTCCCTACAGTTTCTGTCTATTTTGTTTCTTTTTGTTTTATTTATTTTTTTGAGATGGAGTCTCACTTTGTTTCTGGAGTGCAGTGGCACACTCTTGGCTCACTGCAATCTCCGCCTCTTGGGTTCCAGTGATTCTCCTGCCTAAACCTCCTGAGTAGCTGGGACTACAGGTGTGTGCCACCATGCCTGGCTAACTTTTGTATTTTTAGTAGAGACGGGGTTTCACCATGTTGGTCAGGCTGGTCTTGAACTGCTGACCTTGTGATCCGCCTGCCCTGGCCTCCTAAAATGCTGAGATTACAGGCGTGAGCCACTGCGCCTGGCCTGTTTCTATTTAAAAGTGCTTTTAGGGCATAAAACATTCCCTTCCTTCCCCCAGGGTTTTAATAATTAGTATTACTAGTGGGAATCTTATTCTAATTGAAACTGTTTTGCAATTACTGGAGCCAAAAGACACTTGAGCAATACACTTTTGTATTTGAGGCTCTTCAATATGACAATATATCCCAGTAGCCTATATTTTAATCAAAGGGCTTAACTTTTTCTTCACATTTGTTTACATCCTCTTAGTAAATGGTAGGCCTTTTCCTTCTCCAGCCTGCTCCAGGACCGGGCATCTGATTCTAGGTATGGAAATTGTATACTGTTTGCTTGGTTACGAAGGGCTTATTTTGTTTAATATGTATCTCATTAAATCTTCCTTGTATTCACCACTTATGATAGCCCCAAAGAGAAGCTTGATGTAGATTTCATACATTTTTGCTTGTAATTAATACAGGAGTGAAGTTAATTTACATTGTTCTACATCCTAACTAGAAAGGGAGATGATCTACTTTCATTTTGAAAAAATATTTTTACTGGATATGGAAATAAAGGTTGGCAGTTATATTCATTTAGCATCTTAAAGATATCATTACATTGTTGTCAGGTTTCCATGAATTTAATGAAGTCAGTTGTTATGCTCACTGTCATTTCGTGGCAGGAGATATATCATTTTATTATTTCCTTCTTCTTACTGTTTTTCAGACTGGTTTCTTCCTTTCCGGTTTTCAGAAGTTTTACCATAGTGCTTAGGTGTGATTTTCTCTATTTTTATTATATGTGGGGTTTGTATAACCATTGGAATTCGTGGCTCAATATCTTCTATGGCTATGAAGATTCTTTACACTTATCTCATATACTGCTCTGACACATTCTCAATTATAAAAATTACACATTTATTATATTTTTTCCCATGATGGTACTATATCTCTCACACTCTCGTCTGTATTTCCCATCCCCCTTTTTCTCTTTATGCTACAGTCTGGATATTTTTAATTGATATTTTATCCAGGTGAATAATCTTCTGGGTCTTTTTTGGTCCAATCTATACCAGTTTATTAAAGGAAGTTTAGAGGTTCAGAAACTATTTTCTTGGTCCTTAAGTAATTTTTTGTGATTATATGATTCCACAAAGTACCTAAGCACAAACCATTTTTGTAATCTTTATTCCCTTCACCAAAGTCAATGCTTGATACACCTTTTCTCCTAGTATCTATCTTTATTGATCTTTGTGATTTCCACTTCTATCACTTTATTAAATATCCTAATTTTAGTTACTTATTACTAATTATTATTAGTCAGTTATTACTAATTATTCAGACCAATCATTCTACCCTTCCATTCCACTCTACAAAGGCTAACAGATTGATTTTCAAAATAGATGTTACTTACCTGCTCAAAAGATTTTAAATTTTCTCCAAGCAGTCAATCCATATTTTTAAAATATTTTTTCCTCTTGTGAATCTTGTTGTTAAAAAACCAGCCTTTGGATCAAGACAACATGTAAAACACATAAAATAAACTTGCTATGTTGAGGTTGGGATGCCAGCAGTTCTTTTCTCCTTCAGGGATCTTTACAGCACAAGTTGAAATCACCTGGCGTCAGTGGTAGAGGATTAATTTCTTGGCATGATTTTTAGCACTGTCTACAGTCAGTTTACAAGCTATCTTGTATCTCACTATTTTTCTGTAGGAGCAGAATTGATGTCATCTGGGAGCTCTCTGAAATATAAAATCTAAGGTTTTACCTTGTACCTACAGAATAATATCCTGCATTTTAACATTAATGTGTAGGAAGCATTGCACAGGACCTCTGTAGTGTAAGTAATAAGGTTTTCTCCTGTTTCTTAAGTATTTATCATGTTTGTATTCTTTGCTTTTCATAATTTGTTTATATATTTTTATCTGTCTTCATTCTGTGTACTTTATCCTGAATTCAAACTTATCATCTCCCCTAATTATATTCTGACACAGAGTGATCTAATCATTCCTCGGCCTGTCTACAGTCCTTAGTTTATTCAACTTGTATAATATTCATTAAAAGTTACATTTTGATTATTTATGCTTACAACTACCACATTGTGATCTTCTTCAGTTAGGAATCATATCCTTTAAAAACTTCTCACCCACAGTGTCTGACACAAAACCTCCTAAAAAGGTTTATTCAATAGTTGTTGAATGAATGAGACATTAGTCATGTTCAGAGTTTGATATTGAATTTAAAGGGATGCAAATTATTTATAGCACAGTTGTATATTAGGTCAACAGTCTTTCTGCCCTGTATGAGTCTTAAAATAAGAAGTGGTTATCTTAATTTCAGTGCTATTGAAGGAAACAATCTATACTAGGAAGCTGAACTATAGCACGCTAAATATGCCTGCCTAGCATTACCTATACTAGTCTCATATCATTCAGCGTAGGATAAGTAGTAATATTGGATTTCTTTTAGGAATGGCTATTTTCTCACCTGCTAATTTCAATACGTGGTATACTGAAATGGGGGGTGATTGTGAGTATTAATATCATGGGAGGTTTTAATGATTTGAGAAAATGAGCATGTTAGCAACAAATCAGTAAATGAAATAGATTGATTCTTTCGAAATTAATCCTAAGGTCTCAAGCCTAGTTACCTCTCTGGTAAAAGTAAAATTAGTGTGAGGCATGAGCAAATTTGTCAGGAAAAAATTATTAAATAAAATATTACCTTCAATAAAATGCATCCAGTTATTGTTCTATTGCTAAGGAAGTTCATAAAATTGCTCCCAGAGAAAAAGCAGCAGGAGTGGGCATAAAAAGTGATGAGTGTGATAGATAGCTTATGGCTTTTTCTGTATGAATCGAGTGCCTGGGAGATGGTAGGATGTTATGTGGAATGTAAATATGTACTGGAAGAGTGTTTAAATTTTGAATTTCTACTGACACATTGTCAGGTTGTCAGTTAGCTAACCTCACTACTATCTGTAATTTTTAAATTTATTTTTTCTTCCTTATGCAGCTCTTCAAAAATGATCACTACTGTTCTGAAACATAAACTTTCAAAAACTTGTATTATTTTTATTTCAATAAGAAGATAAAGCTACTGAAACTCTCTCAGCTTTCCTCTATCACAGTTCAAGGCTTCTCTGCATCTTCAGCGATGTTCCTGTCTTTTGGTTCCAAGTGATAACAAAAAGCTTGACTTAATTGGCTTTAAAAGTTAAGATTTTGACTGGGCGTGGTGGCTCACGCTTGTAATCCCAACACTTTGAGAGGCCGACGCTGGCGGATAAGCTGAGGTCAGGAGTTCGGACCAGACTGACCAACGTGGTGAAACCCCGTCTCTTTTAAAAACACAAAAATTAGCCAGGTGAGGTGGCAGGCGCCTGTAATCCCAGTTTTTCAGGAGGCTGAGGCAGGAGAGTCGCTTGAACCTGGCAGGCAGAGGTTGCAGTGAGTAAAGATTGCGCTGTCACGCTCCAGCCTGGGCGACAGAGCAAAACTCCTTCTTTAAAGAAAAAAAAAAAGTTACGATTTCATTATTTTACATAAAAATAGGTTTAATAACATTACCAAAGGCCCAAAAGTATTTTATTTTTATGTTCTCAAATCTCTACATTGGACTTTGTTATTAGATTTTGACCATAAGAATGTAAGATGACTACAACAGCTACAAGCTGCAAACTTTCACACTAAGGAATCAAAAATGTAAGAGATGATTGGATTTCCTCATTTTGTCTCATTTTGAAAATTCACATTTTTTCTGAGAAGGCTCCCTCACCCTGCTCTTCACACTTCCTGCCCACTCACTTTTCACTGCAGTTTATCTTTCTTGCTTGCCTCATTTTTCTTTTTAGCACTTCTCACCATTTGACAGGCTATGTGTTTTACTTCTTTATTTATTGTCTTCAAATTCTTAATAGACTCTAATCCTCATGAAGACAGAGTTTTTTTTTTTCACTTTTTCCATGAATATGCTCTTTCATGTGTGCTTTAGACATCCCATTTCCTCACAAGTATACTATCCTTGTCTGTGATACAGAAAGTTTTATGGTTTTTTTTTTGTTGTTGTTGCTGTTGTTGTTGGAATTTACCTCCTCACTTGGTGTGTAAGAGTGACAAAAAAGCTCACTTCAGTTTGTTCTTACGTCTGTGGTCACCTTCCAACTTCTCTATTTATTCTCAACCTCCTTCAAGGAAAATAAAACCAGAGCTGGATTTTTTAAAATGGAGCTTTTACAATGTGTTCTAATTTACTTAACTGGGCCAATTGAATTGAACGCCAAAACATAGGCAATTGTAAATAAATATTTGTCTACATATTAGGTGTAGTAAATGAAGAAAGGAAAGAAAATATGGAAGATACCTATGGCCTCATTTTTTCCTAAATCTGATTCCAAGGTGGTATGTGTTCACAGTCTAATAGCGGATCTACTTTCATCTGTATCTGGTTATTGTTACCTGTAAATTATCAATCTTCACGACTTAACTGCATTTAGCCCTCAACTTTGGGTGCTGTGTATTAGTCAACATACGATGGGTTATCCAGGCCAACAAATGACCCAAAATTCTTGGCTTAAAACAATCATGCTACATCTTAACTGCAGAGAAGGCAGGCTTTACTTATTATAGTCATCCAAGGACTAATGTAATAGTCATGAAATCAGACATATCTAAAGGGTCTTTTGTAGGCAATTAAGTGTTCTGGCCAGAATTTGATATAAAGTCCCTCCTAACTACAGAGAAATTAGGAAGTATAATTCCATTGTAAGCCCAGAAATAAAACAGAACTGGAACTCTGTTCTGTTTTTAAACAGAAATAATGACTACAACGTTGTTGTTCACACAGTGAGTCAGAGTCATGTCAAATATTAAAATCATTACCTGAACAAGCAAGGTAGGTCTAACTCCAGATGAGCACTCTTGATCATCTACTTAGGGTTGAAAGATAAAATACAGGATGTTCAGTTAAATTATTTTTGTTTTTTGTTTTTTGAGATGGAGTCTCGCTCTGTCACCCAGGCTGGAGTGCAGTGGCACAATCTCGGCTCACTGCAAGGTCTGAAGTAGAGTAGTGAAAGAAATTTTCTAAAGAATGTTGTGATAATGTTCTCATCTTGAAACACACTGAATATGTTTTGATACACAATGTGCTTCACTTTAAAAAGTTGTTAACAGATCAAACTGAGTGTCCATATTCAAAAAAGAAAGAAACTAACCAAACAATTAATTCAACCCTATGGTTCTCTGGACTAGTCTTAGGAGTAAATCAACAAAAAATGAATATCATAATAATAACTTCGGCAGAGGTATGGTTGCTAGATTTAGAAGAACAAAAACCAGGTTGCTAAGTAATTTTAATTTCAGATAAACAATGAATATGTTTTAATGTAAGTATGACCCTATACAATATTGTAAAATAATTATAATTTTAATTATTTATCATTTAAAAGTTAAGTGAAAGGCCGGACATGGAGGCTCACGTGTGTAATCCCAGCACTTTGGGAGGCCGAGGCAGGCGGATCGCGAGGTCAGGAGATTGAGACCATCCTGGCTAAAACGTTGAAACCCCGTCTCTACTAAAAATACAAAAAATTAATGGGGCGTGGTGGCAGGTGCTTGTAGTCCCAGATACTCGGGAGGCTGAGGCAGGAGAAGGGCGTGAACCCGGGAGGCAGAGCCAGCCTGGGTGACATAGCGAGACTTCATCTCAAAAAAAAAAAAAAGTCTGTTAATAGGAACAATGAAATTATTGAAGTCATTGTTCAATAATTTCATTATTAAGTTATTGAATTCAAACAATTACAAGTTACAGTCTAATTTGTAATTGTTACCTAGAAAATACTCTTTCAAATTCATTTTTTATAAGAGGTTTAACAATAAAATAATATGTGTCAACTGCTTCATGCCTATATTCATTAGAAATTGTCTCAACATTTCAAGGCAGTCACATTTGTCTTTTTTATATATTCTTCTTTCATTCATTGAACCATTGATTACTTTATCTGCACAGATTTCACTGTATAATTGTGAATGTAATGTAATATACATTCCACATTGTACGTTGCGGAAGATCTACATTATGGGTAGATCAGAATGTTAACAGTATGATCTACATTGCCAAACTGAGTTCATCTGCTTAATAAATTCAGGGCAGAGAAGCACTATAAAAACCAGAAAAATTTGAAACTATTTCTTATATCATGTTATAGGGACTAGAGTTGGTACACATTACTGAAAAAGCATGCACTGAGGACAGGATGTCAGGCCTAGTCTTCTGACATTCATCAGGGTGTTGCCCTGTTTGCTGTACTTGAGTGATTACTATTCTATTTTAAGTTAATATACACATTTTTAATCTTCCTTAATAATGAGATATTCTCAGTAAGTGCAAATGTTTATCCTGAAATTGTAGAAAAAAAATTTATTATGTGTTTTTCATAAAACAGGCTAAGCTGGCAATATAAATTAATATATTACTTTACCTAATATGTTAAAATTTTATAATAACCTGCTTAAGTATATGTTTTAATATAGATTTTTAACTTAAGTAAACTATAGAATTTCTCTATGCATGTCTAATACCATTCCATGGTTTCAACTGCTATTTGGTGGAAATAATTTCTAAATCTATGTGTAAAATTCACAGCCCCATAATTTCCAGATCCATTATTTTCAACTATCTGCCCTGTTGGAATCTCTCCTGGGAAAGAAGAGTTACCTCTTACTTCTTTAACAATTCCCAACCTTTTCTGCCCCTACAGGCAAACAGTAAACCAGGAAAGTCTTTAAATGAAAACCATCAAAAGCTCATTTTTATTAAAGCTGTAGCCCCAGTTTTGAGAGTGGGTTTATTTATCTTGTTTTTTAAATTTATCCATTAAAAATACTGTACAGTTATATAAGCTTGAGATTCTTTTTTAATATTAAGAAGTGGCACCAAATTTTTACCCTGAAGTGCCTTAAAGTTCCTTTTCCAAAAACTTGTCACTTGTGGGATTACTTGAAGTTGTTTAAATGGCAAGGAAAGAGTTGGAATTTTGTGAGGGTAGGTACGTACCAATTTTAGAGTGTATGAATTTAGATACATACTCTCTGAACATAAGTTTCAGAGATCATTATGTAAGTTTGAAAATCCAAGGCAGACTGGACGTATCTAATTCAAATAACCTCCAGGCCTCTATAATGGTATATGAACTCTAATTTGATAATTCTGTTTCTCAGTTGTTCAGTTGCTTCACCAGATACTCAAGCTAGGGTCTTAAGGTGATTTGAGTTCTTGTTTTTCATCCACTTGATCATAACGATTAGATCATGAAGGCCTTTTAATTTTAAATATAAAATGTGTCATACATCTGTTTTCTCATATTCATTTCTAATGGTAATTCACTTTTTCAGACCTTCACATCTGGTTTGTGATTGCCAAATTTCCAATTTTTCTTCTTCTAATATATTGAACATAGAACCTCAGGTTTTGTCTTTTAAAAATACAAAATTCAAGTGACTTTGTTCAGAAACGTGTGAAGTCTCTTTATTTTCTTTAGAAAGCTCTCATAATATCTTCATTTCCCTTTACCATCTGACACATAATTACATGATTTCTCCCCAAACTCTTCACACCTACCTCCATCAAACACCCGCAATGGACACAACCCATAGACTAACCAATCATACCAAAACTAAGAGCCATTTCTACACTGCACCATTCACTTTCAAGTCTCTCGTCCTTAGTAATTTCTGTTTACCAAAAACGTTCTTTCCTAAAAGTCTTCTCTATTAGCATCCTTCTCATTTGAAAACTTTCAGGATATGATTCAAATGCTTTGTGAAACTTCGTTCAATTTTTCAAGTTGGAAGTAATTTCTCCTTCATATATGTTATTTTAAAAAACTTTATGACATTGCCAATTAGAATGCTAATTAGCAACAATATCACGATGTTCTATGGTTATTTTTGAACATGTATGTCTCACTTGCCCCATTCACTCCCTCACCTTAAAACTCCTTAATAGAAGTTATATTTTTCACATTTTATTCAATTTAGGCTCTGAATAAATATTTTCTGATGTATAAATGAATGAACAAATGGATAAACATGAATGATTAAAAATGCAGGATTAAAGAATACCCACAAGTAAAAAGCCCAAAGATAGATGAACCAGCATGAATAGTTTTCTTGTTGAATTACCAAATAGAAATAACGTTAGACCCAGAAGATATGGAACTGAATGAATGGCTCAGAGGCCTTGCATGCTATGTGCTCTCTCTACCTTTTCATTTGAGCTAGTCACCAGTACCTCTGGTCTAAATGCAAACTCTTCTACCTGCCAGGCAGAAAGTGAAGGGGTTTTGACAGTAACAACTATGGAAATCTTATGATGATAATTATTACTGAAGACTTTGAAGTCAATCATGAACATGTTGTCAACATTTATTTAGGCTAAAGACTATGGCTCTTGGCTGGGCATGGTGACTCACACCTGTAATCCCAGCACTTTGGGAGACCAAGGCGGGCAGATCACCTGAGGTCAGGAGTTCGAGACCAGCCTGGCCAACGTGGTAAAACCCTGTCTCTACTAAGACTACAAAAATTAGCCAGGCAGGATGACGTGTGCTGTAATCCCAGCTACTCAGGAGGCTGAGACAGGAGAATCTCTTGAACCCGGAAGGCGAAGGTTGCAGGGAGCCGAGATGGTGCCATTGCACTCCAGCCTGGGCAACAGAGCGGGACTCCATCTCTTGGGGGTCGAAAAAAAAGATTATGGCTCTCAAAACAAACAAACAAACAAACAAACAAACAAACAGTTGGACCTGGGAAGTAAAACATCTATATGTAAATGATGTCAATGAAAAAGTATATTCCATTTACTAGAACATTCTCCCTACCAAGTTGATGTACTGCAAGAATAGGCTACAAATTATATACCTTTACTGATGTTTGAAGAACAATTACCTGATAGTTGGGATTTAATTGTGCCCAAGAAAGGATAACTTATTTTGGTGATAATTTATAATAGTCTTAGCTGAGAACTACTTGGAGTTTATAGGGCTTACCTCAAGAATAGTGGGTAGGTACATTGAATTGTCTCTCTAATTGGTGTCTTTGTGGAGATAGAAACTAACATTATTAAGTGCCCGCCAGGTAAAGTAGATTGTAGGTGTTTTACATTTATTATAAAATGTTTATTCTTGTAATAACACCATGAGGCAAATCCATACTTTTCATATGAGAATGCTGAAGACCTGAGAAGCTTTATCAGTATGTTTTAAGTTATTAAGCAACCAATGTGTTGAGTCACAGTTTCTGTTTATTTATTGGTCTGTAGTAAACCATACTTCTAGTTAAATATAAAGCCATGTTAATACCAGTCAAGTATTTCCTTAAATTACCAGAAGTAAAAGTAGTTTAATAAATTGTGGTGTCAGAGTAAAAATTAAAACCAATTCCACCTGATGCCAAGGCCTGTCTTTATCGTTTGATAAAATCATACTATCTATGGTGAACTGGTTCATAAATATGGAGACGTTTACAAGTTTCCATGGTAAATGAGCTCTGTGCTTCCATTTGTCATCAATGTTCTCAAAATTCCATTTTATTCTTCTTTACCATGGAGCTGTATTTAATTCACTATTAAAACTTTGAGTTTATTTTTGAGAATATTATTTTATGTCTATCAGTTTTCATAATCATACATTTATCCTGCTTCTCCAAGTTCCATTTCTGATTCTCTCTAATATTTTTGCTCTTGTAAGTGAATACTACTCTACTTTCTCCTCATTTTCTGCTTTTCCTCATAAAAATATAGATTGCATGTATATTTTTTAATGAGAAAGGGTTAAAATAAAATTAAATAAGGCTTCTTTCCTTGAAGAGGTCATAGTCAAGCTAGGAGAAATGCATATGAACAGATTGCTGTTTGTGGGTCTCCAAGATCACGCTCTAATCAATAATTAGAATAAATAGCAAAGGCCACCATTCAGAGCTTGCTATAGCAAGCCAGCCAGCCAGCTTAAATTGAGTTTGGCTAATAATGAAGGGCAGGGAGGATAATGAAAACAATTTCTAGTGGAGTACAGGGAAGGCTTCATGTATATCCTGATTGGAGGCTGTTGGAATGGGAAGTGGAAGGCAGGCTAACTAGAAGCAGGCATCTTATGTGATTGGTTGGTGGAGTATATTTAGCTTCTCTAGTTCATTCTGATAAGAAAATAGAGGCAAAATTAGGCAATCAGATGGTTATTGTTTAAGTCTTAAACATTTTGGGCTAGTTGCTACAGAGGTTATGGTTTGACTGCACCAGACTGGCATCTTCAGTCTGTGAATTAGAGTACTATTTTTCGTTATGGTTTGGCTATTGTCTATTTGTGTATTCAGTCTCTGAGCTTTATCAAAAAGCTCATGGAATGACTAATCTATTAACCTTTTCAGCACAAACAAAAGTGTGTCAGAGCAACAAACATGTTGTTTTGTGACAATGGAAATGTGACAGTGAGCCCATGTCCATAAGATGCACATCTTATTAATATGTCCCCATCTCCAGAGGCAGCCCTCTGAGTGGTTTATCTCAATTAAGGTGCCAGGTTGGGGACAATCCGCAGTGAAATTATGTAAAAAACTGACAGATAATATATAACCTTCTGTCTGCAACAGCTAAAGTAGATCTGGGAATCAAGGAGTAGACTTAGAAGTGGTTCTCACCATCATTCCAGTGACTCAAGAGCTAACTTTGTGTTTCTCAGCCCTGCAAAATTAGTCTCAGCTTGGTTAGAGGTTAGTGTTTTTGACTCATGGAAAATTAGATGTGAATAAATTCTTCTTTTTTCGTTTTGCATGAACTCTCTTGAAATGCAGTTTTATGGTTACTAGTGAGAGTTGTCTGGGAGATGAAGCAATTAATGCATTCTCGTATTGGTTCTCCATTCTTTCTCCATCTCTTTCCCTTTCTTTAATTGCAGCTCCATGTGATTGTCCTTGCTGATGAAGCAGTAACATATATACCATTATTCTAGGCTCTGCATTCTAGAGCGGAGGGTGAGATAATAAGGTCCCAAGAATAACTCTTAGCATTTTAGTTTATGAAGTGTATTCACTGCCCTGAGATAGCTGAAAAAAGATTAGGTTTAGGGCTAAAAGATCATTCATTCAGTTGTACTTAATAACTAATTTAGACATGCAGAAGAAAATACCAGGGAGGAATTTGGATATATGCATATGCAGCTCAGGAGAGGTCAAGATTGGATGCATAATATGATGGGAGTAATCATTGTGTGAATTGCAACTGAAGCTCTGATAGGGATGGATTATCTAGGGAGAGAGTGTGGAGTAGTAAGATAAGCAGAACTATGAACAATCTTGGGAAATATTACATGTATTACTCGAGATGAAGAAAATGCAATTACATAGAAGTAGAGAAGCAGCTGATATGGAACATAAAACAACAAAGCAGGAGATTATGGAAACTAAGAAAGGATAGTAGCCCCAAATTCAGGTGATTCACAACAGCATAGACTGCTACTACAGAGTCAAGTAACATAAGGAGCCAAAAGACACTTACTAAATGTGGGATCATGAAGATTATTGGTGATACTGGGAGAGGAGAGTAAAGGGGGCAGAAGACACACTGAGCATTAGGAAATAGCACAAAGGTAAGAAAGAGAATGGAATATCCTGTAAACTTCCTTCAGTCTAATGGTGTTAAAATATAGCAGTAAGACTGAGTGAGGGATGATAGGTGGAGGGGAGTCATTTCTAAAAAGACACTTTGTATTGCTATGAAAATTCTCATAATGGGAGGACAGGTGAGAGTGTTTGTTTTTTCTACTTGGAAAACATCTAATGCAGTAGATTTTGTAATAGTCTGTGGTCCCTAGATGAAATAAGGAAAGACTTCAGGGGATAAGTAAACACTCTAAATTTGTATGAAAATTTTGTGTGTGTGTGTGTGTTACTAGGGAAAACAGGCATTTATCCAATTTTCAAAGAGGTTCAAAAATTCCAAAAGATAGTCACTTATATAGGGTATGTTCCAGAAGCTCTGTTTACAGAAGATTCATTGCTTTAAAAGCAAGAAGGTTTTAAAATTGCTGAACAAAAATACAAGACTGTAATTATGATCACAAGTATGCTTGTGTGGATCTGAAGTGTGGGAAACCACGTAGACTCAAGATAGCAGCAAGATAATTGCAAGCAGCATGCAGAATATAATTGCAGGTGTGAATGCCAAGAACTAAGAGAAGCATGAACATATAAGGAATATTAAAAAAAAAAAGTTAAAGAAATCAAGGTGCTCGAAATAGCAGGTAAGGTAATTTAGGTTTCCATGGGGCAATTTCTAGAACAGTGGTAAAACATCAATCTGTTGAATTATTAATTATATTTGAAAACCAAAGATCTAAAATATTAATTAAAAAGCAGGCTGTTTCCATGGGCTGGAGTGGTCTATGTTTTCTTCAATTTATCACCTGTGGTTAACATAAAAAGTAACATAAAATGATAATTTCAGAATTATCATAATAATAAATATAACATTGTTACAATTTATATATTAATGAATTTATAACATCCACTTTTAGTTCAAAAATCTTTTTTCTGTGTAAGCTCAGGTTTGCAAATATTATGAAATAGAAAAAACTGCCAAATACTAGACATACATTTTCCTATTTTATGTAATTTTTAATAATAGTTATTATTTCTCCAAATAGTAAATATCAGTGAACTATTAATACTAGGAAATTCACAGAGAGAAGGACTCCATATTTGATTTTTGACTCTTTGTCATTATATTTCACATATTTATGTGAAATAGAATAATTTTTACGAGATTGGAGTTTCTAGAGTAGAAGTTGGAATCAAATGCAAAATGCAGACTTAGCTCTAAATCTGTTGCTTTTCTCTGTTCAGATCTCTATCAGTTCTATTTTAATGTTTCCCATTTGCTGATCAAACCCTCTCCAGTGTGCCTTCACTTTTGCACTATTTGTGTTTCTTTAAGTCTTTTGGCTCCTTTTCATTCCTTCCATTATCAGGCTTGGAGTTGCTCCTGTTAAACCTTCGGCTCTAATGTTCCTCTCCGCTATGAGTGGAGACTTCCGTGGTTCAGCTACCTTCTCATACTCATTACATACCTAAAATAACAACTCTAGTTATTATATCTTATGTTCTTTTCAAGTTTCCTTTTTCAGTAACCGCCAAATAATATTTATTGTTAGTTCCTTTTCTGCCTAAATTAATATGTTGGTACTGAACTCATAATTTCCTCCCACTTACTGCTTCCTGTTGTTTCTTGTTACAATTCACTTACTAGTTATAAAATATTGAAGTTATTTTTTGTTCTGTCTCCCATTCTATCGTTTTCCTTAATATCTGTTATTGATACATTATTTGTTTACCAACTATGTCTCAGAATTCAAATCTAGTTCCTTTAAGAATTAGAAGTGTCTCCAGCTTTCCTAGTCTCTCTTTTGTTTTCACTAAAAGCGCTCTGCAGGTGTGTGGGGGGCTCAATCAATAAGGCATCCATCATTTATACCAACTCATTCTTAGATCTTATTTTCTAATGCTTTGATTTTGACTTCAAGAAGTACTTTTAGATTTATAATTTTATAGAAAGGCAAGAATAATGGTTTCTAAACTAAATTATATCTTTTGCTGATATGTTAAGCTGAATTATTAATTGGAAATTGTTACAGTCAGAAATTGCAGAAAGTGCAACAGCAATTTGAATAGATGTTTGTAAGAAATAAATGGGTGAAGAGACAACATGGATAAACCTGGAAGACATTATGTTAAGTGAAATAAGCCAGGCACAGAAAGACAAATACTGCATAATCTCACTTATATGTGGAATCTTAAAAAGTCCAAATCATAGAAACAGAGAGTAGAATGGTAGTGACCAAGGGATGTGATAGAGAGGGGTTTCAGGAGATACTGGTTGGAGGATACAAAATTTCATTTAGAAGGAATAAGTTCAGTAGATCTGTCGTACAATATAGTGATCATAGTTAATAATGCATTGCATACTTAAGAATTGCTAAGATAATAGATTTGAAATCTTTTCACACATTGAGAACACATGGACACAGAGAGGGGAACAACAGACACCAGGGCCTATTGGGGGACGGAGGGTGAGGGGAGGTTACTTAGAGGATGGGTCAATAGGCACAGTGAACCACCATGGCACATGTATACCTATGTAACAAACCTGCACATCTGCACATGTACCCCCCACCTTTTTTTTTAGAAGAAATAATATTTTTTAATTTTTTTTTAAACAAGAATAGTTAAACTAAGCTCTCTTCCAGCCAATCCTTAACCCATCTGAAATGCCATTGTGGTCAATAAAGATTGTTTCACTAGAGAAAAAAATATTCTCACTATAAAAAATAAGTATATAAGGTAATGAATGTGTTAATTACCTTGATGTAGTCATTCCACAATGTATACATATATTGAAAAAGTATAATTTACAGTACAGTTATATGGAATTTTTGTTAATTTTTTTTTTTTTAAAGTGGGGCTGGGCACAGTGGCCATTGCACTCCAGCCTGGGTGACAGAGCAAGACTCTGTCTCAAAAAAAAAAAAAAAAAAAAAAAAAAAAGGTAGTATACCCTTTGTGTCTCTCTCTCTTTCTCTCACACACACATTTTCACCTTCTCCCTTGTTGTTCAGAAATGTCCATTCCAAAACAATTAAATAAATAATGTACAGTCTAACTCATGCCTAATTCTGAGGGATCCTAAAACAAAAGCAGCAAATGACCTGTGGATTGTTTTGCTCAACATTGAAAAAGTAACTTAAAAAGTGTTTTTACCCTTCAGCTAAAATGTTTGTGTAAACAGAGCGTTAAGTCCAAGGGTTAGTGAATTACATAAAGGTATTAAACACATTATCCAATCTGTCAATAACTGTTATGTGTTGTGTGATATGTTATGGTGCCATACATTATTCATCAGTGTGATCTTTGTGATACTTTTTTAGCCAACTGCCCCTTTTTTTCTCTCTCTCTTTTTCTGTAGGATGTTCCAAACACCAGACAGAACAGATCGCAGTAGAATGTAAGTCAGCAAGACTGGCAAGAATAATTGCAATAAAGCTAAGCTCAAGTAGGGACTTTTGCAATCTAAAGGCCATTCTCTTCCATTTACTTTTATGGAGCCCTGTGTTAACAGATAAGCCCCAAAACTTTCCTTAGGCCTGTAGACTTGGCACTGAAAGCTTATGAGGAAGTGGGAATGGACATGGTTAGGCCAGTTGACCACGGTCACAGCATGGTGCCAATCTCCTACGTACTTACGCAGGTACTAAGGGAATCTTGGTTTAGAGGTTGCAATTTTTTGAGGGTCATCTGCCTGCTGTACTTTGAGCAGCAGTTAATGGGAAAAGGAAATGGACTTCCCTGTCACCAGCCAGGGCACAGCGCTTTGGTTTGGCCCCTAGTGAGAAAGGGTAGGCTCTGTGCACACATGAACTGAGTTGCAAGATGGAGCCCCAAGTATGCCTGTGAGGATCTACACTCTCCCAGCAACAAATAGAAAACACCATGAAAGCTTGAGAGGGAGAAGAAGAGAAGAACATGTTTGGTATTTCAGTACCCTTAATGGCACTTTTTCTTGCTTTCTGAACAATAACCCAAGCATTCCCATTTTTTATTGGGAGCCACCAATTATATAGCTGGCCGTGGACTTGGATATCAAGTTTCAAGTAGGATTTTACGTTTAATATTTTTTCTTGTCTATTAGGTAGTTATAGTGTCAATATTTACTCAAACTTTTAACACTTTCTTTCTACCTGGTTCATCCAGAGTATAAAATAAAGTACAGTTCATGGGACAAGAAAAGGCAATCAAACTGGAGAAAGAGCCTCTAAGTATTCGCTATCCCTAATCGTCCACTAAGGGACAACTGTAACTGGTCTACCATAAAGTTTATCTATTTGGCTAATATTTGAGGGGCATTGATAAGTGAAGGTAAAAAGCTGATGACAAAGTCTCCAGACAGATTCTCAATGGTATACCATGATAGACATGATGGTCCTGTGACAGGTGGCCTTGCTCTGCAAAGATATTCTTTGGATATTTGTCCACTATAGGAAAAAAGTGAGTGTGGGTCATTATCAATGAAAACGCCTGAAATCAAAAGTGCAGTTTGTGTAAAGATGGAGGTATTTGGGGAAGAATATATAATAATGTTAGTGAAAAGTCTGGGATTGGAAAAAGAAATAATTACTTCTTTTGGCTAGTGATATTTTGAATTTTGTTAGACCATCACTTGGAGTGAAACTTCACATTTAGAATGAACCTTCTTCTGTGGTAAAGAATTATAGACTTGAGAAACAAACCGATGGTTGGGTTATGTTAATTTGGTTTGCACACTGGGACACTGTAAAATGTCTTCCCTAAAACCTTAATTTTGTTTTGTAATGCTGAATGTAATGAGCACCTTGAAAGGGAAAGAATTGTGTTACATTCATTATAGTGTTGCCCAACACAAATGCAAGGAGCTTGGTTTTGAAATCTAAAAAGAGCTTGATAATCCCCAAGGCTGAGAGTTTTGTTTGTTTGTTTTAGAAGAGGACTTCTTGGCCTCCTCCCTGACCTGCTTGCACATTGAATATATCTTTCTCCTTCTTTGTGTCATAGGAGAGACTTGGATAACCATATTTTTAATTGACATTGAATAGTTCTGTTTATAGTTTGAATACAATTCTGCCTTTTTAATGCTTTATGTTTGTTTTTGAATGAGTTATAGTCTAGAATTTGCTTAGAATTTGGAGTATTTTAATATTTTAAGATCCTACAGATAATAGGCCTTCAAAAATATTTGTTGAGTTTAAATACATATGCAGAAAATTCCATGCTTTTAATCCAAATAGCACAGGAGATATAAAATTAAATTTCTATTACTGAGAAAAAGAAGACAATAATTTTAAAACATATAAAGTCTGTACATAGCACATTGAAAAGATATTAATAAAATAATTGTTTTAACTGATTTATCTTAGCTAAGATAAAATGTGATCAGTCTATATAGATGATATTGTAAAATTTAACCTGTCTTGAAAGTTATATAAAATATTTTTTGAATCAATATGTCTTTGGCAAACCCATTATTGTATGCTGTTAGACTACATAGCCTAAGAATCTCTTGTTCCCTAAATATTTATTCACCCTGTTTTTTGTTTGTTTGTTTGTTTTTCTTAGAGTTCTAGCTCTGTTGCCCAGGCTGCATTACAGTGGCATGATCATAGCTCACTGAAGCCTCAAACTTCTGGGCTCTAGCAATCCTACCACCTTAGCCTCCCAAGTAGCTGGAACTACAGGCATGTGCCAACACACCTAGCTTCACTCTGTTCTTTAGGCTTAAAACACTTAATAGTGGAAAAATAGAAACAACTTCCATTCCATGATTTTTTTTTCTTTTTTTTTTTTTTTTTACCTTTGAACAATGTATACTGAGAAAAGTACGTATTGGTTGAATTCATGGTCTATATATATAACTGACACATTTTGATCAAGAAAGAATAAGGAAACTGGGCAGAGGGAATTTTGACTCCAAAGGAAAGAAATGATACATAAAAAGGCTATAAAAGTTCCTGAAGACAAACTACCTATTTCATAATTTCCTCTTGACTCTTAAGTTCAGAAAGTCAGGTGACTTTAATGGAGTATTCATTCTCATTCTTATGTGATAAAATATTATAATCCACTAGGGGCCCTCTTAATCACTACCTGATATACTTTATGAAACAAATCCTCTAATCTCTCTCAAAAGGGCTAGAGGAAATAAAATAACCCACAAATTCCACTTTGAGATTAGTGGCCTTTTTTATGATTAAAAATATCTTGTGGAGTGAGATTAAATGAACCGCTTCTCAATTAGAATGTACAAATATTGCTTTACTAGGTTATGAATGACTTTAATATCCCACAAAGTGTTGATGCATTCACATTATTGGCTGCATATGAACTTCTGACTTTCTAGTTTAATAACAGGAGTCCCAGAACATGTCTTATAGTGATTGACTTCTCTGAGGGGCTGTAAAAACAAAGCCAATTCAATGGAAGTCTTTGGGACCTATTGTTTGCTTCACTCTGTAGATCCAGTGTTCTCACCCTATGATCTATGAATATGTTTCAGCAAGTCAGTAAACACTGTAAAAGAGTGTGCAATATTTGGTGTGTATGTGCTGGTGCTGGGGTGACAGCACAGGTTTCATGAGCAACTTGGAATGATTCATGACTAAAACAAGTAGATGTACAACAGCATGGTTTCTTAATCTTAGCTCTGTTGACATTTGGTGTCGGGCAATTTTTGTAGTGGGAGTTGCCTCGTGTGTTGTAAGATGGTAGGATGTTTACTACTATCCCAGACCCTTAACAATTAGGTGTCAGCACCAAAAGCAACGGCAACAAAAGCCAAAATTGACAAATGGGATCTAATTAAACTAAAGAGCTTCTGCACAGCAAAAGAAACTACCATCAGAGTGAACAGGCAACCTACAGAATGGGAGAAAATTTTTGCAATGTACTCATCTGACAAAGGGCTAATATCCAGAACCTACAAAGAACTCAAACAAATTTACAAGAAAAAAACAAACAACCCCATCAAAAAGTGGGCAAAGGATATGAACAGACATTTCTCAAAAGAAGACATTCATACAGCCAACAGACACATGAAAAAATGCTCATCATCACTGGCCATCAGAGAAATGCAAATCAAAACCACAATGAGATACCATCTCACACCAGTTAGAATGGCAATCATTAAAAAGTCAGGAAACAACAGGTGCTGGAGAGGATGTGGAGAAACAAGAACACTTTTACACTGTTGGTGGGATTGTAAACTAGTTCAACCATTATGGAAAACAGTATGGCGATTCCTCAAGGATCTAGAACTAGATGTACCATATGACCCAGCCATCCCATTACTGGGTATATACCCAAAGGATTATAAATCATGCTGCTGTAAAGACACATGCACACGTATGTTTATTGCGGCACTATTCACAATAGCAAAGACTTGGAATCAACCCAAATGTCCATCAGTGACAGACTGGATTAAGAAAATGTGGCACATATACACCATGGAATACTATGCAGCCATAAAAAAGGATGAGTTTGTGTCCTTTGTAGGGACATGGATGCAACTGGAAACCATCATTCTTAGCAAAGTATCACAAGAACAGAAAACCAAACACCGCATGTTCTCACTCATAGGTGGGAACTGAACAATGAGATCACCTGGACTCGGGAAGGGGAACATCACACACCGGGGCCTATCATGGGGAGGGGGGAGGGGGGAGGGATTGCATTGGGAGTTATACCTGATGTAAATGACGAGTTGATGGGTGCTGATGAGTTGATGGCTGCAGCACACCAACATGGCACAAGTGTACATATGTAACAAACCTGCACATTATGCACATGTACCCTAGAACTCAAAGTATAATAATAATAATAATAATAATAATAATAATAATAAATAAATAAATAAAACAATTAGGTGTCAGCAGCCGCTCTTCCCCATACTCACCAGTTTGGACCAAAAACAGGCTCCACATGTGGCCAAACCTTTCCCAAGAGAAATCATCCCAGGTTGAGACCCACTACACTACAGTATGGATATTATAATACACAGAGGTATATATTTTTTACTGGCATATAATATTTTATTTTATTCTTACCGCATCTTGTGACACATATACTTCCAGCAGGCAGCTGTATTTATCTCTAAATAAGCATAGTAAAAATGCAACCATTTATTGTTGTTTGCCTTTAGAGTAGAAGAGAAGGTAGACACAATCATATGGCTTACCACTAAACCTTGGATTATAAAGTAGTCAATTTTGAAGGAAAAGAGATTTCAGTCTTAGTTTCCCCATTTTTACATAAATGCCTGGAATGGGTCTTAGTATCTTCATCTATAAAAGGTTATTCATATTCATTAAGTCTATGCCATAGGATGTTTGAGCATCAAATAAGATCCTGGATACAAAAATGTTCTGTAAACTGTAAAGTGCTTTTGAAATATAAGGTGGCATAATTAAAAGACTGTGGGGAGTGGCAGGAAAAGCAAACTCTCTCAATATGTTCCCTCTCAATAAATATATGTGGAGGGAACCCCAAAGTGGAAGGTACCCATTTTTCAATGTGGTCAAAATGACCTATACACTGTTGAGTTAATTCATTTTATCTCCTAAATTTCCCCTTCCATTATGGTTTTATTTTTTATTTTTTATTTTATTTTTAATTTTTTGATGGGAGTCTCACTCTGTGGCCCGGCTGGAGTGCAGTGGTGTGATCTCGGCTCATTGCAACCTATGCCTCCTGGATCCAAGTGATTCTCCTGCCTCAGCCTCCTGAGTAGGTGGGACTACAGGTGCACATCACCACACCGAGTTAATTTTTGTATTTTTAGTAGAAACAGAATTTCCCCATATTGGCTAGGCTGGTCTCGAACTCCTGACCTCAAGTGCTCCACCCACCTCGGTCTCCCAAATTTCTGGGGTTACAGGCGTGGATCACCACGCCCGGCCCCTTCCTGTATGTTCTATAATACTAAATTGTGTGTATAGAGTATTACAACTATGTTATTTATGAATAAGCCAAATCACATTTTTTTTTTTTCAGTTTATATTCAAAGGTGCTTTAACAATAGAATCATGAAGAAAAATTTTAGAGACCTCAATCCTAGAAAACAGTGTTCTGGAGAACAGCGTGAGTCTTGTGGCTTGAGGGAGTACTTTTTTATTTACATGACTTCAAATTATTGCATTAGCTGCTAAAAAAGTAAACTGGGGCTTCTCAAGTTGGATGAGCATCAAGATCACCTGCAGAAGTCTTTTAAAATTTGACAGTCTATGCACAGCCCTAGATCTGCTAAATGAATTCCAGGATCTCCATGAAACCCAGCATCCATGCAAACATGATGAGAACTGACTTAAACCCTTAGCAGCTAATAAGCTAGCTACTAATTATTGTCTTTACAAATTTAAGAAATACAGGCAGGAGTATTTAGGAAGATTTCCAGAACAGAGGAAAGAGATACAGATAGAAATGTAGAAAGAAAAGGTTATATTTCTGGTAGCATTTTTTAAGAACAATCTCTGACCTTTGTATTTATCTTTGTATATAACTTTAGATTCTGTACTGTAAAAAATTAGCACCTTATGTCTTTTTTGCCCCTATGCTATGGATTTTCAAATATGGGAGAATTAGAAAATGCTATGAATTATCATTTCTATTATTCCTTGTAGTCTTTTATCTTTGGTGAGAACAATTCTCTAGATACTGCAGAGATTTTATAGCTTGTCACGGTTTCTCCTATATTAAGAATCAAGTCTAACAAAATCAGAATAGATGCTAAGCCTGGAAACCCACAGGAAACATGTTATTCTTCAGTGTTTGCAAAGCACTGATCAAAAACGTCTCTTCTCTCAATCTCGCTTTCTTCTTTTCATTTACTAACTAGGCTTTTGAGCCTCACAAGACTTTGAGATTTTATGGATAGGAAACCTGCTATCGTTTAGCTTCCTGCCTCTGGGAATAGGTGAGTAGTGTTACCTTTGATAGAAGAGCTAGGTCATTCTGTAATGATGAATAAAGACTTTCTGGGTAATTGGAATTCAAGGACAGGATTTTCATATTTGTGGCTGTATGTCACAGCCGGAAAAGCTGTATGTCATTGGGTTCTTATCTATTTGTGTTATTTTATAGATGAAAACATTTGGCCCAATGGTGTTCATTTGCTACATTATTTAAGAATATTCTATTTTATCTATTGAAAATAAGAGAAATTAATAAGGTAGGTGAAATGGATTATAGAAGTAAGTAGCGTGTGAGATATATTGACAGAAAGAAAGTAACACATATAAATAAGAAGGAATGGAAGATATTATGGGTTGAATTGTGTCCCCCAAATTCATATATTGGGGTCCTAACCCCCAGTATCACAGTATATGACCTTGTTTAGAATTAGTGGTGTTGCAGATGTAAATGGTTAAGATGACATAATACTGGAGTAGGGTGAGCCCCTAATCCAATATGACTTGGTGTACTTATAAAAAAAGAAATTTGGACACAGACATGCACACAGGGATAATGGCATGTGAAGATGAAGACAGAGATTGGGGTGATGTAGCAGAAGCCAAGGAATGCAAAAGATTGCAAGCAGACCACCAGGTGCTAGGAGATAGACGTGGGATAGATTCTGCTTGAGAGCTCTGAGCAGGAATCAATGCTGTGGACATACTGATTTCAGACTTCTAGTCTCCAAAACGTTGAAACAGTAAACTTCTGTTGTTGAAGCGACATAGTTCGTGGTACCCAGTTATGGCAGCTCTAGCAAACTAATCCAGAAGGACTTAGGCAAAAATACTCATGAGGAATTCAGGACAAATGCACATGGCTTAAGTAGGATTCAGTAAGTACTTACACCCCATGCCACGTGTATTAATTTACCCATCTCTTTCCTGTTGATTTTTGTTGTGTATTTAAGGTTGACTTAATAAGCTGTGTGATGTAAGCATTTCAATTTGGTTTGTGAAACTTCCTGTTTCATGACATATGGATTAGCTTGCAAGATCATATACTTAGAAGCTTTCTGTCACATTAATGCCACATCCCAAGTTGACAAGACCTTTAGAACCTCAAATCTAGTTGTTTTTGCACTCCTCAAAGTACTGTGTGGATCTTTATGAAAACTGTAACATTTCCTTTTATTTAAGTTTTGTTATAATAGAAAACAGGTTTAAGGCTGAGTGCAATGGCTCATACCTGTAATCCTAGCACTTTGAGAGGCCACGGTGGGAGGATTGCTTGAGGCCACGTGTTTGATACCAGCCTGGGTAACATAGCAGCAAGACCATGTCTCTACAAACAAAATTAAAAAAATAAATTAGCTGGGTGTGGTGGCATATGCCTCTAGTCCCAGCTACTCTGGAGGCCAAGGTGGGAGGATTGTTTGAGACCAGGAGTTCGGTCAAGGTTGCAGTGAGCCATAATCATGACACTGCGTCCTTTAAAAAAAAAAAAAAAAGAAATATAAAGATGGAAGGAAGAAAGAAAGGAAGGGAGGGAGGGAGGGAGGGAGGGAGGGAGGAAGGAAGGAAAACAAGTTTAAGACCTTCTCATGACACTGCATCCTTTCTCAAAAATGAAAAAAAAAAAAGATGAAAGAAGAAATGAAGGAGGGAAGGAAGGAAGGAAGGATGGAAGGAAGGAAAAGATGGAAAAGGAGGTAAAGAAAACAGGTTTAAGACTTTCTGGAGAATGGAGAAATTTTATTTGGAAATGTGAGCATCATCTACTTTAGGAAAATTCTGACTTTACTGATGATATAATTAATATTTCCCCTAGTCACAATTCTGTTTCTTGTTTTTATTTCTGGGTTGGGATTTTATTTAAGAAATATTAAAGATGTTTCTGAAAACATTGACTTATGACAATGAAGTCTGCTTTTTTCCCCAAATTTATCTTATGTGATGATATAAATCTGTTCAAAATGTTCTTCATTTCATTTTTAATCTTACTGAAATATTTCTAAAATCTTAAAATAAAGTCACAAAGAAGCCCCAAAGTCCTTAGAAATAAATTTTGTAAAGAATGTTCTATATTTGCTTATAGTAAGTAACCTCCTGATTGCATTGATTTTCAAGGCTTGCTTGACATTGCTCAACTTCTGCTTTTGTAGATTAGTTGTTTGTCATATGTGCAAATTCCCTTTAGAGATTTTTAGGTTTATATTTATTTCTGCTTTTTTATATGTAACTTCTCATAGAAACCAGGAGGGGTATCATTTGATGGTGTGCTTACTGTTTTATAATTGAGATTCTCTTGAGGCAGAGGTCAAATTAACTCATGAGTTGTTATCCTAGAATTTACTTTTCCTCTACCTGTTTCTTCCTATAAGCAGGGATTTGCCATTCAAACAACCTATTTCAGTAAGGGATACTGAAAGTGAACAGCCTGATTGCTAATAAAACTGAGTAAAATTAAATAGTGCAGAGCTAAGTCTATCCTTCTCTAGTGGTGAAAAGACCTGTCATTATAAAAATAAAACAGTGATGAATTCATCCACTTAACCAAAACAGATTTTGCTTTGGCTACTAGATATCTAGACTCATACATTTTAGTCTAGTTATTTCCAAAAAGTAATTTTGTCAGTCAGCTAGTAGCATATTGCTTGGATGCTTAAGCCCAAGAGTCAGCCTCTGTGTGAAATTCTGGCTTTGCCATAGTGCCTGTGTGACCTTCGGCCAGTTACTTAATCCCATAGGCCTCATGCTTTCCAACTGTGAAATGGGGGTCATAAGAGCAACCACTTTCCAGAGATATTTTAAAAATTCAGCAAGATAATACTATAGAAAATTCTGAGCATAATATCTGGCATGTTGGAAGGGCTTTATACCTGCTACCTGTTACTAATTTTTACTTTCTAATTTTCAGTTTGGTTTAGCATTATATTTATTTTTCTTTCTGAGTGAGGCATTTGGATTAGAAAGCTGTCAGATATTGGCCCTTCCATGGAGGCTCTCAACTCTCTAATTGGGGAGAAAACACACATGAAATTATTTCAGTGTATTAGAGTAAATACATGCAGTGGATACACTGTCAGTACAGAAGAGGGTACTCACCCCAGTGTGGAAAGTCAGCAAAGGTTTTCCACACAATCATGAAAGCAAAGTGAAATGTAGTCAGGGGGTTAGAAGGAGAAAGCTTGAGCAATAGCTAAGAGTTATGTAACACCCTGCTATATGCAGGTAATCAAAACTTGCTGAATTCTAAACAGTAATACAAAGTGGGAAAGTGGAAATACAAAGTGGGGAAAGTGGAAAGTAAATTAAGATAAATACTCTCCTAGTAATACCATACTAAGGAGCTTGGCCTTTGTTGTTTGAGTGATAGAAACCAAATAAAGTACAGTCATGCACTGCGTAACAACGTTGTGGTCAATGATAGACTGCATACATGGTGGTGGTCCCATGAGATTATCATGGAGCTGAAAAATGTGTAACCTAGTGGGCATAACATCATAGCATGATGCATTACTAATGTGTTTGTGGTGATGCTGCTGTAAACAAACTTACTGCACTGCCAATCATATAAAAGCATATCACATATAATTATGTTCTTTACATAATACTTGATAATGGTAATATACAACTATATAACTAGTTTATTTTTTGCAACATTATACTTTTTAATTATGATTTCAGAGTGTACTCTTTTTACTTATAAAAAAGAAATTAACTGTAAAGCAGCCTCAGACAGGTCCTTCAGGAAATATTCCAGAAGAAGGCATTATCATAGGAGATGACAGCTCCATGTGTGTTATTGCCCATGAAGACCTTCCAGTGGGACAAGGTGTGGAGGTGAAAGACAATCATATTGATCATACTGACCCTGTGAAAGCCTAGACTAACATGTTTGTTTGTGTCTTAGATTTGAACACAATTTTAAAAAGTAAAAAATAAAAATAAAAATTTAGAATAAAATAAGGATATATATTTTTGTACATCTATACAATATGTTTGTAATTTAAGCTAAATGTTATTATAAAAGAGTCAAAAAGTTAAAACAAAATTTAAAATTTTCTAAAATGTTAACATTTATAGGATTATAAAAATGTTACAGTAAGCTAAGTTTAATTTATTTTTGAAGAAAAAAAATTTAAGTAAAGATAGTGTAGCCTAAGTGTACAGTGTTTATAAAGTCTACAGTTGTGCGTAGTAATGTCCTAGGCCTTCATAGTCACTCACCACTCACTCACTTACTCACCCAGAGCAATTTCCAGTTTTGCAAGTTTCATTTATTTTAAGTTCCCTAGGTAGGATGAGCATTTTTTGTCATTTATGTCATATTTTTACTGTATATTTTCTATGTTTAGATACACAAATATCATTATGTTACAATTGCCTACAGTGTTCAGTACAGTAACATGCTGTATGGATGTGTAGCCTACGAGCAATAGGCTATCTTATACAGCGGAGGTGTGTAGTAGGCCATACCATCTAGATTTGTGTAAGTGCCCTCTGCAATGTCTGCAAAACAACGAAATTGTCTAACAATGCATTTCTCAGAACATATCCCTGTTGTTAAGCAACTCATGACCATATTTAAGCAGAGCTGTGCGATGGAGCTCTCTGGCTGATGTGTGGAAGATACACTTAAAGAAGCCGAGGCAGAGAGAGAGAGAGAGAGAGAGGTAATAGAAGTGATCATGACCACTCATATTGAGGAAGCAACAGCAGAGGTAGAGAAGACAAGGTGGGGATGAAAAATATGTAGATGGTAAAGCAGGCAGGACTTGATGATTGACTGAAATGTAGGCATCAGAACCAGAAAAAGTGGGATGAATCCAGGTTCCTGGATTGTGTAACAGTGTGGATGGGTCTGCTACTGAAACAGAGAAGACAGGAGTAGGATGAAGAGTAGGGAAGGGACAGAGGGAGAGGAGAGACCATAACGATGTGTTGACTTTGACACCTTTTCTTATGAGACATCCAGGAGAAAACAAGGATGCGAGGATGAGGGTAGTACTGAAGCCAATGAAGGAATAGTTTGTTACACCATATGTCACTTACTAGGTGCCAAGAAGAAATCACACTTGAATCCACATAAGTATTTAATACTTTAAAGCAGGGAAAAGTGTTGAGCTTTATAGTGAAAAGAAATATCATTTATGGATAATTACGTTTGTACTAAACCTCTCTGCTAATCCTGTTAATTTTATATATCTACTTCTTTCTGAGACAGAGTGTCACTTCGTCACCCCAGGCTGGATTGCAGTTGTATGATCTCAGCTCACTGCAACCTCCGCCTCCCGGTTTCAAGGGATTCTCATGCCTCAGCCTCCCAGGTAGCTGGGACTACAGGCACATAGCACCACATCCAGCTAATTTTTTTTTTGAATTTTTAGTACAGACCGGGTTCCACCATGTTGGACAGGCTGGTCTTGAACTCCTGACCTCAGGTGATCCACCCGCCTTGACCTCCGAAAGTGCTGGGATTACAGGCGTGAGCCACCATGCCAAGCCTATCTACTATTTTATCTATAAGATTTATCTACTATATCTACTTATTTTGTTTCAAGAATCTGTTTATTATTCTTAGGTTTGTTTATAAATTTCTCATTTTTGTTTTGTTAGGTTGAGAACTCATAATTTCATCTAAACTTTTTTAAAAACAAATTACACATTCAGTTAAACCCAACATAATGTTTATGAGGTACTTACTGTCTACCAGATGCTGAAAGAAATGCTATAAACAATGTAAACTATTCCTTTAAAAGAAACTCATATGTTTTTAGTTATTACCTTCAGTTAATTTAAATCTAATTTTTTCAACTTTCTGGCTACCTTTACGAAAAGTTCGATCCAGTCAATCTCAGAAATTTTAATAGCTTTGAGAGATGATGTCAGATCACACATGAAAGAAGTGGACTAAACTCTGGTTGAAGAGTGACTTATGTTGAAAACTTCATCATTGTTACAGGATCCTTGGAGTGTTGCTTTGCCAGCTGGAAACCTTTGTGGCTGATGGCACCTTTGCCCGAGTTTTGCTTGGGCCCACCGGGGTCATTCTGCCCACTTGGCCTGTCAGTCTGTGCTTGGCTCAGGCTACCTGCCCAAATTGCATTCCTGCCAAGGGCAAGCTAGGTGTGGAGTGGCAAAGGGTGCGTGAGTTAGCAAGCAAGCACAGGGTCTGGCTGCAGCTCACTGCCATGCATGCTGGGTGCAATGGGGCAGGCAGCTCCAGGCACCGGCACAGCCCCCAGCTGCCTACAAGGCTGTGGTTGGACTAGGCAGCTGCTTCCACTGCTGGCACCAGGAAATGTGGTGGCACCTTCAAGCTTGAAGACACCAGGAACTGCAGATCCCCAAAGAGTGTGTCACAGCTCTGGTCTGGGAAGCTCCTAGGTCTGGGCTTCCCAAGAGGCTGCAGCTCTTCTCTCCTCCTCTCTTCTCTCTTTCTTGTCACCCACAATGTGGCAAGCAAGGGGCATGCTTCAGCCCTGTTTATGTTATAGCTCTTTCAGTCCCACCATTCACGTTCTTGTCCTGAAACAGGAAGAATGAGGTACGGGGACAACTGGAGGGTGAGTAAGGCAAGGAGGTGCTTTTTGAGGCAGCAGTACAGCTCTGATGACCTGAAGTGGGTAGCTACTTTCCACAAGCAGGTCATCTCGATTAGTGCAGCTCTTAGCAGAGAGGAGACCCACAGTGGGTAGCTCCTCTCTGCAGGCAGGTTGAACTGACATCTGCCCTTCTGGCTGAGTCCAGGGTTTTTATGGTCTTCAGAGGGGAGGAGGAAGTGCATGCTGACTGGTCCATGGGCAGCCATGGGTAGGCCCAGAAGAAACACCATAAGTTCTCACTCCAGTCCACAGAACTGGCAGCACAACCCCCAGGCTTCAGGCTTTCCCAGGCATGAAGGTTGTGCCTCACCAGGCACCCACCCCTTTCTACCCATTAGCTGCCTGCCTTCTGCTGCCATCAGCCTGCAACCCTTGATGCTCAGGCTGTTCATGCCAAGGGGTGCCTGCAGGCCTGCACTGAGCCACCCTCAGCCCCACCTCGACCTCCCTCCAGTGTTCCTCAGCACCCAAAGTCAGAAGGGGCCAAGGTGGCAGGGTGATGGTGTGTCAGAGCACTCTGAGTGCATGCACACCTGGTCCAGTCATGACAATACCCGGGCTTGGCCTCAACTTGTAATTAAAAGGTTAAGAGAAATTTATTAATATTATCCCAACATTGTGTTAAGAAGAACCTGAAACTAGAAAATTATTATATCTTTTTAAAAAATGAAAGAACATAGGTGAAAATGTGACAGTCATTATCTATCCGTGGTAAGATTTTTTTTTTTCTTTTGTGATTTGCTTATTTTTCCTAAGATTTCTATAATAAAATATATAACATTTTAAAACAAGCACAAAATATTTGTATTACCAGGTTATATTTTTATGACTGTTAAGTTTTTAGAAAATCAACTCAAAACAAGTAGTCTGTCCTACTCAAGCAAGAAAAAGACTGGAGAAAACTTTATTCTGTTCTTATAGATACACTGTATATCTTAATACTGAAATTTACAATGAAAATGTTATTACCTCATATCATAATGGCACCTCATATTTGTATAGTGATTAAGAGTTTAAAAAAAAACTCTCATAGCCATTATTTTATTTATTCTTTACATTATGTACTCTAGGGAAAGCTAATAATCCTTGGTTTGTAAATCACCACAGAAAGCCTGGGTGATTAAATAACATACTTAGAGTTATAAAACCAGGTGTCAGAGATGAGTCTTAAACATCCTCTTTTTTTTTTTTTTTTTTTTTTTTGTGGGAGACTAGAGTTTTATTATTACTCAAATCAATCTCCTCAAGCATTCCAGGATCAGAGTGTTTTTTGTTTGTTTGTTTGTTTTTGACAGAGTCTCGCTCTGTCGCCCAGGCTGGAGTGCAGTCGCGCGATCTCAGCTCACTGCTGCAAGCTCTGCCTCCTGGGTTCATGCCATTCTCCTGCCTCAGCCTCCCGAGTAGCTGGGACTACAGGCATCGCCGCCACACCCACCTAATTTTTTGTATTTTTAGTAGAGATGGGGTTTCACCGTGTTAGCCAGGATGGTCTCGATCTCCTGACCTCATGATCTGCCTGCCTAGGCCTCCCAAAGTGCTGTGATTACAGGCGGGAGCCACAGTTCCTGGCCCTAGGATCAGAGATTTTAAGGACAAGTTGGTGGGTGTTGGGAAGCCAGTGAGCCAGGAGTGCTGATTAGTCAGGTCAGAGATGAAATCACAGGGAGTCAAAGCTGTCTTCTTGTGTTGAGTCAGTTCCTGGATTGGGGCCACAAGATCACATGAGTCAGCTTATTGATCTGGGTGGTGCCAGCTAGGTTCATTATTTATGCTAAGAAACATCTGTGTTTTTCTCCCTTTGCCTTTTTATTGTAACATTTTTCTACAACCTCATATCTTCCAAAAATAAACATAATCTAAAACATCTTTTTTAACAGTATGAAGTTTTTGTCATTAAATTCACTCATTCATTCAGTGAGACCAATATTCATTGAGCAATATTAGGTACAAGGCATTGTTCTCCCCACTGGGTATTGATCTGTGAAAAAGAGTAGCCATGTTTCATGGTTCATGCCTGTAATCCCAGCGACTGAGGAGGCGAAGTGGGAAGATTGCTTGAGGTCAGGAGTTTGAGACCAGGCTGGGCAATATAGCAAGACTCCATCCCTGAAAAAAGAAAACAGTTAGCTAGATGTTTGGCATATACCCAGCTATTCAGCAGGCTGAGGTGGGAGGATCACTTGAGCCCAGGAGTTTGAGGCTGGCTACAGGAGCTATGGTTTTGCCACTATACTTCAGCATGAGTGACGGAGCTATGGTTTTGCCACTATACTTCAGCCTGAGTGACAGAGCAAGACTCCAAATCTTAAAAAAAAAAAAAAAAAAAAGAAAGAAAAGAGACTCAAATGTCTACCACATGGGACATCTTTCTAATGGGGAAGATATATAATAAAAGAGAAAATTCAGTAATAGAAAAGAAAAAATATTAAAAAAACACTAGATAAATACGAAGTAGAAAAATCAAGGGAGAGAGAGCTAAATAGTGCGAGTTTGCATTTTATATAGGATAACTTGAGGAAGTCTCACTAAAAATGTGAAATTTAAATCAAAGCCAGGTATGGTGGAACAGGCTTGTAATCCCAGCCAAAGCAAGAGGATTGGTTGAACCTAAGAGTTCAAGCTTAGCGTAGGCAACATAGTGAGAACCTGTCTTTAAACAAAACTGGGCAACATAGCCAGACTCGGTCTCTAAATAAATGAACACCCACAAAAAAGTTGATATTCAAAGGGGGTGTGGTGTGAGTCATGGTATAAAATTGTGTAACTGAAGGGAAATATTTAAAAACTTTATGCCACAGATCTTTATTGAATGTTTACTGCATTTTTCTCACATGAGAAAACCCTGGTAAACTACTAAGGCTAGATCGTGTTTTCCTTGAGTTTGAAATTTAGATTTCAATAATTTAGAAATAAATCTTATCTCTCAGATTGCATAGTTGATCTAGGCAACTTATAATTAATAGTGCCATTTAGCTTTAGAACTCCCCAAGAAGTGTATTTAAAAGGAAAACTAAAATTAGTATTAAATGAATAAAGATGTAACTGTTTTAACTAGAAATTATACTCCAAAGCCAAGCCATTTTTGTGGGAGGGGTGGGGAGGAACAACAACAAACACTGAATGTGGAGTCAGGGACCCTGGTTACTCATACTAGCTCTACTTCCAACCAGGTGTGCTGTCAAAATGTGGACAGATCACTTTTGGAGTCTGGTTAGTTGACTCTTGTGATCAATTTCATAAACCTCGGGATCTATTATAATAAAGTGAATGATATAGAACAAGCTTGCCCGACCCATTGCCCACAGGCCACATGTGACCCAGGATGCCTTTGAGTGTGGGCCAAGACACATTTGTAAACTTTCTTGAAACATTATGAGGTTTTGTTGCAGTTTTTAAAAAGCTCATCAGCTAGCATTAATGTTACTGTATTTTATGTATCGCCCAAGACAATTCTTCTTCCAGTGTGGCCCAGGGAAGCCAAATGATTGGACACTCCTGATATAGAATAAAAAATGTTTTACTTTTTGCATTTAAAAATTCTTTAATCCTGTATCATTATTAGGAAAACTTACTCTTATTAGTACTATGCTACAAGTTCAATCAGTACCAGTCACAATACACATATCAATACTATAGCACCATCACCATACTTTCCCTTTGTTAATTTTTTTTTCTGCCTTAAAATGTTGTGGGTTTTTAACAACTGAATTTAAAAACAAACCAACAAGATTTTGGGGAAATACTCAACTTTTTCCCATTAACTGTAGTGTATTTGCTCCCTACGACTAAGGAAGAGGTTGGCTGGCAGTTATTGGAGACCGGCTGGGAAGCATCTGACTCTTGTGTATGTCAGTGAAAGTAGAAAACCAGGCTGCCCAGTGTTAGCTCTCTTTAACTCTTTGCAAGTTCGTAGGAAGGCTTTAAAAATCTTTCATTTGCTCTTGATTTTACCAAATGCAATTTTATCTTTTGTAAGACCAATTTTTGTGTACTTAGTGGATAGTAAATAAAATGTAAGACCATATTTCCATTTATCAGGCGAAAAATAATTATCATGGATTCTAAATCAGTCTTCCTAAGGTTACACAATCAAAGGCAGAGGCTTGTATTTTTATATTTTTTTAGTGGAAACTTTATTCAAAGCAGGAGATAGACGAGTCAACAGAACAGACACCTTGTTCCATCAGTCAGCGACAGTTCATGCAGTGGTTGCTCCTTCTGATTTGAAACTCATTCTTTCATTGTTTGGTCTCCCAGACCACAATTTGCCTAGTTGTCTTCCTAGTTGTCCTCTCCTTCCATATTGCCTTCGCTGGTTCCTTATTTCCTGCCACCTTAAACAAACATTAGATTATCTTCAATGGTCAAACTTTTTTTCTCTCCTGTCACTAATTCCCTCAGTTATCACCCTTTTCCAATGTCTGTATTTATTTATTTATTTTTTTTTTGAGACGGAGTCTCACTTCATCGCCAGGCTGGAGTGCTGTGGTGCAATCTCAGCTCACTGCAACCTCCGCCTCCTGGGTTCAAACAATTCTCCTGCCTCAGCCTCCCGAGAAATTGGGATTACAGGCACCCACCACCACACCCAGCTAATTTTTTGTATTTTTAGTAGAGACGAGGTTTCACCATGTTGGCCAGGCTGCTCTTGAACTCTTGACCTTAGGTGATCCACCTGCTTCAGCCTCCCAAAGTGCTGAGATTACAGGCATGATCCAGCACACCGAGCCTCCAATGTCTTTAAATGTCTTCAATGCACTGATAACACTGAGTCCTGATCTCTCTCCTGAACTCCAGACTTACATATCCAGCTCAGCATTTCCATGTCTGATTGGCAATTTAATCTTAACAGGTTCCAAATTCCTTGTTTTACCCCCAAGTCTTGCTCCTGCCACAGCCCTTTTATCCCCATTTTAGCAAATCAACACTCTATTCTTTGAGCCGCTCAGACCAAAAAAAGGAATCATCCTTGGCTTCACTCTTTACCTCATAACCCCACTTTCAGTCAGTCAGCAATTCCTATGAGCTCTAATGTCAGATATCATCTGGATTCTGATGACTTTTCTTGACTTTTATCTCTGATCAGCAGCCATCAGTATCTCTCCTAGGGGACCACTCAATAAAGCAGGGCTTATATTTTAATTCAGATGTCCTGACTTCCAATCCAGGGCTCATTCCAAGCAATGGGACCAAGTGAAACCTAGCTTACCTAACAAGGCTGCCCTGCAGTGGACTCTTCTAGAAAAGCCAGGGATACAGCGAGGGTTTTAAAACATTCGCCACATACCCATGTTTATGTCTTTAAGCAAAAGCTTCTTAGAGATTCAAAAGGAGTTACAACATAACAAGATAAGACACGCAAACTGTCTTCTTTTTTTCCCCCACAGAGATAAAATCAGTATCTGTAATCCACCAATGCTGTACATAAGTAGTGTCAGAAATGAGTGCACAGACTGCATTGCTTGGAACTTTGTGTTCCCAAGAATTCATTTGAAGTACCCTCTGCTGGGGAACCAGACTTGGGAAAACAAAGACTAAAGTAGGAATGGAGGAAAGGCTTAGCTCTGCTACATACCCACGAGTAAGAAAAGAATCCAGGCAGCTGAAGCATTTGGGGAATTCAACTGCCTGGGATTATGGGCATTAAAACCCCCTACCCTCAGTCACTTCCATCCACACCCAAGCACAGAAAATTTTACCCGACGATGTTTGTAGCAGCTGTGAAACTGTCCAACTATTGGAAGAAAGAGTGGAGAAATGGGAGTCTCTGCATATTTTATGTCCTAGTTAACAATAATTTACTTCTTTTATGGAAATTTAAAATAATATCTTCTCAATATTCAAATTGCATAAACCCTGGAGATGTAAGACACTTTTGGATTAAAGGTTTTTATGTAGCAGTGATTCTATTCCAGTGATAAATATTTCCTCATATGGAATTTAAAATTTTTTAGCTACTCCATCATTACCTTTCTCCCAGTTATTGCTAAGTCATCAGTATGCTGGAGTGGAGGGGTGTCTGAGAGCTTCCATATGTCACATGGAATACAGAAATGATAGGATGGTAAGACATAGGCCACAAGTAGATTACAGGGCAGCGGAAAAGGCTGGAGGAAAGAAGTACTATGTAGATCAAATGTAATTCATTTTGATACTTGCAATACTACACATCCATTAGCATACTTTTTAGTTTTTTTTTTTTCTTGTTAACAAGTTACATAACTGTAGTCATTATGTAAAAGTGGCAACAGACAGAAAAACCTATCTTCTACCTCTAAGTCTCTTGGTTTTGTAATTCTAATCTGAAATTGTGACCCATCGAAGGAGATGATGGAAAGAAATGGCATTTGTGGAATTTCTACTATGTGTCATTCTCTGTGTCTTATTATTTCTATAATGATAACCTAACATAATCCTAATAGAACTGTGTGAGGTAAATCTTATAACCCTCTTTTCATAGCTGAGGAAATTCAGGCTCTGAGAATCCAAAGTATTATAGCTAGTGAGTGACAGCAAATACCATGCTCTTCTTCTGACACAATATCACTCAGGTAAGGAAGATGAGGTTTCCAGGGAAGCAGGGAGATCACAAGCCTCCATTTTCTATCTCTTTCTTCAGGGGAGATGTCAAAGAATTTTTCTTTTGATAGTTTTCATAGGCAAGTTTACAAGTAAGAGAAATCTAAGTTTAGTGAGGATGAAAGTTATTTTTCTTGTTATATTTATCCACATACTGCTTTTTCTTATGTCTGTATATAAATACAACACTTGCAAAATTATATAATATTTTTCTTTGTATATATTGTTTCAGTCATCTTCTCTTTTTGAATTTGAATTTGGAAAAAAATATGTATATGTATTTCCCACAAAACACATAATTTACTGGGTCAAGATTGTGGCAGAATGATGAATCATTGGATTTAGGTTCCTCAAACTTATAAGATGCTAAATTATTTTGTACTTTCCCTCTCTTTTTCTTTTTCTAGGCTCTTCCATTGCATAAGTGATAGAATCGTGTAGAGTTTCTCACCTGTACTGCAGTTTTTGATTTATCATTTCTTTTATCCATTCAAGATAAGCTGCCAATTCATTTGAGTTATTTTGAACACAGACATAAAGTGCTGTCTTCAGCGCTCAGTTGTATGCAATCAACTATGTTTGTTAGAGTGTTCATTTACTTAAAGTACCTAGGAAGTATGATTATAGGTGATGGGGGTGTGGTATCCTCTGGGCACATCAATAATTTTGGTTACGGCTCTATATAGTGCTACCCTCTAATGGCACACCGAAGTATGCCCCAGGGTATGTGAGAAGATTTTCTCTGCAATCTTTTGGAAGAAATGTCTGAAAACAAAATTAGAAAGATTATTCCTCTGAAGTCTGACAGGTTGTTCCATAAGAAAAACATGCATCTGACTAATTCTCCAAAATTAAGATAATATTATATGAATTTATCCTTAGTCTGCTGTGTATTTTTCCAACAGTCACTTGGAACTTTTTTGGCCAATATAGAGAAAAATTATTATCAAAAACAAAACAAAACAAAATAAAGAAAACTTGGCTTATTAGAATTTCAGTTTCCTAATTCTTAGCTAGATGTTTTCTGATTTTAAAAATTTATTCTTTGCAGTGCATTTATATTGAAGTGAATATGGAGATTTGAAAAATATGAACTTGAAACTGTTTTAAGTAACAACCCATATTTGAAACATTTCCCAATGTGAGTGACAAGCAATTAAATCTACTTTGCATAAACTTGAACTTGATGTGGAAACCAGCTGATTCTTTGAAGTCCTAGAAGAAAGAAAAATGAGCTATTTAATCTTTTGCTGCATGCCGTGGTTCTCTGGAGCAGCAAAGACAATTGATGGGAAATGGGGAGAACATAAATGTTTATTTTTTCAACAATGTTAATATTATCTAAATGCTAATTCTTAAGGAAGAATATCAGAAAAAAGAAATGATATGACTAATGATGTGGCTAACATATGTCATTATGGATCTGCAAATATGTATTCAGAGACGATTCAAACAAAATACTGTGAATATTCGAATGAGTTTTTCTGGTGTGGTGTGCTGTCTACAGGCATACTTTGTTGTGCTTCACAGCTGCTGTATTTTTTACAAATTGAAGATTTGTGGCAACCTTTTCTCGAGCAAGTGTACTGGGGCTATTTTGCCAACAGCATATGCTCACTTCATGTCTCTGTGAGCTTGATAATTCTTATAATATTTCAAACTTTGTCATTATTATATCAGTCATTATTACATATTTTTAATGTTACTATTGTAATTGTTTTGGGGTGCCATGAACCATGGCCATGTTAGACAGCAAACTTAATAATATCATTTGTGTTCTGACTGCCCCACTGACCTGTTGTTCTGTCATCCCTCTCCCTCTCCTTGGGCCTCCCTGTTTTCTGAGACACAACAATATTAAAAGTAGGCCAATTAATTGCCCTACAGTTGTCTCTTAAGTGTTCAACTGAAAGGAAGAATTGCATGTCTCTCACTTGAAATCAAAAGCTAGAAATGATTAAGCTTATCAAGGAAGGTAATTCAAAAGCTGAGATAGGCTGAAAGCTCAGTTCCTTGAGCCAAACAGTTAGCCAAGCTGTGAAAGCAAAGAAAAAGTTCTCAAAAGAACATAAAAGTTCTACTCCAGTGAACACACAAATGATAAGAAAGTAAAATAGCCTTATTGCTGATATGAGGAAAGTTTTAGTGCTCTAAGGCTAAGAGAGGCAAGGAAACTGCAGAAGAAAAGTTTGAAGCTAGCAGAGGTTGGTTTATGAAATTTAAGGAAAGAAGCCATCTCCATAACATAAGAGTGCAAGATGAAGAAGGAAATGCTCTTTGAGAAGCTGCAGAAAGTTATTTAGAATATTTAAGATAATTGATGATGGTGGCTACATTTAACAACAGATTTTAGATGTAGACCAAACAGTCTTCTACTGAAAGAAGATGCCATCTAGGACTTCCACAGCTAGAAAGAGGTCAACATGTGGCTTCAAAGCTTTACAGGATAGGCTGACTCTGTTGTTAATGGCTAATGTAGATTGAGATTTTAAGTTGCAGCCGATACTCATTTACCATGCTGAAAATCCTAGGACATCTACTCTGCCTGTGTTCCAGAAATTAAACAAAGATTGAATGACAGCACCTCTGTTTACAGCATGGTTTGTTGAATATTTTAAGTCCACTGCTGAGACCTACTACCCAGACAAATATATTTCTTCCAAAAGGTTACTGCTCACTGACAATGTACTTCATTACCCAAGAGCTTTGATGGACATATACGTGGGGATTAAGGTTGTTTTCATGCCTGCTAACACAACATTCATTCTACAACCCATGGACCAAGGAATAATTTGGACTTTCAAGTGTTATTATTTAATAAATGCATTTTATAAGGCTATGTCTGCCATATGTAGTGATTCCTCTGATGGATCTGGGCAAAGTGCATTGAAAAACTTCTGGAAAAGATTCGCCATTCTAGATGCCATTAAGAACATTAGTGATTATGAAGGGAGGTCAAAATATCAATATTAACAAGGGCTTGGAAAAAGTTAATTCCAACCCTCTTGGATGTCTTTGAGGGATTTAAGACTTCAGTAGAAGAAGTACCTGAGATGTTGAAGAAACAGCAAGGGAACTAGAATTAGAACTGGAGCCTGAAGATGTGACTAAGTTGCTACAATGTTATGATAAAACTTGAATGGATGAGGACTTGCTTTTGATGGATGAGCAAAGAGTACGTTTCTTACAATAGAAACCACTCCTGGTGAAGATGCTGTGAACATGTTGAAATGAAAACAAAGGATTTAGTGTTACATAAACTTAGTTGATAATGCAGCAGCAGGATTTGAGAGGATTGACTCTAATTTTGAGAGTCTACTGTGGGTAAAATGCTATCAGACAACATGAGACACCACAGTAAAATCTTCTGTGAAAGGAAGAGTCCATTGATGCAGCAAATTTTATTGGTGTTCTATTTTATGAAATTGTCATGGCCATGCCAACCTTCAGCAACCACTACCCTCATCTTTCAGCTCCCATCAACATCGATGCAAGACCCTCCAGCAGCAGAAAAGATTATAACTCGTTAAGGGCTCAGATGATTATTAGCATATTTAGTGATAAAGTATTTTTAATTGAGGTATGTGCTTTTTTGTATTTTTAATTAAAGTGTGTACATTTTTTAGACAAAATGTTATTGCACACTTAATAGTCTACAATACAGTGTAAATATACTTTTCTATGCAAAAACCAAAAAAACTTTGTGTGATTCACTTTGTTGTGATATTCACTTTATGGCAGTGGTCCAGAACTGAACTCACAATATCTCCAAGATATGCCTGTATTTATGTAAATACTTGTATAAATTCTACAAAATATAATATGATAGGGCCTTGTACTTTATGTCTATTACAGTCTGACACAGAAAATCACAAATTGAAGCAACTTTTCCTTTCTATAGATACTAGAAAGAAGTCTAAGAGGATCTATTTTATTGGCACCAGACATCTAAATCCCTTCCTTGGTAATGATGTCAGGATTCACCAAGAGTTCCTTCCAACTATTTGGATTTTGGAATCTAATATTCCACTGTCAAGCTTTCACCTTTACATACATTACTCTTCTGAAGACATTTTATGCCAAACACATTACTTTTATAAGGGAAGAATAGGAGTGCCCAGGGCTGAAAAAGCTAATGTGATATACTAAGTTTTTTAAAAAAAATGTTAACTACCAAGATCTTCTCAGTTTTATTTTTGTATTTTTGATTATACCTTAAGTTCTAGGGCACATGTGCACAACATGCAGGTTTGTTCCATAGGCGTACATGTGCCATGGTGGTTTGCTGCACCCATCAACTCTTCATTTACATTAGGTTTTTCTCCTAATGCTATCCCTTCCCCAGACCCCCCACCCCCCAATAGGCCCTGGTGTGTGATGTTTCTCTCCCTGTGTCCATGTGTTCTCATTGTTCATCTCCCACCTATGAGTGAGAACATGCAGTGTTTGGTTTTCTGTCCCTGTGATAGTTTGCTTAGAATGGTGGCTTCCAGCTTCATTCACGTCCCTGCAAAGGACATGAACTCATCCTTTTTATGACTGCATAGTATTCCAGAGTGTATATGTGCCACATTTTTTTAATCCAGTCTATCATTGATGGACTTTTGGGTTCACTCCAAGTCTTGCTATTGTGAATAATGCCACAATAAACATACGTGTGCATGTGCCCTTATAGTAGTATGATTTATAATCCTTTGGGTATATACCCAGTAATGGGATGGCTGGGTCAAATGGTATTTCTAGTTCTAGATCCTTGAGGAATTGCTACACTGTCTTCCACAATGGTTGAACTAATTTACACTCCCACCAACAGTGTAAAACATTTCCTATTTATCCACATCCTCTCCAGCATGTGTTGTTTCCTGAACTT
>NW_012102676.1:4206326-4206904 GCF_000951045.1 Mandrillus leucophaeus | reverse complement strand
TCTGTTTTGGTACCAGTACCATGCTGTTTTGGTTACTGTAGCCTTGTAGTATAGTTTGAAGTCAGGTAGCGTGATGCCTACAGCTTTGTTCTTTTTGCTTAGGATTGTCTTGGCTCTGCGGGCTCTTTTTGGTTCCATATGAACTTTAAAGTAGTTTTTTCTGGTTCTGTGAAGAAAGTCAGTGGTAGCTGGATGGGGATCGCATTGAATCTATAAATTACCTTGGGCAGTATGATCATTTTCATGATATTGATTCTTCCTATCCATGAGCATGGAATATTCTTCCATTTGTTTATGTCCTCTTTTATTTCATTGGGTAGTGATTTGTGGTTCTCCTTGAAGAGATCCTTCACATCCCTTGTAAGCTGGATTCCTAGGAATTTTATTCTCTTTGCAGCAATTGTGAATGGGAGTTCACTCATGATTTGGCTCTCTGTTTGTCTGTTATTGATGTATACGAATGCTTGTGATTTTTGCACACTGATTTTGTGTCCTGAGACTTTGCTGAAGTTGCTTATCAGCTTAAGGAGATTTTGGGCTGAGATGATGGGGTTTTCTAAATATGCAATCATGTCATC
>NW_012102676.1:3960508-4205096 GCF_000951045.1 Mandrillus leucophaeus | reverse complement strand
ACCCACTTTTTGATGGGGTTGTTTGTTTTTTTCCTGTAAATTTGTTTAAGTTTTTTGTAGATCTTGGGTATTATCCATTTGTCAGATGGGTAGACTGCAAAAATTTTCTCCCATTCTGTAGGGAAATGATAGTTTCACTCTGATGATAGTTTCTTTTGCTGTGCAGAAGCTCTTTAGTTTAATTAGATCCCATTTGTCTACTTTGGCTTTTGTTGCCATTGCTTTTGGCATTTTAGTCATGAAGTCTTTGCCCATGCCTGTGTCCTGAATGGTATTGCCTAAGTTTTCTTATAGGGTTTTTATAGTTTTAGATTGTACATTTAAGTCTTTAATACATCTTCAGTTAATTTTTATAAACAGTGTAAGGAAGGGATCCAGTTTCAGTTTTCTACATATGGCTAGTCAATTTTCCCAGCACCATTTATTAATAATTTATTAAATAGGGAATCCTTTCCCCATTGCTTGTTTTTCTCAGGTTTGTCACAGATCAGATGGTTGTAGATGTGTGGTGTTATTTCTGAGGGCTCCATTCTGTTCCATTGGTCTATATCTCTGTTTTGGTACCAGTACCATGCTGTTTTGGTTACTGTAGCCTTGTAGTATAGTTTGAAGTCAGGTAGCGTGATGCCTACAGCTTTGTTCTTTTTGCTTAGGATTGTCTTGGCTCTGCGGGCTCTTTTTGGTTCCATATGAACTTTAAAGTAGTTTTTTCTGGTTCTGTGAAGAAAGTCAGTGGTAGCTGGATGGGGATCGCATTGAATCTATAAATTACCTTGGGCAGTATGATCATTTTCATGATATTGATTCTTCCTATCCATGAGCATGGAATATTCTTCCATTTGTTTATGTCCTCTTTTATTTCATTGGGTAGTGATTTGTGGTTCTCCTTGAAGAGATCCTTCACATCCCTTGTAAGCTGGATTCCTAGGAATTTTATTCTCTTTGCAGCAATTGTGAATGGGAGTTCACTCATGATTTGGCTCTCTGTTTGTCTGTTATTGATGTATACGAATGCTTGTGATTTTTGCACACTGATTTTGTGTCCTGAGACTTTGCTGAAGTTGCTTATCAGCTTAAGGAGATTTTGGGCTGAGATGATGGGGTTTTCTAAATATGCAATCATGTCATCTGCAAACAGGGACAATTTGGCTTCCTCTTTTCTTAATTGAATACCTTTATTTTTTTTCTCTTGCCTGATTGCTCTGGCCAGCACTTCTAACACTGTGTTGAATAGGAGTGGTGAGAGAGGGCATCCTTGTCTTGTGCCAGTTTTCAAAGGGAATGCTTCCAGTTTTTGCCCATTCAGTATGATATTGGCTGTGTGTTTGTCATAAGTAGGTCTTATTTTGAGATATATTCCATCAATACTTAGTTTTTTGAGAGTTTTTAGCATGAAGAGCTGTTGAATTTTGTTGAAGGCCTTTTCTGCATCTATTGAGATAATCATGTGGTTTTTTGTCATTGGTTCTATTTATGTGATGGATTACGTTTATTGATTTGCATATGTTGAACCAGCCTTGCATCCCAGAGATGAAGCTGACTTGATCGTGGTGGATAAGTTTTTTGATGTGCTGCTGGATTCGGTTTGCCAGCATTTTATTGAGGATTTTCGCATCGATGTTCATCAGGGATATTCATCTAAAGTTCTTTTTTTGTTGTTGTTGTGTCTCTGCCAGGCTTTGATATCAGGATGATGTTGGCCTCATAAAATGAGTTAGGGTGGATTCCCTCCTTTTCTATGATTGGAATAGTGTCAGAAGGAATAGTGCCAGGTCCTTTTTGTACCTCCGATAGAATTTGGTTGTAAATCCGTCTGGTCCTAGACTTTTTTTGGTTCATAGGCTATTAATTATTGCCTCAAATTCAGAAGCTGTTATTGTCTATTCAGACATTCAACTTCTTCCTGGTTTAGTCTTGGGAGGGTGTATGTGTCCAGGAATTTATCCATTTCTTCTAGATTTTCTAGTTTATTTGTGTAGAGGTGTTTATAGTATTCTCTAATAGTAGTTCGTATTTCTGTGGGATCGGTGGTGATATCCCCTTTACCATTTTTTATTGTATCTGTTTGATTCTTCTCTCTTTTATTTCTTTATTAGTCTTGCTAGTGGTCTGTTTTGTTGATCTTTTCATAAAACCAGCTCCTGGATTCATTGATTTTTTGAAGGGATTTTTTTGTCTCTATCTCCTTGAGTTCTGCTCTGATCTTAGTGATTTCTTGCCTTCTGCTAGCTTTTGAATTTGTTTACTCTTGCTTGTGCTATATATTTCCATCTACACACTGCTTTAAATATGTCCCGGAGATTCTGGTACATTATGTCTTTGTTCTCATTGGTTTCAAAGAATGTCTTTATTTCTGTCTTCATTTCATTATTTACCTAGTAGTCATTCAGGAGCAGGTTGTTCAGTTTTTTTGTAGTTGTATGGCTTTGAGTGAGTTTATTAATCCCAAGTTCTAATTTCATTACACTGTGGTCTGAGAGACATTTTGTTCTGATTTCTGTTTTTTTACATTTGCTGAGGAGTGTTTTCCTTCCAATTATGTGGTCAATTTTAGAATAAGTGGGATGTGGCGCTGAGAATAATATATATTCTGTTGATTTGGGTTGGAGAGTTCTGTAGATGTCTATTAGGTCCATGGTCCAGAGCTGAGTTCAAGTCCTGGATATCCTTGTTAACCTTATGTCTCATTGATCTGTCTAATATTGACAGTGAGGTGTTAAAGTCTCCCATTATTATTATGTAGGAGTCTAATTCTCTTTGTAAGTCTCTAAGGACTTGCTTTATGAACCTGGGTGCTCCTTTATTGGGTGCATATGTATTTAGGTTAGTTAGCACTTCTTGTTGAATTGATCTCTTTATCATTATCCAGTGGCCTTGTTTGTCTCTTTTGATCTTTGTTGGTCTGTTTAAAGTCCGTTTTATTAGAGACTAGGATTGCGACCCCTGATGCTTTTTTTGCTTTCCATTTACTTGGTAAATCTTCTTCCATTCCTTTATTTTGAGCCTATGTGTGTCTTTGCACGTGAGATGGGTCCCCTGAATACAGCACACTGATGGGTCTTGACTCTTTATCCAATTTGCTGGTTTGTGTCTTTTAATTGGGGAATTTACCACATTTACATTTAAGGTTAATATTGTTATGTTTGAATTTGATCCTGTCATTATGATCTTAGCTGGTTATTTTGCCACTTATCTGATGCAGTTTCTTCATAACATCAATGGTTTTTATAATTTGGCATGTTTTTGCAGTGGCTGGTACCAGTCACTTTCCATGTTTAGTACTTCCTTCAGGAAGGAAGGAAGGCCTGGTGGTGACAAGATCTCTCAGCATTTGCTTGTCTGTAAAGGATTTTATGTCTCCTTCACGTGTTAAGCGTAGTTTGGCCAGATATGAGATCCTGGGTTGAAAATTCTTTTCTTTAAGAAGGTTGAATATTGGCCTCCACTCTCTTCTGGCTTATGGGGTTTCTGCAGAGAGATCCACTGTTAGTCTGATGGGCTTCCCTTTGGGAGTATCCCGACCTTTCTCTCTGGCTGCTCTTAACATTTTTTCCTTCATTTCAACCTTGGTGAATCTGACAATTATGTGTCTTGAGTTGCTCTTCTCGAGGAGTATCTTTGTGGTGTTCTCTGTATTTCCTGAATTTGAATGTTAGCCTGCCTCGCTAGGTTGGGGAAGTTCTCCTGGATAATATCCTGAAGAGTGTTTTCCAACTTGTTTCCATTCTCCCTGTCACTTTCTGATAAACCAATCAAACATGTATTTGTTCTTTTCACATAGTCCCATATTTCTTGGAGGCTTTGTCCATTTCTTTTCACTCTTTTTTTTCTAACCTTTCCTTCTTGTTTTATTTCATTAATTTGATATTCAGTCACTGATACCCTTTCTTTCACTTGATTGAATCGGCTATTGGAGCTTGTGCATGCGTCTCAAGTTTCTTGTGCTGTGGTTTTCAGCTCCATCAGGTCATTTAAGGTCTTCTCTACACTGTTTATTCTAGTTAACCATTTGTCTAACCTTTTTTCAAAGGTTTTAGTTTCCTTCCAATGGGTTAGAACATGCTCCTTTAGCTTGGAGAGGTTTGTTACTACCGACCTTCTGAAGCCTACTTCTGTCAACTCGTCAAACTCATTATCTGTCCAGTTTTGTTCCCTTGCTGGCAAGGAGCTGTGATCCTTTAGAGGAGACAATCACTCTGGTTTTTGGAATTTTCAGCTTTTCTGCTCTGGTTTCTCCCCATCTTTGTGGTTTTATCTACCTTTGGTCTTTGATTTTGATGACCTACAGATGGGGTTTTGGTGTGGATGTCCTTTTTGTTGGTGTTGATGCTATTCCTTTCTGTTTGTTAGTTTTCCTTCTAACAGTCAGCTCCCTCAGCTGCAGGTCTGTTGGAGTTTGCTGGAGGTCTACTCCAGACCCTGTTTGCCTTGGTATCACCAGCAGAGGCTTCAGAACAGCAAATATTGCTGCCTGATCCTTTCTCTGGAAACTTTGTCCCAGAGGGGCACCCTCCTGTTTGAGGTGTTTGTCCGCCCCTACAGGGAGGTGTCTCCCAGTCAGGCTACATGGGGGTTCAGGGACCCACTTGTGGAGGCAGTCTGTCTGTTCTTGGAGCTTGAACGCCATGCTGAGCGAACCACTGTTCTCTTCAGAACTGTTAGACAGGGATGTTTAAGTCCACAGAAGCTGTCTGCTCCCTTTTGTTCAGACTGCCCCCAGAGGTGGAGTCTAGAGAGGCAGGAGTTCCTTGCTGAGCTGTGGTGGGCTCCGCCCAGTTTGAGCTTCCAGGCCACTTTGTTTACACTGTGTGCGACTGAAGCCTCAGCAATGGCGGACGCCCCTCCCCCTGTCAAGTTGCAGTGTTGCATGTTGATCTCAGACTGCTGCACCAGCAGTGAGCAAGACTCTGTGGGTGTGGGACCCACCAAGCCAGACACAGGAGGGTATCTCCTGGTCTGCAAGTTGCTAAGACTGTGGGAAAAGCATAGTATTTGGTCAGAAGTGTGCCATTTCTCCAGGTACAATCTGTCATGGCTTTCCTTGGCTAGGAGAGGGAAATTCCCAAGCGTTTGCACTTCCCAGGTGAGGCGACACCCTGCCCTGCTTCAGCTCGCCCTCCGTGGGCTGCACTCACTGTCCAACCAGTCCCAATGAGATGAACCAGGTACCTCAGCTGGAAATGCAGAAATCACCCATCTGTGTTGATTTTTCTGGGAGCTGCAGACTGGAGCTGTTCCTATTCAGCCATCTTGGAAGCGACCTTTTTTCAGTTTTAAAATCTTTGTAATTCTTTGACTACAGGCAACTTATAACATAAAATCAAATTATACACCTTTTTTGGCAAAATGTCTTTTATTTATTTACTTATTTGGCTTACAAAAACAAACATTTATTTTCCTCATTCACAGTCTGTGGGTTGGGGAGAGGGACTGTGATTCAGGTTGGGGGTTGGGTACCAATCAGTTCCATAGGTGTCTCCTGGAACCAGCACCTACCTGAGATGTGCCCTTCTCATTATAGATGGAAGCAGCACAATAAAAGGGCTAGTGGAAGCTTTTCATTACTCTTTTTTTCTCATAGGTTTTGGGGAACAGGTGGTGTTCAGTTACATGAGTAAGTTCTTTTGTGGTAATTTGTGAGATTTTGGTGCACCCATCACCTGAGCAGTATACACTGCACCCAATTTGTAGTCTTTTATTTCTCACCCCCCTGCAACCATTTTCCCCAAATCCCTAATATCTTTTAAAATGTTAAAATGTATTTATATATTAATATAGCAGGCATTTATCTAGAACCTATAGACATTGTTTATATAGATAAACAGATGCATTCCTTTAAAGAGTTTGAAATATAGTTGGTGGTGGGAGTGGGCTAAACAAACAAAATAACTGTGATATAATCTGATGACTGCTCTATTGGAGGTGAATATAAGCATCTGTATTAGTTTCTAGGGCTACCATAACAAATTACCACAGATTGGGTAGTTTAAACAACCAACAATTTTTCTCTCAATCTTTCTCTCCCTCTTCAAGAGGCCAGAAATCCAAAATAAAGATGTCAGCACTTTTGATTTCCTCTGGGAGCTCAGAGAGAGAATTGTCCATGCCGAGATTCTGGTGGCTTCTGGCAATCATTGGTGTTTCTTGGCTTATTGATGCATCAGTTGCTTCAATCTTTGCCTCCATCTTCACATCCCTTCCTCTCTGTTGTGTCTCTGTCCATATTGCTCTCTCATTTATTTCAGGAAGACATCATTGTGTTTAGGGCCCACCCTAAGTCCAGTATGATTTTATTTCAAGATCTCTAACTAATTACCTCTATTAGTAATTTCTAAATAAGGTCTATTTATTTCTAAATAAGGTCACATTAGATCCTGGGTGGACTTGAATTTGTGGGGACACAATTCAACCTGTTAGAGGTGTTAGAGGTAGTTAAAGACAGGCACCTAATGTAGCCTGGTCTGGGTGTGGATGGGAGGTTCAGGAAAATTTCTTGAAGCAACAGATGCCTAAGTTTAGTTGGAAAATATGAGGTTAACGAGGAAGAGAGTAACCTGATTGTGGAGCATCTCATTTGCCTTCTTGAAGAGTGTGTATTTTATCCAGTAACTCAGTGATTCTCCTCTTTTGTGTTCTGTAACAAGTTTGAAGAATATGAGACTCACGTTAGAAACATCAACTGTCTCTGGAAATGATACTCAAGTAAGCTGGTCACACATCAGAATCTTAGAAGTTAATGTGCAGTTTGAAAAAGTCCAGTGGGTGATTCAGATTAACCTCGTGTCTTTCGAACAGATTGAATATTGATAAGGAAATAGTGAAAGGATTTAAGCAAAGGATGCATGTATATAATTATGTTACCTTTTGATATGTCAATAATGTCACATGTAAAATAATACCATCTATCCGTCGACCTATCTATTTATACATATTGCCTTGGTTCAGGATGGAAGTGAATTAAAACAGGATGACTATAGGCAGAAAACCAGTTAGCAGATGAATGAAATAGTCCATATTAGTGTTTATGCAGGTCTGACTATGGAAATGTTCAGAAAATATAAAGGTATGAATAAATTTAAGAGTTATATGAGAGGTAGAATTAGCAAGATTTTACAAAAAAAAATTATAAATAAGACTGTTAGTAATAATTCTCAGTTTTCTTGCCTGTAATCATTATATCTGGAAATCAAAAGTCTTCTTGAAGAAAAGTAGTTTTGGTAATATGGGGGCAAAAGTGATATTACATAGACTTGAGGAATAAGGAGGAAATGAGAGGTGAAAAGCAGCATACATCTCTACATGCATGAGCGTATTTTGTATGTTCATGTGTGCATATCAGTTTCTATATCTATATAGACAGATACACAGCATGTTTGCTAGGACAATCTTGAGCGTATCTGGCACTTGAGTCAATTTAGCTGTAATTGTATTCTAAAGGATTCTTTCTGAGGAGTTTATAATCTCAATAGTAATATAAACTATCAGATTTGAATTGACATCTCCTTTCTAAATCACAGTTGTTTCAATTTATACTTTATACTAAAATCTTATTATAGTATATATAAAGTACATTTTAGTGAATTTTTACATCAGTCGCCATAAGCTATTGAACAGGGACATGTTGGCACTATTTTCATTTGTCTGTTACAGAAAAGAAATATCAGAGTTTGCCCTGTGGAGTAAAACATAAAGAATAAATTTAGAATGATATTGATTTCTCTGAGAGTATAACTTTTATTGAAGAGCTATCACTCCAATGCTACTGCATTATGTTTGTAAAAGGAATTGAAGTTGTTCAAGGTTCTCTATGCTTTTTATTACAATTTATTCCATCAATGAAACTGCATAATTGATGTTCCACTCAAACAAGACTTTGTGTAAAGAACATTTTTAACATTAGGACTTCCAATTTATAGTTTGTGGTTTTTTTTTTGTTTTTTTTTCTCTCACCAATTATCGATGACTTGCCACATCTAGCCATTTCTAATCACTCTTTACAATTTGTCAGAAAGAATCCTTATAGAATTACAGAGCAGGTGCAATGAGAGAGATTTAGAGGTTATTTTATATTATCTTGAACATTTTAACACATCTGTTCTCCAGGTACTGCTAATACTTTAGCATTTCAATCATATTTGTAGCTAGTCTGTTTCCCTTATGATTGGCTTTGAGGTCTTGGAGAAGAATGATATATGAATGAGGTGACAGGGAGAACAGGTGGGAGAAAAACAGCTGTGCACATTAATTTTTGAGGCTCACCCTGAAATAGATGAATTAATAGACAGGACCTTTTGTTGCTTGATATGTAAGTAATATGTATAAGCAGGGTTTGTAGGTGTGTAAGATTCTTTGCTTGATTTATTCATTGGATTAAATCCATCAGTATGTTTTACAAAATTCTGTGGAGACAGATCACTTTCATAGAGTGACAAAAAATTATACATGAGACTGATAATTTTATCATAACAAACACACTGACTTTTACACAGTTTTAAATGCATATGCATACTTGAAACATATTTTGATCAGTGATTTTTGTTTGTCATATATATCTAATGCAATTAGCACATCTCTTCTGTCCTCCACTGATACCAACATCAGTAGATAAAGCATGAAGATTCCAGCATTTTCCATTTGGTTCAATATTTTTTAACTTCAATTAAATACAGGCTTTTTCTACAACTTTATTCTGAAGTGCAAATCAGTGTTTTTTCATTCATTTCAACTATTTGTACATGGCTTGAGTACATGAATGAGACATGGAAAAACATTAGGGTTAGTATATTTAGTTATTGTGCCAAAAAAAATTTTGCACAATGTGGTTATTGTGCAAAAAATTCACTAAATATCAAATGATAACTATGTAATAAGAATGTGGACAACTAAAAATTAAGAAATTGTGAACATTTTATAAACCTTGGCGTAATGAATTTGCCGCTGTGAAAGACAGGATAACACAGTAATTAAAATGGCAGGTTCCTGAGACTATCCTAATTATGAATCCTGAGCTCACCTCTTACGAGCTTGTGATGGCTGGGTGTGGTGCCTCACACTTGTAATCTCAGCACTTTGGGAGGCCAAGGTGGGTGGATCACTTGAGGTCAGGAGTTCAAAACCAACCTGACCAACATGATGAAACCCGTCTCTTCTAAAAAATACGAAAAATTAGCTGAGGGTGGTGGTGCACACCTGTAGTCCCAGGCTACCTGGAAGGCTGAGGTAGGAGAATCATTTGAACCTGGGAGGCGGAGGTTGCTGTGAGCTCAGATCATACCACTATACTCTAGCCTGGGCGACCACGTGAGACTGTGAAGAAAAAAAAAGGAAAGACAGAGGGAGGGATGGGGGGAGAGAGAGAGAGAGAGAGAGAGAGAGAAAGAGAGAGAGAGAGAAAGTAAGAAAGAAAGAGAGAAAGAGAGAAAGGAAGGCAAGCTTGTGAGTAGGGGCAAACAGCAGCTGACTTCACTAGACTGGTGCATGAAAGCTTTTGATTAATCAAATATTCTGATGCTCAAAGCATTTTTCTCTTAAACATTTCTGGGATTATCAATTTGAACAGAATTAGCATATAATATGGGCACTTATGACGAAACCAATGTTAAAGATGCTTTAATTGGCAAAGATTCTCAAGATAATTTATATAATAGTTCACTTTTATTGAGCAATGACTAAGTGCTTTTTAGAATGCTAAAACTTTTACTTTTATTATCTAATCCTTTAGTTTTATCCATAGTTCATTGAGTTTTATGTGAATATTATTTCAATTTTCAAATGAGGACACTGAGATACAGAATGTTTAATTAATTGACTCAAAGTTATAAGGAATTGGCAATGCCAGAATTGGAACACTTATGCTGAGTGTAAAAAGCAAGCTCTAAAAGTTTACACACTTTTTTATATAACCAATTGAAATGACAAAATAGATAAAGTGAAAATCAGATTAGTGCTTGTTAAGGGTTTAGGGAAAATCAGATTAGTGCTTGTTGAAGTTGGGGACAGAGCAAAGGGAGGTGGGTGTGGCTATGTTAGTGAAATTGGCGAGATCTTCGCAGTGAGGAACTCCAGATTTTGACTGTGGTGATGGACAAACAAACCTTCACATGGGAATTTTAAAAATACATAGACATAAAATATTTTCAGGGCTTGGGCTTCTCAGTGAAACTAATTAATACAAGGCAGATCCCTCCCCCGACAAAAGTGAACCAAGCTAGGTCTTTCTCAACTATTAGGGATCAGAAAAATAAAAGGAGGTAGGAAAGAAGGAATGGTGAGAGAAGAAGATAGAGAAAGAAAAAGAAAGGATTAAAATAGGGCAGAGTTATTAATAGTAAAGATGCTGGACAAAATTAAAAGAGAACAATTTTGAAATAGAATGAATAGAACTTGGTTGGTTAATGAGTGAAGGAGAGAAACCAGAGTCTAGGATAATTTGTACATGTCTTGGCTTAGATGATATATATACTTATGATGGTTCTTGGAAGAGTAGAAGGTTTGTATGAAAATGATAAGCAGAAAAAAAAAAAAAGAAAATGATAAGCAGAGATAGAGGCTTATTTATTTTGGATGTCCCCTCCAGATCTCATGTTGAGATGTAATCCCCAGCATTGGAGGTAGGACCTGGTGGGAGGTGCTTGGGTCATAGGGGCAGATCATTCATGGCTTCGAGCTGTCCCCACAGTAGTGAGTGAGTTCTCATGAGATCTGGATGTTAAAGTGTGTGGCACCTCCCCAAGTCTCTCTTTCTTGCTCTTGATTTCATCACATGACATGTAAGCTCCTGCTTTGCCTTCTAGCATGAGTAAAAGCTAAGCTTACCTTGAATATTTATTGAGTTTCAGCCTATCCTCTGTATATTTTGAAATTTTAAAATCTAAGTAACTTTTTTAAATTTAAGTAACATGGAATTATAGGCAAGTAATTTAAGTTCTAATCAGGTAATGCATAATTTGCCTAGAAAGTCACAAAAACTATATTCAATTTGAAACACATGATGACTTTTATTTCCATACAGGATGGAGTAACAGAGCTAGGATTTGCTTCCCTCTATGAAGCGTGAAGAAACTTAACCAAAGCGTATCATAAGAAAATTTGTCAAATCAGTGATAAAGAAAATAATTTTAGGTCAGCCAAAGCAAAGAGACATTGCTTAGACAAAGATAAGGACAACAACAAATTTCTTACTGAAAATAATGTAAGTTGAGAAAATAGTAGGAAAGCATATGAAAAATAATAAAAGCAAGATGTTATTAAATGTAGGATTTTATAACCAGAAAAAAAAAAAACATTACTCAAATGAAGATAAAACAAAACATTTTCCAAACTACAAAAGCTGGAAGTATTCATCACTAGCAGATTCAGAATACAATAAATGTTAAAGAAAATTCTTTAGGCAGAAGGAGTTACCAGAAGTTGTAAGTACATTGGTAAATAGATGTATTATTTCTTAAGAGATAATTTACTACTTAATGTAAATAATAAAAATGAGTTGTGAGATTATTATTATTGTGAGATATTATTATTATTTTTAAGCCACAGGCATCAAGACAGTGTACACTGGAGTAAGGTTAGACAAATGTGTCAATGGAACATAGTAGAGATTCCGGAAATTAATACACCCTAATATGGACAACTAGGTCATTTTTGACAAAGTTAAAATAGCAGTTCAGTGACAAAATGATAATCTTGTCAATAGATAATGCTAAAACAATTGGATACCCATGTGCCAAAATGTTAACTTGGATCCATACCTGATATCATATGTACAAATTAATTCAAAACGAATCAAAAACCTAAATGTAAAACCTAAAACTCAAAAAGATTTAAAACAACATAGAAGAAAATCTTTATGATCTTTGGCTAAACAGAAAACTCTTAGATATGACATCAATAGTACAATTCATAGAAAAGAAAACTTATAATTTGTAATTCCTCAAAATTAAAAGTTTCTGCCTTTCCAAAGATACTCTCAAGAGAAAGAAAAGACAATTCAGAGACTATCAGAAAATATTTGCAGCGCATATATCAGATAAAGTTCTTGGATCCAGAATATGTAAAAATCTCATAAAAACAAATGAAAAGAAAACAAATGACCCAATTTTTTTTACAGATACAATTTTGAACAGACATTTTATTAAAAAAAGACATACAGATGGTAAACAAGTGCGCAAAATATGCTCAAAATCTCTAGTCATTAAGAAAATTGAGAAAACAATTAGATAGTACTAACAATTCATTAGGAGAGCTAAAATTTAAAAAAGTTATATTTTATTTAGTCTCTCGACCATACACGTGTTTGCAAGAATGCAGAGCAAGTAGAACTTTCATATGCTCTTAGTAGAATGTGAAATCATCCATCCACTTTGGAAAACAGCTTGGTAGTCTCTTTATTTATGTACATATGCAAGAGAAAGAAAATCATGTGTCCAGAAAACATTGTTAATAAATAAATATTCATAGCAACTTCATTAATATTAGCCAAGAACTGGAAACAATCCAAAATCCATTACTGCATGAATAAATAAATTAGAATATTTAGACAATAGAGTACTACTCAGCAATATATACAAATGAATTTGTTAGCATTTTAACAACATGGATGAATCTCAAAATATTTAAATTCAGAGCAAGGTTAAATAAAATAATATTGTATTTATGTACATTTATGTAAAATACATGAAAATGCAAAATAATTTTTAATGCAGAGAGATCAGCGGTATCTGGAGAGAGATTTGAGTGTGTAGGGGCAAAGAGAAAGATTTACAAAGGGCCATAAGGCAACTTATGAAGGTGATAGTTATGTTCCTATCTTACTTGTGGTAATGATTTTGCAGGTGTATTCAAATGTTAAACATTATCATATTGTGTAATGTTAATGTGTGTAACTCATTTTATGTCAATTATACATTAATAAAACATAATAACTTAACAAATTTTGAATAAATTTAACAAATTTTGAGAGAAAAACGCTAAGTTAATTATTCTGGTTTTTACCAGGTCCAAAAGACAATACCAAAAAATGATGTGTTTTAATCAATTTCACGGATTTATCTAGCATACATTTAATTGTATTACATTGTTTTATGTTTTTGAGACGGAGTCTTGCTGTGTCACACAGGCTGGAGTGCAGTGGTGTGATCTTGACTCACTGCAACTTCTACCTCCCAGATTCAAGTAATTCTTGTGCCTCAGCCTCCCAAGTAGCTGGGATTACAGGCACGTACCACCCACACCCGGCTAATTTTTGTATTTTAAGTAGAGATGAGGTTTCACCATGTTGGCCAGGCTGGTCTTGAATTCCTGACCTTCAGTGATCCCCCAGCCTCTGCCTCCCAGTGCTGGGATTACAGGCATGAGCCACTGTGCCAAGTCTAGGATACATTTTATCATTAAAGGCATATATGAATATATCTGAAGATATAACCTATGCCGAGAATAAAATATATGTCCCAAGTCTTCAAATAAAGTATTATTAAAATATCATAATAGGTGCTAGAAGACATGCTAAATGATTTGAGAAGTTAGAACACAGTCCTCTGATTATTATTATTTTTTTTTAGAGTTTCGCTCTTGTTGCCTAGGCTGGAGTGCAGTGACGCGATCTCGGCTCACTGCAACCTCCGCCGCCTGGGTTCAACCGATTCTCCTGCCTCAGCCTCGTGAGTAGCTGCAATTACAGGCATGCACCACCATGCCTGGCTTAATTTTTGTATTTTTAATAGGGATGGGGTTTCACCATGTTGGTCAGGCTGGTCTTGAACTCCTGATCTCAGGTAATCCACCTACCTCGGCCTCCCAAAGTGCTGGGATTACAGACTTGAGCTAACTTGACCAGCCTGATTTTTTTTTTAAATCTTAGTATTAGCTAAAAGGATAAAATTAAAATAAAAAAGAAGATACCAGAATTTTAATAATAAAAATTAAATATTCCCAGGTATTGCACTATAATCTTTAGAGATTATATATTTTTACCTTATATTTAATATTTTTTAATAATTTACAAAAATAATTCAGTTTGAGAATGATGAAAAGGGGTATGGTATAAAGGAAAAGGCCTGGACTACGTATTTGTCAGTGTAAACTACGCAACTTTGAAGAAGTTAGTTAATGTTTCAGAATTTCTTTTTCTCATCTATAAAATTAGAGGATTAAAAATGTCTGGAAATTATGAAGTTTCATAAACAAATAGACAAATTATAATTTGTATTTTTAAATAATCAAAGCTCTAAGATGAATATAGGTTGTGTTTTAGTGTGTGTACATATGCTTACAGGTGCTTCTTTTAGTTTGACCATGATGGTCAGGACTAAAGTAGACTCTAAGGGCCAACTATCAGTCAGCTTAGAACTAAAATGAAATAAAGATTACAAGATACATTTTCTGCCTTTCTTAAGTGCTAAAATATTCATATTTTATAGACTGCATGCTGTATGGGAAAATGTATCTTTTACATTGTTTTGTAATAGATATCAAAGTGGAATAATCTTATATAATAAAAAAAGTAAGCCTTGTGTATCTAATGGTTCATAAACTTTAGTACATTGTAAGAATACTGAAGGAAACCAAAAATAGAATGTCAGACCATATTACTTTAATTTTCAAAATGATATTTCTTATAAATTTCCTTTCTGAGAAGACAATTATATTATTTCTTAAAGAGTAAACTGCTATTTAGTACCTGAAGGATAATGTGTAGGTTTGTTCTTATCTTTAAAGAGCTGTACTCATCAGAAAGCACTCAACTCACAGCATGGACAGCATCAGCATGCTGTAACCTGAATCCAGAATAATAGCATTTGAATAACTCCCTCTGATGTGTTCCTAATGATTTCTCAAAGAAAAAATAATTTCGAAAATGACATGAAGCAATTTTCTTTCTGCTGAGCTTCAGTCTAAGGGGTATTGGCGCTGGGCTTAGAGGGAATGTAGATTATGCTCTTCTTTTTCAATGTTACATTCTTAAATCTCTACTTCGGGGACTACTAAATTGATTTAATTTATTTTCCAAACAATTCTTAATCACAATTATTTTGATTTAGAAATTCAAAATGACAAAAAAAAAAAGAAAAAGAAAAAGAAATTCCAAACAACTCACATGTTTCATTTTAACAGAATTCCTTTATTTGTGGACTATGATTGATAACGTCCTAAGCGGCACCCAGCCAAACACAAAACATTCAAGCTTCTAAATTTATTCATTAAAGAATTCTGACACTATAAATTAGGCACTCTGTTCTTCATACTTACTATTATCAGCAAGTGTACCCCATCCCATACATATACAACAGAAAATAATTATCAGTAGAGACTCAGATAAATATCTGAATTGAATAATATTGATAAACCTGATTCAACATTTATTTGCTCCTTGATCTTGTGTTGGGATATAAGATAAGTAAGTTCTCCAGCAAAACTCTGGCTTTTTGTCTTAATGAAACACATATATGATAGAAAATGTAGCCCATATAGAAATCGAATTGTGAATGTGTCCCAGTATCCTATAATAAATCAAATTTATGCTAATGAAATAAAGATCATTACAGATTTTTATTTTATTTTATTTTATTTTATTTTATTTTATTTTATTTTATTTTATTTTTATTTCTATTTTCTATGTGTGCCCTTCCCCTCTCCATTTTTAGAGTTCTTTATGGGGTTACGTAATAGTGAGGGGCAGAGAGATGTATCTTCACAAAATAGTGTGAGAAAAATACTTTGAAGTCTGTTAATTTATGTAAAAACTTCTCCCTCGTCTCTTTGCAGAAGCAAATTACATTGCTAATTAATGTAAGAAACATAAGAAAGGTATAAGATTACACTAAGGAAGAGAAAAATATAACACTGTCAATTACGGGTTTCCATAACATATACTTCAGAGGAGGCTGATGCTCATCTTTGCATATCTCACATTCAGGGACATCATCACAAAGAAGCTATTTGGAATTCTGCATTCTAATCTTCAAAAAAATCCCATGATACTTCCCAGCAGAAGACGCTAGTTTTGAGAAAAAGTTTCTCCCTAAAGGATACTGGCAACTCACAAAAACTACATTTAGGGGTGCAGTTTTTATAACTCAAAAGAATTTCATACATATGTAACCAGCCTTTGGTGTAAGAAAAGCAACCTTTCCAGCATCCAGAATGACTTTTTGTTTTCCTTCCCATCACTGCCTTCCATCAACATCCTGACTTCTAACAGTGTGGATTAAATTTGTCCACTCTTGCACTTTATATAAATAGAATCAAATTGTGTCATGGGTCCCCAAGAGTACCTTCCAACTTGATGGTTTGCTCAGAAAGATTCACAAGAATCAGAAGCTATTTATACACACACAATTTACTACAGCAAGCAAATACAAATTAAAATCAGCAAAGGAAAAGAGCAGATGGGACAAAGTCCAAGAGAAACTAGACACAAACTTTCAGGTGTTTCCTTTTAGTGGAGATTCATGGGGGCACATGGAATCTCACCTGAGCCTTGATGTCCAGAGTTTCTACTGGGACCAATAATGACAGCATGTCTGACCTTAACTACTCAGAGAAAAAGCAGGCATTCACTATAAGTAACATTGCTAGGGTAAACTTAACTGGCCACACTGGTACATCGTGGCCCAAGCCTTTAGACCTGCAGAAACACTCTTATCACACAGAATATTTTAAGGGCTCAGAGCTTATTTCTCAGAAGTTAACCAAGCAACAGTCATGAAGACAAACCTTCTTAGGAATGTGCAGGGTTTGAGTAACCCAGGCCTACTGCATTAACCTTTTCCTGCTTGCTCTCATTGTTTTAGTATTCCACTCCCTGTGTATATCACAATTTGTTTATCCATTCTTCTGTTGATGGGTATTTAGTTAGGTTCTCTTTTAATTTGTTGTGAATCTTGCTGATAGGAACATTCTTGTACAGGGGCATTCTTTGGTTAAAATGCATATATATTTCAATTGCATGTATACCTAGCAGCAGAATTGCTATATTATAGAGTATGTATATATTAATCCTATGTAAATACATCTAAGAGATTTTCCAAAGTGGTTATATTGTTTTGTATTTGCACATGCAGTGGACTAGTCTTGGTTGTACCACATCCTCATCAATATTTGGAATTATCAGTCTTTCATTTTAGCCATTCTGTTAGCTATGTAATTGCCTTCACACATTTTCTATTGCTATAACAGAATACCTGAGACTGAATAGTTTATAAAGAAAAGAGGTTTATTTTGCTTATGGTCCTGGAGGCAGGGAAGTGCAAGATTGGGTGGCTGCATGTGGTGAGGGCCTCACCGTTATGTCTTAACATGGTGGATTGCATCACATGGTAGAGAAGTAGAAGGGGAAGTGGGCTTGCAAAAAGGGCAAAACATGACAGGGAGGTGGTTTGATAGCTTATTATATTAAGTTTTCACTTTTCTGCCATGAGTATTATAAAGTTTTTCATTTATTGAGGTCTTTATTTCCTCTCTGAAAATATCCTTTTATACATTTTTAAGGCTTATTACTAGATTTTTAAAACTTTATGTTTGTGTAAACACTCTTTTCTTTAAATAGTATTTTCTATTATTTGTTGAAGGTATATAAAAATTCAATTAATTTTTTTACATACCCATTGATCTTACTAAATTTATTTATTAATTCTAATTATATGTAGAGTCTTCAGAAGGTCTTTAAATACAACTATGTCATATATAACTTTGTTTTTCCTCTCCTATTCTTATTCCTTTATTTCTTTATTTGCCTTATTATGCTGGCTAGGACTTCAGTGCAATATGGAATAAAAGTGGCGTTATTAGGCATTCTTGTTTTGTTCCTAATCTCAGAGGAGTTTTTTAAATTGATCATTTGCTGTGGGGTTTTGGTGGATACTTTTCATTAGAGACTAAGAAAGTTCTCTTCTATTTCTAATTTGTTAAAGTTTGTTTTAGTCATGACTGTTAACTTTTTTCAAAATCTATTTCTATATCTTAGAGACACTTGTATAATCTACTTTTCTATGGTAAATGTAGTAAATTACATTGATTTATTTAGAAATTTTTAAACCATTCTTTCATATCTAAAGTCCACTTGATTGTGATGAATTATCCTTTTATATATTATCATATTTGATTCACTAGTATGTTTTTAAATATGTTTACCACTATGTCTGTGAGAGATAATTATCTGTAACATTTTTTCCTTTTTGGGTCTTTGTAAGTATGAAAATCAATGTTATACTGACCTCATAAAAATAGTTAGACAGGGGCCGGGCACGGTGGCTCATGCCTGTAATCCCAGCACTTTGGGAGGCCAAGGAGGGCAGATCACCTGAGGTCAGGAGTTCAAGACCAGCTTGGCCAACATGGCGAAACCCTGTCTCTACTAAATACAAAAAATTAGCTGGGTGTGGTGGCAGGTGCCTGTAATCCCAGCTAATCAGGAGGCTGAAGCAGGAGAATTGCTTGAACCTGGCAGGTGGAGGTTGCAGTGAGCTGAGATTGTGCCATTGCACTCCAGCCTGGGCAACAAGAGCAAAACTCGGTTTCAAAAAAAAGAAAAAAAAAAGAGTTAGAGGGATTTTTTGTTTGTTTTTGTTTTTTTTCTATTTTGTTGATGAGTTTGTGAAAGATTGTTGTTATTTATTCTTCAAATGTTTTAAAGAAGTTCATCTGTGAAGCCATTTGGGGCTGGCTTTTTTTTTTTTTTTTTTTTCTTTTTAAAAACAGATTCAACATCTCTAGTAGATAATGCAGTATTAAAATTTTCTATTCCTTTTTCTGACAGCTTTGGTAAATTTAATTCTTCAAGGTATTTGTCTATTTTATTCAACTAATTCATGCATTTGCAAGGAAAGAAAACCTGATTAATTATAAAAATAATTAAGTATTAAAATACATCAGTGGAGAAATTGTGTCTTTTTAAACTTATGTGACAATTCAAAAATTGCAACCATTTTTGTTTTTTCACTGTCATCAAGTTTACAGGTGAATTTGTTCTTCAAATCTAACATCAATGGAGAACATAATCTGATTTCCAGGATGTCCCTGTCCTGAAACCAGTTGTATCTCTTCGCTTTTATATATTTTTATTTCTTATTAGTTGGAAGGTTGAACGTTCCACTACAGTTACAAAGGAACTGTCAATCTCTTGCACAGTAGCAGCCCAACATTAAACACAGTTCACGCCAAAAAATTAATTTCACTGGAATTTTGCACAGTATCAGAACAATAAATTAGACATTTTAAACAGGAGAATCAATTGTACATCAAAAAAATGTAAGAAGGTGAGAAATTCATCAAGGATATTTTAAGTTCAGACCATAATGTTTTAGAAATAAAATTCAGTTTAGCAAAACGTTTCTCTTTTGTTGTTTTAGTAGTGTGTTTTTGAGGATGGAGAGGGAGTGATATTTGTGACCTTTTCACATTCTAATGGAAATATGAAGACATAATATCATCTATACTATGTAAATTCAACAGTATTGGTAAAATATATGACACATAAAAGCAAACTATTACTATACAAATTAACTGATATTATATTTGTTAGAAATCAATAGCCTTGGGTTAAGAAAGTCAGAATTGAGACAGTCATTTATATTTAAGTGCTACAGACTGTGTCACCCCAAAATTTATATACTGAAACCTAATTCTCACTGTGATGATGTTGGGAGATGGAGCCTTTGGGAGGTGATTAGGTCATGAAGGTAGAGCCCTTGTGAGTGGGTTTAATGACCTTACTAAAGAAGTCAGAGAGAACTTCCTCCCCTCTTCCACCATATGAGAACACAGCAAGAAGATGGCTACCTATGAACTGGGAAGTGGGCCTTCCTCAGGCACTGAATCTGCCTGCATGCTGATATTGGACTTCCCAGCCTCCAAAACTGTGAGGAATAAACTTCTATGCTTATAAGCCACTCAATCTATATTACTCTGTTATAGCAACCAAACTGAGTAAAACATTAGATCATCCTCCATCTTCTTTAATGCTTCTCTGATAGTATGCATCCTGGTGAACTGTGTTGGCTGTGAATGATGTGGATTGGTAAGGCAAAAGGAAAATGAGAAAAGAAAGAATGCAATGCCAAGATATCTCTATTCAAGCAGTTTTTATAAGTAAAACTCCTCTTCCAAGAAGACCAAGAATTATTTTCTTTATTAAACAGAACAAGTTGGTAGAAAATGCTTTACATATTGAAACTTCTACATCCCAGAATGTGGCTTTAATGACAATATTTTATCAAGTAGTGTTTGTGTATGAAAATAAAAAACACAAACTGCTGAAAATGTAACACAGTGTCAAAATTATTAACACACAACGAATTTCCAGGAATATAAAACCAAAAACATTAAGAGCATGTTGGAAAACTTGGCAAGGAACACGAATGGCAATTTACTAAAGTAGTAAAAGGGGAGGCGTACAAGTGATCAACAAACATAAGGAGGGCAAAAATGCAAATAATAATACATCAGGAAAGATTTAAAGAAACAAAGATTTAAACAGCAATATATCATATCTATTTAGTATACCTTGTGCTGTTGTTTATTTTTATGGTACTATCCTCAGTGTGAAGAAAATGACATTCTTATATACTGGTAGTAGAAATATAAGTTTTCTTACAAACCTTCAGGATGTACTTAGCCAGCAATTACTTGTATAAAGTTTTATCCAAAATGGGGAATTAGAGACTCATACACAGGTGTATCCAAAAGAATAATATTTTACATTGTTATTTATGAAGTAAAGAGGAAACAGTGTAAAGTCCAATGGCAGAAGGCCAGTTAAATATGTTATGGCATATATAACATATAGAATATTATATAGTCATTTAAATCATATAGAATTATGACAAGAATTTGAGTAAAAACTCTTATGGTAAGTGAAAAATATTTATATATTTGTGTGTATGCAAAAATATGTTAATACACACAAACCTGTATTGTGTATCACTGCACATTTATACATGTACAATCCTTCTGAGGATTTCTGATTAGTTCTTGAAGATAATTATCTAGAAATGTAATTTTTGCATCATTTTGAAAGATACTCATGTTTGTTGAAAAACTAGTATCTAAAAGATTTTATCAATTGAGACCCATATCAATTTTATAGTCATAATTTTAAAAATACACTAAAATGTTGACTGATGTCAGTGGTCATCGCTAAATGGATTACAGGTAATTTCAATATTCTCTTTATATTATTTCTGTACTGTAAGTCTGTTATTCCAAAGGCTTGGGAGGCAGACACATTCCTTTGACTCAGGAGCCCTTAGGTGGACTGAGTGTGGACAGATTTTATCACAGGTTTGGACCCTGAAGATGGTCTGACCAAACTTGTTCCACACCTCTTTGGCCGCTGTTGCAGATACCTGGCCTTCTCAGTTTGGCTGTATAATAAGCAAAACAACGTGAAGCTCCCTTTCAGATTTAGATTTAGAATATAAATATCCCCAATTCGTTCCCAGTTCTGTCATTCTACTAATTCTCAGCAATGATTTTAAAGAGATATTTAAACAGACACTCCTTCCCTAAGCCACTGTATATTTAGAAATTGTCCTTTATTAGAATTTACATATAATACAATCAGTGTAAATGAAGTGCTATATCTGGTACTTTCATTATTTGGAGTAACTGCTCTGTTAACCTAACAGCTTATTATAAAAATATGGTAAAAAGTAATATCATTTATTGTTTCTGAAGCACCTCTTTGGCTGAATGGAATAAGAACCAGTGTGAAATATGAAGGGCAATACCAGCAGTCCTAGAGCTTATGTGTACATAAATATTGATAGAGATAAAATATTTTTAAAAATGTATATTGGATGTTGGCACATTCTCATGCCATGAGAATGGTTGGGGTCTTGAGACATTATCAGTGGCACTAAATTACTTCATTGCTCAATGTAGTACTCAACTGAAAGTGTGCCTTCCTCTACTTACATTCTTTCTTTTTGCAGAGGCTAAATATTTTGCTGTAACGTGTCATTAAATGAGGATGATAAAACTAAAAATGGATGAGCTGATTTTGAGGTAATTTGGAGGGAATTTAAAACAGCAGAAGGCAATGCCAATCATGATTAATAATGAATTAAAAAAATAAAGACTTGGGGAAAATTGTGTTGTTGAGTGGCATTAGAATAAAATTGTATCTACTAAATAACCTCAAAGTGCTAAAACTATAGAGAAAAATCGGAGAACTTGGAAGTTTACAAATACATAGCCACCATAATAAAATGGGAGAGGACATAAGATTGTTATACTTTTATCGTAAGAACTTGTTTATTTTTCAAAATGCAACAGGAAAAAACACAGAGAAGACCAACAGTCTTCAACAGACCCTAATTTAAATTCTGAATGTGGGACTCGTACTGGGGCAAGACACATGTGAGGTCCACAGGGAAACCCTGCGTGTGGAGGGAGTCAGAGCCGGGAGGGAATGGAGAATAACTGGGCAGATGGATAAACATTTGTGGTTGACTTTCTCTCTACTTGAATTACATTGCCAAGGTCAAAACAGAGCTGAAATCTCTGAGAAGCAGCAGCTGTACTTTGTGTGGCCAGAATTCAACAGCTCAATCAAAGCAAGAGCCTAAGACTAGTACTAAAATACAAGCATTTGGTTATTGTCATCTGAGGAAGAAGCATGCATATTAGAAAACTGTGGAACAAAGAGACATAAAATCTGGTCGACAGTGTGAGTGTTACTACTTTAAAATCCTTGTGATCTTCAGAAAATCCTTAACCTTTCTGAAACTCAGTTTCTTAATTTCTTCTGTGTATATCAGGCAGCTCTTGTGAGTAAGGGATGAATTAATTCATGGAAAGCTGTTCTGAAGATGACAAAATATCATACAATCTTTGGAGGTAGTTCTTTCTTCAGAATGCCTGTTTGTTAATATTAGTCTTGGCTCTAGTGAGAGACTTACAGGAGGAGTTCAAAGCTTAGCTTTGTCACTTACTAGCTGTGGGAGATATACCTTATCCTCCCTGGGTTACAGTTTCCTTAAATTTAAAATGGGCATGTTTGTGGTATCTATCTTCTCAGTCTATTACGATGATTCAGTGAAAGAGCCCATTTAGTTCAGTGCCTAGTGCATAGTAAATAGTAAAAAGTTAGCTACTATAAAATATGAAGCTTTTCTTAGTTGGTATGTGCCATGTTCAGAAAATCCATTAACTGTAATAATGCATCTATAGGAAATCATAGTAATAATAATGACTCTAGGCATTCAGTAGATTTAATTTTTTTTTCAAAAAATTCCCCCACACACCTTTTTTTTTTTAACCTGATTACTTTAATTCTTGTGTAAATCATCATAATGAAATAAAAGGGAACTACCGTTTGTTAATTATGTACATAAAATTCTAAAAATATAAAAGTGACAGTCTCGTTTTAATTGTAATTATACTGTTAGTTCTATGTTGTTGTCATCCTAAGATGTATTTGTATTAACTGTGGTTAAGTGTCCTAATAATGAAAAGCATGTTCCCATTAGCATCCATTGATCAATTGTTCCTAGAAAAAGTTTAAAGGAAGTTCAAGGCAGTTTCTCCTTTCAAATTAACCAGAAAGCACTTGTTCTCCTAATATTTGTGTGCTGGGCAGAGCAGGGGTTCTGGAGTCAGGTTACCTGGCTCTACCAGTTACTAGCTGTGTCACTCTGGGCAACTTGCTAAACCTCTCTGGACTTCCACTATCCTCAGTCATAGAAAAAGTGTACAAGTGAAGTGTCTAGCATGCTGGTTAGCATATTTTAAAATTGTCAATAAGTAAAACTTTTAGTCATTCTTAGTTGTAGTCATAAAAACTCTATTAGGGTCTACAAAGTTGACCATTCTAGAAGATATTATATCACATGCTATGAACAGAGATGGCCCATCTGGATCTAAGCTAATTGAAATTCATTCCTACTTGAATCCCCACATGAAATCTGTGGTAACTATGAACCCATTGTGATTTTAAGTGGGTTTGACACTAGATTATCTCAATGAGAATTCATTGTCTATTTTATTCAGTAATGAGTTTGGAAGTGTTCTGCATTGCCTTAGAAAAATTCTATCATTGAAAAAAATTCTAATATATATTTATAAACTCAATATTTTTATTTCCATTTATCAATTGCATATACAAAGGAAATGGTTTTCTTAATATCTAGAACATAAAAAATAGCAGATGAAACCAGGCTGCCAACAATTGCCCTGTCCTTTGTTATTATACTTTTTTCTTTATTTAAGTAAAGCCAAACCATTATTTCTCTTCTAACCTTTTTTTTTTTTTTTTTTATCTTTGATCTGATAAAAATGCATGTATTGGCCGGGTGCGGTGGCTCACGCCTGTAATCCCAGCACTTTGGGAAGCCAAGATGGGCAGATCACGAGGTCAGGAGATCGAGACCATCCTGGTTAACACGGTGAAACACCGTCTCTACTAAAAACACAAAAAAATTAGCCGGGTGTGGTGGCGGGCGCTTGCAGTCTCAGCTACTCTGGAGGCTGAAGCAGGAGAATGGTGTGAACCTGGGAGGCGGAGCTTGCAGTGAGCCGAGATCGCACCGCTGCACTCCAGTCTGGGCGACAGAGCAAGACTCCATCAAAAAAAAAAAAAAAAAAAAAGCTTTTATTTTATACTATTTTAACAAACAGTTTATACATCAAAACAGCAGGACTCACTCTGTCATCCTAGATTCCTGAAGCCACATACAATATGGAACAACACAACAGATCCTTGGGATTCATGAGAATATCTCAAGACTTCTGGAATCCAATATCTTTAAGCACAGCTATAGAATAATATTTTCCCAATAAAATATAGTGGAAAATAATTGACTATCTATAACCTTTGAGTCCACATCGTCAGCTTTTAAGTGATAATAATAGCTACTATTTATGGATAACTAACTACATGCTATGCATTACTTCATACCTTTTTTAATGCTCACAACCACCCCATGAAGTAATTATTGTTATTCTCATTTTAAATTGAGAAAACTGAGGTTCAGAGAAGTTAAATAATTGACCCAATGTGGTTACTTAGTAAGTGGAAGGAATATAATGTGCACCGAGAGTGTGGCTCTAGGATGGAACTGGGCATTCTGCTACTCTCCCTTGATATAAATAATATGGAAGTCCTTTATAAAGCTTTTTTTTATATATAGATAAGTTCTGTATCTCTGTTGATGTGCAAAGTCTTGTACAAAGCCTCATTGTATTCAGGTATTATAGTGTCAGTCACTCACTCCGGGAGAGTTTTTACACAGGATTGTAATTTATGCCTCATCAATCACAAATTATTATACTTAAGAACTATTGGGCACTTACAACATATTCCCCAATGTGAGGATTACATCTATGAATTTCAAGACTTCATCATGTAAATAACACTGACTATGGAGCTGGTTATAATCACTATATTTTGAGGAAAGCAAGCTCTTTAGCAGTTCTGTTTTTAAAGAAAAAACTTTAAAATGTCAGATAATGAAATTCATCAATGCTTTTTTGGTTATTTCACTTTTTAGTGCACTATAGGTGAACATAAATACTTGTATGCCCTCCTTTTTTTTTTTTTTTTTCTTCTCTAATCATACTTCTGAACCACGATACAAGGCTCTAGGGTCGAATAGGGCTACTCAGCTGACAGATAAACTTTTGGTGAAGAAAGACAAGTACATTTCTATTTCTCTTTCTGTTAATTTTTTTTTCCCTCAGCCCCTCTGGACCAACAGGGCGAGATTTGAATGGTTTTTATCTTTGGATAATTTTTTTGTTTTTTTTTTTGAAATGGAGTCTCGCTCTGTCGCCAGTCTGGAGTGCAGTGGCATGATCTCGGCTGACTGCAACCTCCACCTCCCGGGTTCAAGTGATTCTCCTGCCTCAGCCTCCCAAGTAGCTGGGACTACAGGTGCGAGCCACCATGCCTGGCTAATTTTTGTTTTTTTAGTAGAGATAGGGTTTCACCATGTTGGCCAAGAAGGTCTCGATCTCTTGACTTCGTGATCCGCCTACCTCGGCCTCCCAAAATGCTGGATTACAGGCTTGAGCCACCACTCTGGGCTGTGATGAATGTATTTTAACACATAGTGTGGCAATTACTACAATGTGGTGTGGTCTTTTCTACTTCTGAGTTTTGTTATATAAATGTAATAACTATTTTAGTGGGAAGGGCATAAAGAATAGTAAGCAAATGAGTAGATCAAATAACTGCAAATTATAATTTGTTGGAAGAAGAGTGAAGTGTTTTAAGGGTTGGTGAGGGTTGGTGGTGATTATTTTAGATAAAACAGGACTGCACTCACTGCTTTATCTAAAGCAGAGGATTTCAAGCAGAGGAAAGCATTTATTAAATAAGTGGGAGGCCATTACCAGGAGGCTACATCTGTGCTTTGAGTTTATACAAACAAACTGCAACCTAACAGTACTAAGTAAACCAAAACCAATTTAGGAGTATAACTACTGAGTTTTAATCAATCACAAGCAGCCAGGTTTCAACTAATCACAGGCAGCCACTCATCCCACCATACCCAAATAAGGCAGATGTCTAGCTGTGGCTAGGTAGGTAATTTCTCTACTTAGCTTCCATGCAAAAATCCATGCATTCAAAAAAATCTCCCCCTGAAAATTCATGAATGCAAAGATAATACACTCAAATATAAATTATTGACATATATCTTGGATTATATATCATCATGTCTATAAAGCTGGACTCTCTGAACTGCTTTTACTTCTGAGTGCTACCTAATTTATGAATCATTCTTTGCTCAAATAAACTCTATTACATTTAACTTTTCTAGAGGTTTTCTTTGAACACAGTAGAGCAAAGACTGTGAGTCTGGTTTTTTGAAAGACAGAACTGGGGGCTTTGTGGATGGAAAACAATGAGCAAGACAGCTGAAACGGGAGAGACTAGTAAAACTGGCTAATGTAGGACATGGTAGACCATAGTGAGGGGTAGGATTATTTTCCTAAACTTTATAGCAAGTCATTAAAATGTTTTAAGGAGGGCAGTAGCATGCTATAATTGTGTGTGTGTGTGTTCTTTATTTTAAACACCACACTTTTCTCCTCAGAGAATGGAAAACTAACTTCAAGAATGAGGGGTTTTTTTGGTTTGTTTTAATAAGAAACAGTGCATCAGTAATTTGTTTTATGTTGCAGTTCCTAAACTCTTTTACATGCATTGTTTTATATGATCCCACAAACCTGATATGAATTACACACAAGTTAGACATGGGCTACAGTCTATTCATAAAGAAGCTTATTGGAGAAGGTGAGTAAATTGCCCATAATCACTTGTTAGAGTCAAATTTAGAACTTACAAGCTCTGAGTATCTACCATGGCAAGATGTACTCACTTGCGCCTCACTATGTCCCCGTCAATATTTTATAAAGAAGATATCATAAAAGATTATTGGTAAGTCACTGAATGCTACCTTAATAACTCTTTGAAATACTTCAAAGGGAATTAATATTTTACGTCCTTGCTTGATTGAGTATTAGCACTGTTCAGGTTTTCAAATTTTTGTAAATTAAATGAAAATCTACTGAAGTCTTTATCTTTTAATACTCTATTAAAATCATTTCTAATAGGACTCATACATGGAATGCAACTAAATATACAAAAAGCATGCATTCATATAAATTATTGATATATAATATTGGATATTTATAGGTGATTATTTAAACAAAATAAGCTTAATGATAAGTTTTTTTATTTATTATGAAAATATAAATGGATAAATAAACCAACAAGTAATGTCAACAAAAGGAAGAAATAATGAGGAAAATAAAGTATAAGAATACATATTAAGAAAAATGAATATAAACTAGAAAAAGAAAAAGATGGAAAGAGGAATGGCATGATGAACATTTCTCTGAGAGAACACTTGATGCTTTCTTAGTGGTGTGGCCATCTTCCCAAGTAGCTGTGCACCACTGATTTCTTACTATTGCTTTAAATCATGACCTCTAATTCAACTTTCAAGAAGTTAAACATAGTAATGTCCATCAACCCTGTTGCTGCCTTGTTCTGCAGGCCAGTTTGTAGAATGAAAACCGCTGATCACACCATTTGCAATGCCCAAACATGGTCATGGGTTTAGGGATTGGGGGAGAAAGTGAACAGTTCACCACCTTCATGACCTTCTCACTAACTTTGCTTATCAACTCTGGCCAACATTTTCACACACCTTTTCCCTCTCTCCTGTCTGTCCCCAGAAGCATGAAGTGACAAGAAATCATTTTGCAATGACATTTAACCCTTCTTTCCCAAAGCATGCTTGTGTTATAAGGCCAAACTTATACATAACTGACACAATGTTCTGGTCATTGGGCAGCACTTACTACTCCCAACTCTCCTAAGAAAGGAGAGGGCTCTTGACAGTGTTGACTACAGGAGAGTTACAAGGTAGAAAAACATAAACAATATTCTAGCTTATTATGACATTTGCTTTTAAACTTAAGCTATACCAAATATGGCTCCTGATTGGATATAGAATGGAACACATTTTTAAAAACGCTGATTTGGCATATTTCAACAAAATATGTGCCAAAAACCCTAACCCTGTAAATATCTGTGGTTTCAGAGACATTGTGTACTTCCATGCAGTATAATCACTCACTAAATAGAGGCTATCTTTTAGATAAAGCTTCCATTTTTAGAAAAAAGAAAATTGTGCCAATTTTTATTTGCCAGTAGTTTTCAAATTCATTATTAAAGCAAATGAAAATGAACACTTTTGTTTTTACAATTTTCTGTTACACACATTGTTGTTTTTCCAAAGAGCTTCTCTCCTTTAAATGGTTGTGATAAACACTGTTTTAGAAATTACAAATTGTTCTACTCTGAATTGCGATGGCTTATGGATTTGTTTTTCATTCTTTTGGACTAATAAATGTTTACATTAAAATATAAATGTTTACTCTTTGACTCATGAAAAAATAATAAGGCATAGGTGTGAAGAATATATATTTGTTATTTGGTCTCCATAATGGCATATAAAAACTGGATAATAAACATTATAAAGCAATATTCATGTCAAGAAGACAATACTTTCAATGAGGTATAGAGTCGTGTATCTACTGTTCAGTCGGTATAATCCAGACATATGGAATGTGACAATTAGCAATAAAACATCTTCATGGCATGCCAAGCACTTGATAGGGACTTCACTGAAGCCATCTTCAATCTTTGCATATGCAGAGCCTTGTGCAGCAACTGACATGTTGTGATTATTAATAAATGTTGGTTGAATGGGCAAGTGAATGTGTAAACATTTAGAAGTAATGAAGTCATGAGCTTGGATATTCTTGCCTCATGTAGACCTAGTTGGGAATACATAAGGGATTTGAAAGATGAGGTCATACTATGACTCTACTCCTCTGGGAAATACACAATACTAAAGTAGCAAATGACATTATTAAGAAGGCATTAAAGTTATCTCTGCTGAGATTATGCCATTATGCTTAAAATTAGGAAGAGTAATGCATATAATTTAATGAGCATCTATTACATGCTAGGCATTTTACTAAGAATTCACATAAATGGTCTAACTGAATCTGTACAACATTCCATCTTAAATTTCATAAGCTTAAAATCTCCGAAGCTTAAATAACTGGCCAAAGGGTGACAACTAACAAAATTCTGAATCAAGAATCTAAACTAAGTTTCATTTGATTTCAAAGCCTCTAACACTTCTATCCATTCTTTACTTCTGTCTAGTACTTCTATTTTGTACCACTTTAAGCGCCAAATAAAACACCAACATCTGCTTTACAAAGCCAGGTTGTATCAATGCACAGCAAGAAAGTATTACATAGAATTAATTAACTAAATCTTTACAGAGAGCAGGACACCGTCTTCAGACTTACATACTTGGGTAATGCATTGTCCCTGACAAAAGGGACAAAACTAGCCTTGGCTTTAAGACAATGACAACTTGAGTAACTGTGAGTTATCCTAGGTTTTGGGCTCCATTTATTTTCAACTCTGCTCAAAATTCATAGAAGTTGCTATTGGGTAATTTAAATTGAAAAAGAACAGGTAGACAGGGGAGCACTTCCTGGAATGAGAGACCATGTCTGTTTTTAAATACTTCTACCCTATTCATAATTATTGTAACATTATTTTAGAAAAATTATTTGAAATACATAAAAAGCAAATGTCACACATATTCTTACTGTCCATTGGTAACACATTTTAAAATACACAATTCGTTTTTATTAAAATTTGTCATTCAACTCTACTCTAAAAAAAAGTTATGAATTTTGATCCTTGAAATAGAGATTCTTGGCCTTTGAAAATCAAGTTCAGCAATCATCTGGAGTATATAAGTGTATAAAATAGAACAGGGCCTAAACACAGACATTAGGCAGATATAACTAAAGTAAGTAGCTCTTGATGACATTTCATATTCTTAATAATTGATAAAATGACATGATCTGTAATTAACTATTGGCTAGTTTCATTATTATTAATAGTTTAAACATAGCATTACATTCATTTTTGCTATATAATCATGTACTAAATTAATAAATGCTTTATTATAATTTCAAAAAATTATGACCAGCTTTATGATTATTTTAAATTAAATTAATTGGTTAGTCATTATAAATTACTTCAACAGAATCACTTTGGAATCAACAGAGGTCTAACATTTATAACTTGCTTTTATTCTAAAGCTTTGTTTTGCTAGAAATCTGCTGTCTTGATGATTAACATTCAAACCACTTAAAAGATTAGTCTTCAGGCATAAGGTACATTAAAGCTTCTACTTTAGTTTTCTGAGTCAATTTAAATGCCAGAGAGTATAATCAAATATGAATTTGTTTGTTTAATTTGGACCATATTGTCACCAATATAAAAATTTTAATATTTATTAAATTAGAAAAAGTATGGACCTGTTTGACTCTTTGAAGACGGATTTAATAGATTCCATGCAACTTTTAAGGTTACTATAAAAACTGTTATCTCCATGGAAAGATTTTATGAAGCTTAAGATCTAGTGCTCAAGGGTGGAGAGGATTTAGACACATCCATGAGTATTTGAGATTCATTCAACAATAAGTCTTTCCTAGTGTGAAAAATCTTTGCCAAATTAAATTAACAGAGTTTAATTTGTGAATTGGGCAGCCTCCTGAGCCAGAGTAGGTTCAGAGGGACTCCATTGCAGCCACATGGTGGAAGAAGATTTACAGACGGAAAAAGGAAAGTGAGGTACAGAAAACAGAAGTGAGGCACAGAAGCAGCAGGCTTGATTACAGCTTGGCATTTGCCTTATTTGAACATGATTTAAACAGTTGGTCCACTTTGGTCATAACTAAGTGACTGACATAAGAGTAGGTTACAGTCCGTTTATACTTTCATTTAGGTTATAGTTTACCTATGTACAGAGAAACCTTCAGGCTGAACTTAAAATATGTGAGGAGGTAGTTTCAGGCTAAACTTGATTTAATACCGGGTAATAGAGCAACAGAATGCACATCTCTCTTTTTATTTTGGTCTAGTGAAATTCCAGTGTTCTTATATGCCCATTATAGATCACATAAACCATGGCATATTGCCTTCTTAAAAGGCTGTTACCATTGTAAATTGTATGCTCTTTATCATATAACAGGAGTAAGGAGATTTACCAGATAGTATCTTAAAAGACTAGCTTTCACTTTAATGAATTAAATTTGAATACTGACAAGTGACTCAGGATAAATGCAACAACATTTAGATGAGAACTTCTCAGACTTAAATGGGCTTCAGAGTCAACTACAGGACTTGTTAAAGCTCACATTGCTGAGCCTCTCCCAGACATTCTAATTCCCTAAGACTTATAGAAGCCCCAGAATATGCCTTTCTAACAAGTTCCCAGGAGACAGCTAGCAGACCACATTTTGAGAATCAATTTTTCCAAATGATAGTTACTTTGCATTTCTTCTTGTATAAATTTAAAAATTTGAGCAATAAAAAAATTAAAATGTCTAAGATAAATATTGACTGCCCCAATTTTTCTAGACATCATCAAACCCATTTCAACTGCATTTCTACCTCTGTCAAACTTTAGAGATGTTAAAAGATTTTCAATAAGTGAATGAAACCCTTAACATGTGTTTGCGACAAGGCTTATATTAGTATTTTAAGTTTTCTTCTCATTAGCAACCTTGCCAAGTACAGAAATATTTCTACCCTATTTATAAAATAGAAAATTAAAATCCATTTTTATACCAGATGCAAAATCAGCCTGCATGTTACCATGGTAAAGCTTTCTTCAAACCACTGAATAAATTCCCGGTTGGGTGCGGTGGCTCACGCCTGTAATCCCAGCACTTTGGGAGGTCGAGATGGGCAGATCACGAGGTCAGGAGATCGAGACCATCCTGGCTAACATGGTGAAACACCGTCTCTACTAAAAATACAAAAAATAAATTAGCTGGGCGTGGTGGCACATGCCTGTAGTCCTAGCTACTTGGGAGGCTGAGGCAGGAGAATCGCTTGAACCCAGGAGGCGGAGGTTGCAATGACCTGAGATCGCGCCACTGCACTCCAGCCTGGGCGACAGAGCAAGACTCCATCTCAGAAAAAAACAGAAAAACCAAAAAAACCTCTCTTCCTCTTTCTCAAGCATTAAACTCGATTGAATCATATATGAGCAAATAAATTGAAGTTTTTAAATATCAGAACTAAATATGTTAAGCTAAGTTCGTAAGCATCTGCAATCTGCAGCTTTAAATTTATAGTCCACGAAAGTGATAGAACTTTGTCTTTTTTTTACTTTTACAAAAGTGCCCTAATGGAGTGATTGGGAAAGATAATTTCTGCCAGTCTAGAAACGTAATCTGAAGTTCCTTGCTAAAGTAAACAAAGACAAATAGGCAAAATGCAGTGACATAATCTTTTTTAAGTAAAAATTCATAAAAAACTGTGCATTCAACTATAGCTCTATAGTTTTTAATATGTACACAAATGTTTTAAACCATTTATTCGCTCAAACACATGAGTTTTTGTTTTTGTTTTTTCCTAAACATCTTTCAGTTTCAGTGACATGGCAAGAATTTGCCGTCAATGACTCTTAAGTAAACAGCAGTTCTCACATATCAGACCTGAGAGAAGGCCTGCTGAGAAGTGGCACCAGGAACAGGGTGTGCTCTTAGGGGGATTTCTTTCACCCAGGCTATCATCTTCCTTAGAAAAGTGATACGAAGATAGTAAATTCTAGGCTTGATGCCAAACTTAGAAACCACTATGATAACCCCCATGAATAGAGCAAGTTTTTATCATGCTTAGGTGGGGGTGATGGAGATGAACACTTAAAGATTATGAATTTGCTTAGATCCACTTTATGGATTAGAGAAACTTCATTCATTCTAGATAAGTGGCATTTTGTGAGCCTCTCTTGAAGCCCACAGAACTTAGACTTCTATGGATATAAAGTTATGATTAAGGAGTAATTCTTTAAACGTTCTGTATTATGTGTGAGTTTTGTGGAAGAAGAAATGTAGGAGGAGCTGAAAATTTAAAAAGACCTCACCAACAAAGTTATTATCTATCATGAAGCATATGCTGGCCTCATTCACTCAAAGAGCTAATGCCTGTGTCCTTTAGGTCTCTCTCTCAAACACAGAGGCAGACTTAGAGTACATGGGAGTAACCATTCCAAAGATTTTTATCCTCCCTAGTTTAAAAGAGAGAGAGAGAGATTTAGGGCTAGAGTTAAATTTAGGGTTATAAAAAAAAGTTAGTGGTGGCTTTTATAAGAAAACCCACTTTCTTACCTACTTTAGGTTTCTAGGTAGCAGGCATATTATCATTATTATTATTTTTAACATTCTTTTTATTTGCTAGTGCCAGCTCGAGGGTACACAGTTTGTGCTTCATATGGGTTCACCTTTGTAGAAACTGTACCTTGACAATCACAACATCAGTCTAGTCACTTTCTCCTTGAGAAATACCTGAGGGCTTGGTACTATATTCATTTTAAGATGCTAAGGTTAGCTTTTATATTTTTCTGAACTCTTTGAAATTTGTTTACTATAATTTGAACATGACATTTGAATCTGACTTTGCACAAACTCCTCATTCCTGATTATCCTTCCTGGTTTTTAAAATTCTCTAAGTTGATATCGGCATGATATCCAAGTTCATCAACTGTGCCAATTACATTACAAAGTCAGCAATCATTCAAATATTTCAAACAGAGGAAAATAATTACGAGGAATTTGTTGTAAAGTTGTTGGATGAACAAGAAGAGCAAAGAAAAGAACATGTGTGGTCCTAAAAATTAGGAAGCTGATAATACCTTTGGCCTGGAGGCTACCAGCCCTTTGCCCTGCCCTGTCTGCCACATAAGTATGCTGAAGAAGTCTGAACCACAATGCTTCTTTCCCCTCCCATCTTTATATTTCCCTCCAGTCTCTCCAGTTGAGATAAAGAGAAAGATAATTGGCAAGGGAGTCAGGGAAATACAATATTAAGTATATTTATATATGTAGTGTACGTATTTATATATATATATATATGTATATATATGTAAAACTCAACAGTCCAGAGTAGAATATAGAAAGGCAAAACAAAGTTAGGGTACATAACAAATTCATTCCCCTTTGTTGATTAAAATTAGACATGCACTAGCCTGTTGTATCACTATCATTTTTTCATCTTCTGATAACTATCTTCACCTGAACTCATTTATGCCACTTAATGTCTGTTCCACCCAATCATATGTTCACCACTGTTTATAATATATGCAGTGTCCCTTTGGGTGTGACAGATCACATTGGTGCTTTTTTGTTTGTTTGTTTGCTTGTTTGTTTTGAGACGGAGTCTCACTCTGTCACCCAATCTGGAGTGCACTGGCGTGATCTCGGCCCACTGAAACCTCCGCCTCCTGGGTTGAAGCGTCCCGTCTCAGCCTCCCTAGTAGCTGGGATTACAGGCATATTCCACTATGCCCAGCTAGTTTTTGTATTTTTAGTAGAGACAGGGTTTCCCCATGTTCGCCAGGCTTGTCTCCAACTCCTGACCTTAGGTGATCCACCTGCCTCGGCCTCCCAAAGTGCTGGGATTACAAGCGTGAGCCACCATGCCTGGCTTCACATTGGTTCATTTTATGAGAACTTTTTGCTATACCAAAATATATAAAATAAAGATTGGTAAATACTGACAGCTCAAACAACATATTTAAATTTATAAATTAAGTCATACAATCTTCTGCTAAAAATATAAAATGTTGTGCTTAAGAAAAACAATAACTTTTATTGCTTGCAGGCTAATAATATTGACTGACTTTCTCCCTACTCACAGTGTATGGTATATGCCAACAACTACCGTAATAGAATGATCCTAGGATTGTCTTTCCATGGCATAGGCAAAATGTTAGTAATTAAACCCTTTTCTACAAAATGAGTCATTCACCTGCTGTGATGCAATTGAGAACATATATGATTACAATTTTTTTATTGCCATTTTAGGAGTTTGGTTGTCAGAGTATGTACTCTCTACTGTAAATTTTTCAAATTTGATTACTAAACTCAAACTCGAATTCATTACACAACAAATTATCCAAATTTTAATATGTTAATAAATATCAGCATGTTTTTTAAAAATTGTCAAAGCAATGCTGGCACCTATAAATGTTAATTTTATCGACTCTTTTATTCTGGATTTTAATTTTTAATTTAAATTTTAATGTTTCTAATATTTCATTACCACTTTAATCACAAATGACAAGTGCCACATGGTCATTGTCCATTATAGACTAGGCAGTATAGAAGGGTTTACATGTCATGTATTTCATTTCACATTTTTTTTTTGAAGCAGGATTTAGCTATGCTGCTCAGAACTTTTGAGCTCAAGTCATCTTGTTACCTTAGCTTCCTGAGTAGCTGAGACTACAGGTGTGCACCACCATGCCATGTTTATGTATCATATATTTTAAGGCAAAATATATGTAGCTTCATATTTAATCCTCATTGAAAATTTGTAAGTTGTGTTATCCCATTTTATAAATGAGTTTAAATAACTTTTCTCTGGTCACACAGGTAGTGGAATAGATTTTCAGAATCAAATTTGCCTAACTCCAGATCCATCTTCTGGCCCCTGTATCATGCCAGATAAGAGATCAGCTACTGTTTTTAAATCAAACAGTTCCTATAATAATTATCTTTGTATTGATCTTCTCTCTCCTCTACTGTAAATTAACAGAGGACTACTGCTGTCTTAGGCTTCCTTATAGCTTGTTTGCACTAACTGTGGTGTTCTTTGCTATACAGTAGATACATGGCTTGAATGAATAAATGATGTTAGTTCTCCAGAAAAACAACTCTCTAAGGTAACTTGTTTGTTTATATCATTTTAGTTTCATAGTTAACAAAGTTTGCTATTTTGGAAGCTGAGATATAGTCTCACTTTGCAAAATTTCAAAAGCTGAGAGAAGAATCTAGTTGCATCATAAGCTATACACAAGAATTATGGTTTTTTGTTCCTCCTTTTGCTCCCCCTTCCTTTTTTCCCCATAATATGTGGGCTCTATGCTAGTGCTGCTACAAGCATTTGCGTGAATTCCTTGGACTGAAGAAGACTTTTCCTCTAAACTACATAAAGGAAATAGAATCTATTAATTAATATATTAACGTAGATACAGAACTGTAGTCTTTTTTTTTTTTTTTGTATTTGGTTCTTTTGGCACATTTTCAAAATAAAGTTTTTACCAAAACACATAAAAATAAAACAATGATTCTAAATCATTGGACTTACTATCTAACATCTTGCATTAGTAACTCAGACTTTTCATTCTTACGAGACCATAGGGTGCTCCGGAAGGCATCTTTTGATGTGTAACTATCCTTAAATGAAATGAGGACAGTGTTTGTGCAGCTGCTGACAGCTTTAGCAGTTCTCTGCTCTGGGAATAAAACTTTAACAGAAAACTAAAAAGCAGAGACTTCTCCTAGTTTAGCACAATTATATGGTACGCATGTTTGATATTAATGTTTCCTTTTTGCAAGTTGTGGATTTCATGTGAAATTACATTGCTGCATTCAGTTAGCAGCAAAATCATCACTTTTTTTCCCCTGGAAGATATTAAGTGTAAAACCACCAATATTCGCTTGTATGATTTTCAAGCTATCTAAATATGAACATGTGCATGTAATTACGCTCCCACACACATACATAAATAAAGGCTCTTTGCTATATTTATTCCTTGATACTGGTTATTACACATTGTAAATGAGATTCTAAGCAAACCATGTTTATTCATCTGCAGATCTCTCATCTGAGCTCACATCAGCTGTTTTCTTGTTTCATTTTCTTAATTATTGATGCTGTCACTGAAGGAGGAGTTGTACGTCTGGTACAATGGTGAAAGGGGGCTGGGGAAACAGTAGAGGAGGAGGAGTAAGATGAGGAGGACAGGCAAAGAAATGTGAGGAGAAGGGTGGTGGGGAAAAGGAAAGAAAGGAAAGGGGAAGAGGGAGATGAGAAAGGAGAGCTGTAAGAGAAAGGTGAAGAAGATGATAAAAGTCACCAAAGTGTTTTCCCATGTACTTAAAAATCATCACATGAGACCAAATTTGAAAAAAGGAAAAACAAAGTACTGAAAACAAGATGAAACTGAAATCCAATACATAGAAATGTACATGCACCCAAACTCAGATCAAATTTAAAAAGTAGCTAAACAAATAAACTTTCTGTAATGAACTGACAAATGGACTTGTTTTAAGTCTGTCAGTAATGTTGTTATAGTACATTTAATTGACAGCTGGCATTTGAGGAATGACTCATATTTAAAGAGTGGGCTTTGTTCAAAAATGATTTTACATTTCACCTTTAGTTTCTGATAGGAATATTTTCTTTTTTTTTTTTTTTTTCTTTTTTTTTTGAGACGGAGTCTCGCTCTGTCACCCAGGCTGGAGTGCAGTGGCCGGATCTCAGCTCACTGCAAGCTCCGCCTCCCGGGTTTACGCCCTTCTCCTGCCTCAGCCTCCCGAGTAGCTGGGATTACAGGCGCCCGCCAAGTCACCCGGCTAGTTTTTTGTATTTTTTAGTAGAGACGGGGTTTCACCGTGTTAGCCAGGATGGTCTCGATTTCCTGACCTCGTGATCCGCCCGTCTCGGCCTCCCAAAGTGCTGGGATTACAGGCTTGAGCCACCGCGCCCGGCCAGGAATATTTTCAAAGGCTAAAATGATAAGCTGAACAAAACCTAAATGACATCCATAGTCCATGGTTATAGACTATAACCATAGTCATAGATAGGGGATGTATTACATCTTTCAGTATGGCCATAGTCATTTAACAAATTAGTCTGAAGCTAATGTAAGTTTCATGTTTGTCTCTCAAATCGAGTGAAGCTCACTTATCTGATTTAATAAGATAAAGACTTTAGAACTTGATTCTGATGACTAACAAAAGAGGAAAACAAATATTAGAACAAGCTAAAGTCTTGGTAAATTAGATAATAAAACTTTTTTCTTTTGTTTTTTAGTCTTAATTTTTATTTCTAAGTTTGAAGGCAGAACATGTAATTCATCTCTTAAACATCTGTGTGTATAAATAGCTAAGCATATTTTTTAACTTTGTGAATATATGAACATTCCTTGAATGTTCCAGTTCAGCTCTCATCTGTACTCTCTTCTTGAGCAACAAACTATAAAATTTAAAAGAAATCTTGAATGCTACCTTGAAAGGCGGAGATTTGGATTATGTTAAACCTCATTTTAATTTTGACAACCTAATTGAACTTGATGAAAGTGAGAACAAAATGAGTAGCACTTTTGTGTGCTTTTATTAGATTGGAGATTTTACAGAACTTCTTTTCATTTGTAAACCTTTTCACATCTGAACTTTTTTTCACCTGTAAACCTTCAAAGACCAAATTGGTCAGTGAATTCTGTTATTCAGATTTAGCTAATGTTCATCCTGAATAGAATTGTTTTTTTCTTTTTTTCTTGTTCTGATACCGTTATTAACAATCAGTATGCCTCTATATTTCCTATTTTAATTCTTTTCTTATAAAATACTGTAAAACAGTACTAAATAAATTTAGGGTAAGTGTGTAGGCTTTGGTAGGCTGGATTTCTTTTTTTTATATTAATATGAAAGTAATGATGATTTCATTAACATTTGCATTGCAGATACTATCTGGGATGTTGTGGTTTGAAAGTGGTGAGATCAAAGGGTAAGATTATTCAGTCTGATCTTGAGATCTACAGTCCCAGAATCTTGATATTTTCTTTGTTTTCAGAAGGTACTAGGAGCTGACTGACTAATGCTAACTCTTAAGAGATTGGTTTGCAATTGATTTACAGTGAGGAAGATAACTGATGAGGGAATTGGTCACTGAAGCCCATTCATCAGTCCTTTATCTCCCAGTCTGCATACCTTCTAGGCAGCAATCTGTTTGTTTGGAGTTGTCTAGATGGCTCTCCTATTCAAATCATAATGAGAAATATATGTGCATATTTGCTACAGGGTAAACTCTGGGTCTTCAAATCAGAGACTGTCCTTCTCTGGACAGAAGTAAAGACCTATTACAAATAAAGGCTCTTTGGTCCTTGTCTTTTCTATTTCTTTCCACGTTGTATATTCAGCATGGATCAGCAGGGAAACTGCCTTCTAAGACACTTAAGGACCAGGCTGCTGAAAAATTCTTCTTCATACAGCCTCCCAAAATAATTTCAGCAAGAATAAAGGATTGTCACTTTGGTAATTTAATGCCTTTTTCCAGAAGTCACAGGCCACTTTCACTCATATTTTATTAGTCAAATATAATGGCAGGTAATCTTACTTAAATTTAATAAGGGCAGCATAAGGGTTAGAATAGATGTAGAAGCTGGAGAATTAGAATATTTGGGAAAATTCTTTTTATGGTTTCATTCTAAAGACATATTTTAATAAAGTTATTGACACACTTAAACACATGATATCTCCAATTAAAATAAATATATAAACTTCTTAATTTTTGCCTCATAAGTTATTAGGCTAAACTATTCACAAAAGAATAAAGTCTAGCAATAATCTTTATTCTTGCTGAAGACTACTTTTTGTGATCTTCACCTGAGCAAAGTTTTCATAGTCCACAGGACTGGAGGGTCAGATTTTCTGCCACTGCCAGGCACAAGGGTCACATGATTTATAATCCTTCCAGAAGAGATTTATTCAGGACCTGGGAAGAATTATTTCTAATTGATTTCATCAAGAGGAAAAAGGGAGAGGAATTCCTAAGGATACCCCCACACAACAGTTTGAGGAAGCTTCTGTCGCCATCTGTTTTGCACAGACCCAGGTTTGCTGAATACAAGGTACAAACTTTTGTTCGACTCTAGAAAGGCCTAGAGGACCCTTTTCCCCACATGGAGGAAAACTGAGGCTACTCCAGTGGCCTCATAGCAGTTCCTTACGATAACAGTTTATCACCATTTAGAAACCTCCAAAATAGACCAAATTATTTATAGTACACAGATTTAGATCTTACTTTTTTATTTTGCCCCAAATAATATTCTGTGAATATTCTCACTGGCACAGAAATCAAAGTGGACTGCCAGAATGTTAGATGATCATTTGTATCTTTACCCTCATAAAACCAAAAGACTGATAGGCCTGAGAAGGTAATAGTGCTATGGAGAATTCTGAACATTAACAGACCAGAGAGAATATCACTTTATCTATGTCAAGATTGCAAAAGAAAAGTAGATTAACATCTAATATTAACTTATTTATACATTTTAATTTTATTTTTTGAATAGTAATACATTCATGTAGTTAAAATACAAAAATGAGATTTAAAAAACATACATTAAGTTTCATTTTTATTTGTCTCTGTTCATGTATTCCTAACTTGGTCCCCATTCCTAACTTAGTTTCTTTTGTATCTTTTTAGCCTGTCTTTCTGAAAATACAGGCAAATATCTTTTTATACTTTATATTTTCATCTCTTCTTTTATACAAAATTTAACATACTTTATCACTGTCTTGCACCTTCTTCTTTCCACTTCATGACATATCCTGGAGATTTTTATGTAACACTGAGGTAATCTTCATTCTCATTTAGAGACGCAAGGCAGAGTGATTACTCCATAGAGGACACTGGATTGTTTTCACTCTTTGATGACCACAAATAATGTGCTAACCTCAGTTCTCCTATGTGTGGAGTGTATCCGAGGGATAACTATCTTGAAGTGAGGTTGCTGTGTCAAAGAGCAAATGAATCTTATGCTTAATAGATTTTTCCAAATTGCTCTCCATAAATGAGAAATTTGCCAGAAGTTTTCCATCAAAGTGTATTGAAAAATTTAAAATTTTTGCCAACATGATACATAAGAATCATCAGTCTCACCAGAAACCCATTCGTCAAAGAGCCATTGGCAAGGCAGAAGTCCAAGAAATATTCTTATACATATAAATTAAATGACTGTTCTTAAAGCGAACTAAAAATGGCCTAAGAGGGACTCTGTACTTCTATATTGGAGTCCTTGTGGATGAACAGTAATCTAACTTCATAGGTAGACAAGATTGAAAACCTGACTTAGTAGTATGTGCCCGTAACAATAGCTGAGTCTTGGTCAATCCCAGCAGCCATATTTCAACCACATACTTCAGCCACTCATACGGTACCGAGTGTTTAGACCGTGTTCAAATAAGGCAAATGCCAACCTGTAACCAATCTAGTTGTTTCTGTACCTCACTTCCATTTTCTGTATATCACTTTTCTTTTGCTGTCCATAAATCTTCTTCCACCACATCGGTGCACCGGAGTCTCTCTGAATCCGCTGTGATTCTGGGGACTGCCCAATTTGTGAATCATTTGTTGTTCATTTAAACTCCTTTAAATTTAATTTGGCTGAAGTTTTTCTTTTAACGCTGTGAAACTGGAAATTTTGGGGCAGTTTCTATCTACTCCAGCAACAATCTAATACTGAGTAATATTGAATTCTTTTTTTCCATGATTCTGCCATTGCTCTGGCAAACTTTTTATTTGAATATGTTGGAATATTATTGTCTCATCTCATGACTCCATTAAAGAATGTATATTACTGATTTCCTTGAAGTTTTAGAAGAAATCTCAATGATCTCAGAGCAGCAGAGAATATGAGTTGCTGGTGCCAGTTTATCGTTGGTAGAGGGAATGTGAGAGTAGGAGGAATCCCTACACCCTTTTTTCCTCCCCTTACAAATACCACTGTTTGTTCCTGCACGAGTTTTCCAAATAAAATCCCCCTGCATTTCTCCCTGACCACCAAAGCCTCATGGGCTTTTGCAACATTCACAAACCTTGACCTTTCAGTAAGACTTTTTTTTAGCCCCTACACCCATGTTTGTCTTCATTTGGGAAACTAAAATCGTGGAAACTCATTTCCTGAAGTTCAACTCCTGCCACATTCTCTTGCAGAATAGAAAGGTTAGGAGGTTTGGTGTGTGCTTTACTTTCTGACCAATTTTTTCTGGTATTCAGGTAACAGTTGGAAGTTAAAGGGAAAAGTAGCAAAATAAATCATGTATAGATCACAATTTAATTGGAAAATCATTAATAGTTTGTCAGTTTAACCAAGTAGCAGGTGAAACCTACCCCTTTTCTTTACTGAGGTGAACCCTAAACAAAAACAGATTTCTGTGATCTAACACCTCCCTCAAAGAATGAAACTTGCACTCTGAGGCAATATTGTCTTCTTCGTTTGTTCCACTCCTTCAAGAAAACTGGTCCAGCACACTGGGTTTCCGAATTAGTGCATTTCTATAAATAGCTGATCTTATCGCTAATTAATCATTCACCGATTCAGTATTTTCTTTATTTATTCATTTATTCCTTTATTGAAACATGTTGAATCTATCCTTTAATATCCAGAGTCTATCACAGTTTCTGGAATACAATAAATACCTAATAAATGTTTGTGGGCTAACTGACTGAATAAATGAATTAGTGAATTGTGAACCCATGGCTCGAGCAGTATTTATTGATAGAATGTGTGTGCTTGCTTTCCTGTGTGTTAATTAATAACTACTCTTCTACTAGCAATGGAAAAACAGTCTAAGATTTCTTCTATGAAATCAGTGAAAGGCAGGAAGGAGAAAATAAAGGAGTGAGGATTTCTAATGACCTTTTTCCCCCTGTGAATAAGGTAATCCTTTTATATGTCCTTAAGATTAATAGCAATAAAGAGATATGAGGAAGCAAGACAATTGTTCTGTTTAGAAGCAAATGAAGTAAGAAAAGCAGAAGATAAAAACATATTTAAAATGTAGGAGATACAGCAATTGTGGAAAGTTGATTAATACATTAATACTATTAATGTTAAATATTCACATCACAACCACATTACTGTATAATATTTGTGTTTGGGCAAGTTCACTGAAAAACAGAAGTTAGCTTTCAGTCAGACATTAATGGTATATTAACTGTGCAAATCGCAGAACTGGTTGCTACACTGTTTTAGACACAGTGTCATTTACTATAGTTTATTAAACCATGAATTCTTTGGAAGGGGGTTTTAAAAGTAATTTATACTATGTAACCTAGCTACATGAAACTAATCACTAGTTGATAAAACAGATTCACACGAAGGTCCTTATCTAATCAAGGGAAATGTTTTTGAAATGCTATCATACAATTAAACATTTTTGCAAAAGATTTGTAGATCCCACCAAGATGTGACTTACTGTACTACCAGACTGCTGAAATCTGAATTAAGGATAGTTACACTTCTCATAATATTAAAATCTTTACTTTCAAAGTTGGCATGAGAGAAGTCCTGATAACAGCCTCAAATGCAACCATCATTTTATTATCTCCATTCTCAGATTTCCTTTTGTCATTTCCACTATTCCTTCCTCCTGGGAAATGGCAGGCTCTCAGCTTCAGCGCTGTCACCGATGAATAAGCTGAAGAACTGTCGGTGGTCCCCTGCCTCCAGCAGCCAAAGTCATTCCACCACAATTTTCCTATCAACCCTTAATAGAGCAGAGACAACTGTTTCTTATTTTATTAGCCAGTGCTGGAGGCAAAAAAAAAAAGGCCCTTATTCTTCCTGTATCCCCCCCTCCTTTTTTTTTTAAAAAAAAAAAAACAAACACATTAAAAAAAGGTGTTGTTAGAGGAATTGCTGTCAAAAATGGAAGAACAAATGGAATAAACATTGTCAATATTCATTCCTTATACTTCATTGAGAACTCACTTCTTATCTCTCTTCTGTTACTAAAATTCATGTTCAAAAATGATGACTTTGGTGTTTCTTGAACTTCTTTCAAAGCATATATTTGATTATTGGCTCTCAAAGAAAACTTTGAAAGTTAATCTGCTATCACAAAATAAGCAGATCTTCAGGCCTATCCACTAATGAAGAAAGTACTTGGACATTTTTAGTCTTATTTTCTGTCTCCAATCCTTTGAAGTAATTTTGGTCATGCAATGTCAGATGAGTAGCTGATTTTTAAAAATAACCTCTCCCAAAAATACTAGTCTATATTATTTAAAATACTAAAGAAATGTCAGATTAACTTTGTTTTAATTTTTTTCATTAAATAGTTGGCATTTTCTAAGATTTCATATCACAAAAGCTAAAAAGTATTACATAATTAAAGGAGGAACACTTATAGTTTAATTATTATAGTTTTATCTGGAGTTTCATAAATGCAAATTAAAAACTGATTTATTTTTTCCAGTCTATGATATTTTCAAATGTAAATATCACCCCCAACTATGAAGCCCACCTCTCCTGCCTCTTCTTTCTCTAGCCTTCTCCGGCATCTTCTCTAATGAACTCCCCTGCTCCCTCACACTATGCCCCCATCCTTTCCACTAGTACAACAGTGAACAGAAGCATTCATCATCCTGGAGTGTGGGGTTTTGGTGGGGAAGAGGCATACAAATTGGTGTGTGAGGTGGATGAGAAAATTTGCTTAAAGATATGAAAGCTGAATTCAGAAATAGGCAGTATGTAAAGATGATAACAGTAGTCTCTGATTTTTCTAATTAAGCAATTTGTCAGAAGTCTTGTGGGTATAATCTGTGGTAGTTTAGCATTTCCTTTTCGCTTTGCTTTATGAATGTAGAGAAGTTAGTATTTTCCACATAAAGGAAATTTCAATTTAGAATATTTACATTAAATATGTTTGAATCATAAAGATGCACATTTTATTGAAATAGCTATGCTGGACAATATCAAGAAATATAGAAGGTAATATAAAAATCTCACTGTATTTAGAGAGCTGCAGTGAATTTTGTTGTTTCTCCTTCACATCATCTATGTCTTTGTGTATGTGTGTATTCATTCATTTTCATGCTGCTGATGAAGACATACCCAAGAACAGAAAGAAAAAGAAGTTTAATGGACTTACAGTTCCATATGGCTGGAAAGGCTTCACAATCATGGTGGAAGACAAGGAGGAGCAAGTTACATCTTACATGGATGGTGGCAGGCAAAGAGAGAACTTGTGCAGGGAAACTCATTTTTAAAACAATCAGATCTCATGAGACTTATTCACTATCATGAGAACAGCATGGGAAAGACCCGCCCCCATAATTCAATCATCTCCCACCAAGCTCCTCCCACAACATGTGGGAATTGTGGGAGTTACAATTCAAGATGAGATTTGGGTGGAAACACAGCTAAACCATATCATTCTTCCCATGGCCCCTCCCAAATCTCATGTCCTCACATTTCAAAAACAATCATGCCTTCCCAACAGTTCCCCAAAGTCTTAACTCATTTAAGCATTAACTCAAAAGTCCACAGTCCGGAGTCTTATCTGAGAAAAGGCAAGTCCCATATGCCTATAAGCCTGTAAAATCAAAAGCAAGTTAGTAACTTCCTGGATACAATGGAGGTACAGCTTTGGGTAATTACATCTGTTTCAAATGGGAGAAGTCGGCCAAAACAAAGGGGCTACAGGCAGTCCAAAATTGGGCCCAGGCAAGTCTGAAATCCAGCAGGGCAGTCAAATCTTAAAGCTCCAAAATGATCTCCTTTGACCCCAGGTGTCACATTTGGGTCACACTGATGCAAGAGATGGGATCCTATGGTCTTGGGTAGCTCCGCCCCTGTATTTCTGCAGAGTACAGCCTCCTTCCCAGCTGCTTTCACGGCTGGCATTGAGTTTCTGACACTTTTCCAGGCAAATGGTGCAAGCTGTCAGTGGATCTACCATTTTGAAGTCTGGAGGATGATGGCCCTATTCACACAGCTCCGCTAGGTGGTGCCCAATTAGGGACTCTCTGTGCAGGCTCTGACTATGTATTTCCCTTCTGCATTGCCCTAGCAGAAGTTCTCTATGAAAGCCCTGCTCCTGCAGCAAACTTCTGCCTGGAAATCCAGGCATTTCCATACATCCTCTGAAATGTAGGCAGAGGTTACCAAACCTCATTTCTTGACTTCTGTGCACTTACAGGCTCAACACCATGTGGAAGCTGCCAAGGTTTGGGGCTCGTACCCTCTGAAGGCATGGCCCAAGCTCTCTCGTGGCCACTTTCACCCATGGCTGAGTGCCTGGGACACAGGGCACCAAGTCCCTAGGCTGTACACAGTATGAGGACTCTGAGCCAGGCCCATGAAACCACTTTTTCCTTCTAGGTTTCTGGGCCTGTGATGGGAGGGGCTTCTGTGAAGACCTCTGACATGCTCTGGAGACATTTTCCCCATTGTCTTGGGGTTAACCTTTGGCTCCTCGTTACTTATGCAAATTTCTGCAGCCAGCCTGAATTTCTACTCAGCAAATCGGATTTTTCTTTTCTATCACATTGTCAGGCTGCAAATTTTCTGAACTTTTATGCTCTTCTTCCCAATTAAAATGGAATGCTTTTAACAGCACCCAAGTAACCTCTTGAATGCTTTACTGCTTAGAAACTTCTTCTGCCAGATACCCTAAATCATCTCCCTCAAGGTCAAAGTTCCACAGATCTCTAGGGCAGGGGCAAAATGCTGCCAATCTCTTTACTAAAGCATAGCAAGAGCCACCTTTGCTCCAATTCCCAACAGGTTCCTCATCTCCAGCTGAGACCACCTCAACCTGGATTTCTTTGTCCATATCATTATCAGCATTTTGGTAAAAGCCATTCAACAAGTCTCTAGGAAGCTCCAAACTTTCCCACAGTTTCCTGTCTTTTTCTGAGCCCTTCAAACTATTCCAACCTCTGCCTGTTACTCAGTTCTAAAGTCACTTCCAAATTTTTGGGTATCTTTTTAGCAGCGCCCCACTCTATTGGTACAAATTTACTGTATTAGTCTGTTTTCACGCTGCTGATAAAGACATAACCGAGACTGGGAAGAGAAAGAGGTTTAATGGACTTATAGTTCCACATGGCTGGGGAGGGCTTACAATCATTGCAGAAGGCTAGGAGGAGTAAGTTAGGTCTTACATGGATGGTGGCAGGCAAAGAGAGAGCTTGTGCAGAAAAAACTCTCATTTTTAAAACCATCAGATCTTGTGAGGCTCATTCAGCATGATGAGAACAGCACAGAAAAGATCTGCCCCCATAATTCAATCACCTCCCAACAGATTCCTCCCATGACGCGTAGGAATTGTGGGAGTTACGATTCAAGATGAGATTTGGTTGGGAACACAGCCAAACCATATCAATGTGTCATTTATTTAAACTCTTATTTGTGAGAATATTCTCATGTCATTATGTTTTAAAAATCACTTGAATGTGTTTAAACATTATAGTAATGAATTACAGTTTAAATAATTAAGTATTTAAAGCCATAACTGTAACAATATTAAGTAACAATTCCTTGAAAATAATCTACATTTCTGGCTATTTCCTTAAGGTGGTTTTATATGTGTGGATTATTTGGTCAAAGGATATTATATTTTGAAAGATCTTCATATCCATTACCAAATCATTCACTTAGATGGGCTTACTAAGGTAGAATATTAGTTTCTGTTTAACGCACTCTTGAGATATACACCTGATATTCAAAATATCACCAACTGGTATGACAAAGACACTAGACCATGAGAACTGATATGGGGTATCCACAGCTTCAAGGGATGCATATCCTTTCTGTCTCTACCTCTCCAAATACACATCACAAAAACTTAATTTAATGTTTGTTTTCTGAGGATGTTAAACACCACTTCATGTGTACTATTCATGTTCATCTTCCATGAAAAAGCTTCACAGTAACAAAATTTTAGTGGGATAAAGAAGACGGAAAGTGACCCTTTGAAATAGTTACCAAGATTGAAAATTACAAACTAACTATCAAAGCATATTATTTTCCTCATTTGATTTATATTTTCTCACTTTGTTTCCCTATTCACTCTTACCAACTTACTTATTAATATCCTGAGAAACCAGTAGGGATACTGTAACCTTGTTACCTGGTTTGGTGCTTAGGGAACTTTTGTACTAGGTAATCAAAACAGAAAGCATTGAATTCTGGGTTGCTAAGAGGTATACTGGAAGGTAGAATGAAAGTTAGTAAATATCCCATTTCTGACAATTATAATGTTCATTTTAAAAGAGCAGTGCTTTTTATTTCTTTTTAATCTCTATCACTGTTATAGAAAATCACTACACAAAAGATTTGCAATCTCAGAATTGTGGTAAATTTGATATTTTTATTACCTCAATTAAAGTATAAAATTACTTGGATTGTTATATGAAAGATTGCTGTCTAGATAATTCTTGATAAAAAAGATTGCATTTATATGTATAAATGGCATGCACTAGATAGTAATGTATTCCAAGTCATTTATTCTTGCTCATGGATAATTTTTTAAAGCAAAAAACTATCTTTTAGAAAGGCAAAGGCATCTAGAGAAGGAGATAAATGATGGAATTTTAAATAGACATGATATTTAAAAATGCAAAATCGTTTCAGACCATGCCATGGTTTATTGGAAAGTGTTAGCAGCCTTTCTGTATGCTGATTACTCATGGAAAATGCATTAAACTGTATAAGCAGTTTGTTACTTCCTAAGTTTACCATTGTAATTGATTGTTGCTGAACAAGATTACAGGTTCATTCATGAAAACTAGTATTTGCTACTGGCAAAAATAACTGGGAAGTAATGAAACTGACAAAATAATTTCATATAACATTTTTGGGAGATCAAAAAGAAGAACCCTGTACTTACTCAATTCAGTGTAAACTGTGGGTTTATTATGTTTGGTGGAAAGAGATTTAGAATGAGAATTGGGTCTGTCCCTTATTAGCTGTGAGGTTGTTATTACATTCTGTAAATTATTTTTAGCTTAATTTCCTGATTTTCAAAGTCAGGATGACACCTATCTCACAGGGTAGTTTTCGATTACAATGTATTACCTACCAATTTTAAATTGCATGTACTCTGAGCTTCACTAGTTAAGTGAAAGTTGTACCTACAAAACATGCCTGGGTTCTTAAATCATCTTTAAGCTCCCTTCTAACTGTGCCATTATGTGATTCTCTCATGCAGGTGCTTCTCCTTTCTTTGCTTCTCTGATGGGTACCCTTTCCCTAACATTTAAGTCTCATCCAAGTACATACTGATCATACCTCTTCTTTTTCTACTCAAATACTACTGTGTGGACCAGATATTTTACCATTTCTCAAAGACCAGTACACTTCAAACTATCTGTGGAGAAGAACATGTTGGCTTTTGCCTCTGACACAGCATTGAACAATACTTGAATGAAATACAATAAAATTTAATTTCTAGAAAAGAAAAATTAAACAAGAAGACATTCAAATTACATCCTTAAATTGTATATTGTTAGATATAGCAAACATGAAATAATTCTATCAAATTGTTATAAACATTTTAAAGTGCTTATGCTAAATTTATGTGATTATCTCATACTCGCAGTTCACAAACTGGCACTGTTTTATAGGCCATAATTTAAAAAGTGCTGCTCTAGGGGCTAGACCAGCTGTCCTCAAACCAATAGCATTAGTATCACCTGGGAACTTGCTGGAACTGCAAATTTGTAGGCCCTGTCCCAGAACTATTGAGTTAGAAACTCAGGGCCTAATTCCCATCCCAGCTGACCATGTTTAACAAATCTTCCAGGTGTTTCTGTTTCAGGCTAATGATTGAGAAACATGGCTCTTTATTTTTTCTGTTATTTGCTATCTCTTCCATTACAAGCCTTGAGATGAACTTAACTCTTGATAATGTGGTAACAGTTTGCTGCACTATTGTTGTGGATAGGGGCTATTATTGAATATTTGAGAAATAATCCCAGTCCAAGACTTGATTTTAATTTTGAGAAGTTTGGTCGTTGTGCTAGTAACAGAGACATAATAAATTTAGCGTAGGCAGTTGCTTTTGTTCTCAGCAGTCATCCTTTTCTTAGGGATACTGTCTTATTCTTGTTTTAAGATTAACTTAACTTTTTAATTCAGGAAATACTGACAAAACAAGTTTATCATTAGTGATTGTACTTCCCTGGTGATAAGGTTTGGCTGTGTGGTTTGGCTCAAATCTCATCTTGAATTGTAATCTCCATAATGTTTACGTGTAGAGGGAGGAGCCAAGTGGGAGGTAATTAGATCGTGGTGGTTGTTTCCCTGCTGCTGTTCTGTGATAGTGAGTGAGTTCTCGTGAGATCTGATGGTTTTATAATTATCTGGTGTTTCCTCTGCTTCTGTCTCTTTTACCTGCTGCCATGTAGGACGTGCCTCTTCCCCTTCTGCCATGACTTTAAGTTTCCTGAGTCCTCCCCAGCCATGCAGAACTGTGAGTCAATTAAACTTCTTTTCTTTATAAATTACTCAGTCTTGGATATTAATTTATAGCACTGTGAAAAGGGGCTAATACACCTGGAAAGTGGAAATATTTATATATTGGAAAGGGAGAGGAACTGCAGTGAGGTACATTTTTCACCTATTTTCTATTTATTGTTTGCATTTTTATTTACAGTGAGATGTGTGTACTTTGCAACTAAAATTTGAAGAAACCTTGTGATTTCTCTCATTTCTCCTATGCTTAGTCATTTTTTTTCCTGAGAAAATGAGAGGAGAAGGGTGCTTCATTTTTAACAAATAGTTCTTAAAATAGCTGGATGGTATACATAATTAAAAAGACAAGCAAAAGAAAAAAAAAGCCATAGATATTATCAGAAGCCAAAAACAAAACCAAAAAAGAATGAATGAGAGACATGAGTGGCAAAGTCACTCAAAAGGCCAAATGTAGAATTATTCATAGAAAAATTGAAGAATATTTATTACATTGAATGATACATGTTTACAAAAATTAAATTTTTACCATGATATAAATTCTAAAACATTACAAAGAATTTGTATTCAATTAGGACAGAAAGCAAACTAAAAATAAATAATATATTTTTTAAATTGTATTTTATTTTCAGTTGACAAGTAATAATTGTGTGTGCATATAGCATATATATGGGTATAATGTGATGTTTTGATACACATATATTTAGTAGGATTATCAGACTTTGCTAATTAACATCCTATTACCTCACATTCTTATAATTTTTACAGTGAAAACTTTAAAATTAATCCTTTTAGCAATTTTGAAATACATAAAACATTATTGTTAAATATAGTTCTTATGCTGTACAGTAAAGCACCCAGAACTTACTGAACTTTGTACCTTTTGACGAACCCCTCCCCTTTCCCTGTCCTCTTGCTGCCCTGGTCTTTGGGAGCCACCATTCTACTCTCTACTTTTATGACCTCAAAGTTTTTAGATTCTCTATATAAGTAAGATCATGTGATATTTGTATTTCTGTGCCTGGCTTATTTCACTTAGCTAAATGTTGTCACAAGTGACAGAATTTTCTTCCTCTTAGGGGCTGAATAATATTCCACTGTGTATATGTATCTCATTTAAAAACTATTATTTTACATTTTAAGCATTTCTTAAAAGAATTTTATTTTACCATAATATATTCCATTTCCACTATTCTACAATTCTTTTCTTTCTTTCTTTCTTTCATTTTCCCTTTCCTTTCCCTTTTTTCCTTTTCCTTTTTTTCTTTCTCCTGGATTCAGGAGGTACATGTGCAGGTTTGTTACTTGGTATATTACACATGGTGAGATTTGGTTTCTAGTGTACCCGTTACCCAAATAGTGAATATTGTACCCGATAGGTAATTGTTTATCCCTCATCTTTCCCCAATCTCTTCCCCCTTTGAAGTCCCTAGTGTCTATTATTTCCATCTTTATGTCTATGTGTACCCATTGCTTAGCTCCCACTGATGAGAGAACATATGGTATGTGATTTTTCTGTTTCTGAGTTATTTCACTTGGTGTGATGGCCTCTAGCATTTGTCCTTGGACAGTTACATAAATAACATTATGAATTACATCTTTCATATTTTTTACCTACTACATATCTACTATTTATCACCTCAATCAGGATATAAGCCAATTAAGGGCAGGGACAATATTCTGTTATTATAGATGTTCTCCAAACAGCCCAGCTTTGCAAATGACATATTTTTACAAATACTTGTTGAATACTCTAATGGTTTATATTAATTTTGTTATCCAAATTCAGTTGGCTTGCCTCTTCTTTTCCCAAGCTCATATTATTTGTGCTGAACATGAGTTAAGGTTAGCTGCAGTGAGAATTCTACTCTGTGAGTCTAATTACAGACCCTCGGGTAAACTGATTTCCATGACTCATCTGTCATCAGATCTTGCAGTCATCAAGTATATGTGTGATTGATAAACACACATATGTGTGTGAAAGAAACAAGGAGATGGGTTAGATGTAGTGGTGTTTCTGGAGCCTGCCCTGCTGTTTTCTAACAGCTGATTGTGCTCATCTCTTTTCAACTCCTTTCAACAACTCATGGTTGTATGAAATTATACCTTGGAAGTCAGCAAGCACTACAAATTGGGTATACCCCCACCCCTCCACGGATGCCAGTGGTTAAACATATAAGAGCAAGCATATCATTTTCTAGATAGTACCCACAATTGCTAAAACCAACTCTGCAGTGTCCTGGGTGATAAAGAGGCAACATAAGATGTTGCTTTCCCTCATACAGATAACTTACACAAATAGCTGATGGCAACAAAGATGATGAAACTTTTATATTAATAGGTAACATTCTGTCTTCAGCCTTTTCTAAGTGCTTTAGGTCCTTCAGTTCATTTAATCCTCATAACAACCTAATCAAGTAGATATGTAGAGGAATCTTGTTAATCCCACTTAATAAGTGGCTCAATCAATGCCTAGATGAGGAAACTGATAAAGAACAGTGAAACAAGGAGAGGTGCTGGAAAGTTAAGAAAAATCATCTATTTCAATAGAATAAGCTACACATAGTCATTCTTTTGTTAAATATTAACAGGGATAATTAAGATAATTACCTCAAAATTCAGTTTTTAAAGTTTCTTATACAAGAAATATTTCTGAATACATTTCATATTTACAAAGAAATTTTTGTTTAGTAGCTGCATATTTTGTTATTTTGAAAAATGCAGAACTTATCCTAAATTCTCTTTACCTTTTTGGGTTTCTAAATAGCATGCATCTGCAGCTGCTGCACTGTAGCAGTTTGAGAGAACTTTGTTCCTTTGTATGCTATAATTTATGTATAATAGAAAAACATCTCTTGAGTTTCATTGCATGATGTAAATTTTTGTTCTGTTCAATTTTTCCTTTCTGTTTGACAGCCTATCAGCAATATTTATGTGTTGTACACAATATGTGATATAAATATTTCATGAGAAATTTTGATCCATAAATAATTATTCACTGTAGTACTCCTAGATGCAATATTGTCCAAGAATGGTTCTTTAATAAAATAATAGTAAACACAAACTTGATGGAAAAGTACTCTAAATAGAATTGTTAAAATGTGAACGCCAATCTTTCTACAGAAGTGATGGTGAACTGAAGAGAAGAGGGAGATTAAAATGAGCTTGCATTTTCTGAAACATTAAAAATCTCCGGTCTAGCTTATATTGCATCAATATTGTTATCAACTGATAACCTGAAACTCAGATTCTGTGCCTCATTCCTGTTGGTAATGGGGTGGAGCTCTATTTGAACCTCAAGAAAGGAAAATGTAGAATAGCTTCCTAAACAAAAATCATCCACTGTTATGAAAAGAACACTAATGCACAATATGGCGCCTCCATAATATCTCTCAGTAGTTCCTCAGGAAAAACTTTTTTTATTTTTCCTTCTAAAATTCCACAAATACTCTTCAATATGATAACTTAACCTATTAATAATTTATGGGACAGTAATGGACTGTGTATAATTTTTAAGAAATGCTATTTTTTTTACCCAATAGTCATTGGGTTCTTTTACTACACAGAAAATATAAATTGGTATCTTCTAGAGTCATTAGTGACATGATCAACATTTTAAAACTCAATATATATGAATTATATCTTTCAAGGAGCTGTATGTCCCAGTAGCATCCATGTAATGATGCTTTTTATAAAATTTCTAATAAAAATGTTAATGGGCACAAAGCCACAATAGTCTACAATTCAAACAACTGACTAGTTATTCTAATAGATCTAACTCTGTAAATAAAGCAGAAATTGGTAAACTTCTGCTGTAAAGGCAAGATAGTAAATTTTCTAGGCTTTGAAGAAAAGGCAAATGTTGAAGATTTGTGGGTACTTACGTCACCACTTAAAATGTAACCATATAAAAATGTACAAGCTATTCTTAGTTTGCCCAAAAAAAGAAAAAAAAAAGTATCAGGCAAGATTTGACCCTTGGTTCATAGTAGTGTGCAATGACAAGAGCACTCCTAAAAATTAGGTGAAAAATAAGATTTCTCACTTAGTCCCTGGAGGGCAATGCCAGAGACCCCACTGCTCAAGAACTTCAAAAGTCCAGTCTATTCCTCTCCAAGAAGCAAATTTTCTCTTTTAAGTGCCTAGGAAGCCCAAAAAGCTTAAATGTACCCTAATGAACAGAGATGGAGACTCATTCACTCCTTTGATATGCTCCAAATAATGAAAAGGCTGTTGGTACAAATTGAGCTCTGGGGTTGGTAGAGTGTTATTTAAGAATAACAGAGAGTGAAAATAAGCCCCTGGTCTAACCCATAGCAGGGACATCAGCTTTCTCTGGTACTTCTGAGGGTAAAGTGTCCAGTGTTTCTCTCAATGAAGACTCTCATCTATAGATTGCAGGGCCTTTGGGTTAATGCCCCTTTGACTCCATCCCTCTTGTACTTTCCCACAGATATTTTAATTTATACATACAATAATTTTCCCAGGTACGAGGTGGCCGTAGGAAACTGTCTGAATCATCTAAAGTTTCTGCCACAAATAGGACCAAGAAATACTTTGTTTTTGTCTCTGTACTTGGGTAAGCTGTCTGCTCACCTGTTGCCCCTCACCATTTCAGTAACTCCCACTAGCTTCATCTAACACTTTATTGGCCCTTTCTAATGCCAAAAGAAATTCTAGTCTTTTCACTCTGGAAGAGGTAATCATTCCCATTTTAGAAGGTTTAGGGATTCTTATCAAATTGGTCTACTACCTGCTTGGATCATGATTTACACAGTGTATTAGTCAATTCTCATGCTGCTAATAAAGATATACCTGAGACTGAGCAATTTATAAAGAAAAGAGGTTTGACTCAGTTTCACATGACTAGAAGGTCTCAGGAAACTTACAATAATGATGAAAAGGGAAGCAAACATGTTCTTCCTCACATGGCAGCAGCAGAGAGAAGAATGAGAATGAAGCAAAGGGGGAAGCCCCTTATAAAACTGTCAGATATCATGAGAAGTTACTACTATAAGAATAGCATGGGGGAAACTGCCCCCATGCTTCAGTTACTTCCCCAGCTAGGTCCCTCCCAAGACACATTTGATAGAAATGCAAAGAAAAAGGTACTTTTGTTAAATCTCTGCAAAAAGAACTATCTCTGTGCATACTTCCTCTAGGACAATGGGCCCTGATCTCCCTATATTTGTAATGTGACTATAAAAGTGATTCTTTGTGACACATCTACTTTTGCAAATTTGCCATCCTTTGCCTACAGTGAAATTATTGGTCGTTGGCATCCTGTATGGCTAGATTGCTTAAACACAAATTTAATGTGTGAAAAATATGTATATCCACAACAAAGGGTCAATGCACAGGGAGTATTGAGGAAGTGTGATGAAAAATTTTTTCTATCAAATTTTCTTTAATGGCCCAGAATGTATATTTTTGGTATTAGATTGATATGTTCTTATTATTTTCTTTGAATATTCTCTAATTAAACACATTTCAAGATTTTTCCCATGCCAGGTAGGTCATAAAATGTACTTTCATAAAATGGTACTAATGGAACATGCTAATATAGTCAAATAATTGTAGCTACTGGAAATCTGTAAACCAGTTATTGAATAATCAGTCATTACAAAATTGAGTTCATGGTATATGGTGACTAATGCATTTTAACATTACTTCTTGTTTGGGCCTGGTTAATGTGTGAGTATAATTGGTGTCTGTCGTAGTTATCATTTTAGAATGTGGTATTTAAAATGAGAATAAGAATCTTCCCTCAGAAAAGATTCAGGCAGGACTATTAATTAGAAAATTGTATGCTTGTCATCAGAATTATATCTTTTACAATATTATTTCTCTCCAAATTATTCATGTTTGCTAAATGCAGTGTTTCAGGAAAAAATCAACCATGTAAGAGAAGGGAATAATAATGTTTTCTTTCCTTGATAAAATTACCATTAACCTTTTGCTAGTAATGACATTATGTTATTAATCAAAAATTTATTTCTTTTCCTTCAAAGTAGTATATTTTTTCAAGACTGATACTACATAGTAATATCTTAATTTGTAACTGTATACTTATTTAATGATCACATTTTATCACATTTTATTTATAAATGTATTTTTATACACATGTATTAGGTCTTGACACTTTTTCCCCAAAAATCATTTATAATAGGAAAACCCAATGTAAAACCCAGTGTCTTTCACTAAATACTTCTTGGGATTTATGCCAATAATGACTTCTCATGGTGTATTTTTAGGTCAACTTCTTTTCCCTACTGCATATTATTTGCCTGCTAAAAGCAGAAGAGCAGGTGCACATAACTCTCAATGCAATCCTGTCAGCCCACTCACTAGAATGCATGTGGTCAGAGGATTGACTTAGGCCAGCATATTTTAACGTTGCCACCTACTATAAAATCTAAGTTGCTTTGAATATCTGCTTTTCAGTAAGGCTCAGATAGGAGAGATACTAAGTCCCAGCAATTATTCCACCTGTTAAAGGGATTTAGACGATGCTTGTGAGCATGGATTTATTCTTTGTCACATTATTAATCATTCCACATAGCCTGTTGACAGTTTCACCATCAGCTGCAATGATAACAGTTGACAGTTGCAATATCAGATGACACTTGCTTGAGACACTCATCAACTATGTTAAGGTGAGATGCTGTGAAGGTCTGGGCCAATAAACAGATGTAACTGTCTTGTCTAATTAACATTTAGAGATATATTGTTCTCTAGAGACTGACTGTAAGAAAGGTAAGCATTTGATAAAGCTAATTTACTATTTGCTGAGTGTCCAGCATTGTGCTCAATTTATTACATTCATGATCTCATTTAATTCCATGAGGCAGGTCATATATTTATTTCCATTTTACAGATGAAGAAACAGAAAAGAGAGGTTAAATAACTAAAAAATGAGTCAGAAATCTCTGTTGCTTGAGCCACATGTTTGCTAAGAGCCCACATTTTGCAGTAACCAGCTCCTATTTAAACCAGGCTTCACCATTTCTCAGATGCGGAACAGTTACATTCTCTATACCTTAGTTTCTGCATTGAAATGAAGAATAATAATAGTTTTAAGAGTTACTGTGACAATCACATACTCTGATACACAAAACAGCTTGAGAATAATGATGGTTGCTTTCATCCAGCTAGCAAGTGGCCAAGTTAGAATTTGCACCTATCAGATTTCATAGCATAGGTTTAACTACTGTGTCATCTTACTATGTGTAGATTTTACCTTCTGTTGTACAACTACCTCCATATGTATATTAGCTCCCTTACGGAAGCAAAATAAATCATCACTATGATCTTAACCCATAAAGATGCTCTCTTTTGAGCAGCATGTTCAGATTCATGGACATACCTCTAGAGCCCACATATCACTCCTGGACAGTGCCTGTTTTATAAGCGAGAAAGAAAGGAACCCAAAGCAGCCTGGGTTGCAGTTCAACACTTTCCTAGAAAACCTAATTGCAAAATTAATTTGTGTGAGCAGCTGTGGAGTTTCTGAAGAGGAGAGTTCACTGGAAAGGCACACTGTGAAAAGGAATTTGGGTAACTAATTCTGCTGTGGATTCTATTTTCCGCGTGTAGGCATGAGAGAGGAAGTTCAACTCATTCAGGTTTTTTTTTTTTTTTTTTTTTTTTTTTTTTTTTTTTAATCTGTACCCGTAAATAACAGCTCTGTTCTGTTCTTTACCCTAGAATCTCTTTCTTGTTCTCTGAGGAGATGGAGTTGCACATTTCATTTTGTGAGTAATGGCTCTATTAGATTAAATAAATAACATTTCACACTAATGTCGTTCACAAGAGGATTTAGAAGCCATTAAGAATGTATTTAAAATCTCACAATAGACCTTCTTGCTTAGTTCTCTGGAACAAATTATAGTTTCTGACACATTCAAATTATTCCTTAAGAGAAGACTCTGAACATTTTTCAAAAGTGGGGCATTCAGTATCTCCTTGAAGAAAAATAGAAAAAGACTATTTTTCTATGAAAATTGCGGAAGAAAGAAATATCCAGTTTTTTAGATAGCAAAGTATTTGGCTACTTCATTAGTAAAATAACACAAGGTTAAAGTAAATTTAGTTATTTTACTTTTTGAATGTGTAATAAAAATTACCTTATTTATTTCTTTGATAAGTTCTTCTCTAGGAATATCAGAATATAGTTTAGAAAATAAATCCATAAACCAAATAAATATATTCAAAACATCTCCAACTTCAGATCTATTAGAAAATTATGAAATAATGCTATTCCTTCATGTATGTATTTCAATTTTTTTTTTTTTTCAGTGACTCCCTCTTGTGTCCCCATACCTATCCCAGGTCACCAGTGCACTCCCAAGTCACCTTGTCTATCACTGTCCTTAATTGCAACATCATCACTAGAAGTCATGAATTCTCTTTAATTTCTTTCCTAATCTAAAATTATTATCATTTTTTTTATCATTCAGGATGTGGACTACGCTGAATACTAGTCAAGTGAATATGTTTTCCCACATTTGCCTTTTCGGTAAAATCTGGATCTAGTAGAGAATGCCATTGTGGTGAATAATAGGGATTTTGTTTGTTTTTTAAAACGAGAGAACCAGGAGCCAGAGAGCGCTTCTTGGATCTTTCAAATCTCAGTTGAGCAGCTGCCAGCTTAGCCTGTGCATTGGATCAGCCTGAATCTGCTGCTGAGTAAAAATGACTTTGTTCAGGCTGCTTTGATGGGGATTAATGAGCCATGGGTTTTGAAGGGGAAACGTAACCAATAATCACTAATAAGAATTTCCTCTCAAGAATGGCAGACCAGTTACACTCCAGGATCACAGAGAAGGAAAAATTTTGGCTTACTGAGAACAAATCTCAAGTTTGGATTAGCTGAATAACTGTGGGTGGAAAGATCAGGAATGGAATATTTAATTTATGAAGCTGATCCAATTAGTAAGCACCTTATTGCAAAATTGTAGAGACCGGTGTTCAAGGTACCAAGATTCAGGCTGACAATGGAAAGCACCTTGTAGGTGGCAACTTAACCTATACTGGTTATTACACATGATTAAATTCTTCCTGGATTTAACTGACTTAAGAGGTATCAAGTACTCTGAAAGAGGAATGTGGGAAAATTTTTAAAAGCTCCCAATATTATAATGTAAATGATAAACTTACCTTCTTGAGGAAAATCTACAAGACATTTACTTAATTTTTTTTTATTATACTTTAATTTCTAGGGTATATGTACACAACATGCTGGTTTGATACATAGCTATGCATGTGCCATGTTGGTTTACTGCGCCCATCGACTCATCATTTACATTAGGTATGTCTCCTAATGCTATCCCTGCCCCAGCCCCCAGCCCCCTTCTTTTCATTTTTGCTATCATCTTATCCATATATAATTCTAAATGAATTCTTCCAGTAGAATTTTGTAACTCTACAGAGCTGACTATGCTGTCTGTGTGGTGACTGAGCACTTTACAGCTAGTCTGAATTGAAATGCACTGTTAATACAAAGTACACACTGGATTTTGAAGATTTGGTTCAAAAGAGGAAAACATCTCAATAATTTCTTTTGTTTTTTTTTTTTTTTGGTTGTTTGTTTGTGTTTTTTTTTTGAGACGGAGTCTTCCTCTTGTCACCCAGGCTGGAGTGCAATGGTGCGATTGTGACTCACTGCAACCTCTGCCTCCTGGATTCAAGCGATTCTCTGGCCTCAGCCTCCCAAGTAGATGGGATTACAGATGCCTGCCACCATGCCCGGCTAATTTTTTTTGTTGTTGTTGTTATTTTTAGTACAGATGTAGTTTCCCCATGTTGGCCAGGCTGGTCTCGAACTCTTGACCTCAGGTGATCTGCCCACCTCGGCCTCCCAAAGTGCTGGGATTATAGGCATAAGCCACCACACCCGGCAATAACGTTTTATATTTATCATATGTTACTAATATAGGAATAAAACTTCATTTCTTTAAAAAATATGAGAAAAAATATACTATTCACCTATAACAAGAAAATTTTCAGATTTTTATGCTAATGTCATTCCTCTAATAAAGCAAGATAGATATTAAGAATAAATTTTATCAGTAGAAAGTTTATCATTGTAATCAATAGTCAAGTCATGTTAAAATCTTTTCCGACTAAGCTTAGAAATAGCATAAGGAAAGACTCTTCATAATTACAGCAGGGGATAAAAATCTATTATCTTGCCCTCTAAAAGAAAAAAAAATACTGCACTATTCCTTAGATAATTATTTGTGGACCTATTCTCTGAATGCCAACAACATAACCTTGCCCCAAGAGTAAGCAATGTATGCAACCCTATAGGAAAATAACATAGGGATGGAGGTTGCCTGTCTTTGAGTCAGGTTGCCATACTTTTTTCCCTCTTCGTAGTCTCAACATTTATACTTATGGGACAACATTTATACCCATGGGAAAATACTTATTATAGATACTTATACATTTTAATTTCTAGCTCTAAATTGGGAGGATGTGTGAGAAAAGGTGGCTCACATTCATCCCACCCTCCCTTCTTTAGAAAGCAGAAATGCATCCCTTTGATGATTTGTAAAAGTCTGGTCCTTCTATTTTCATTTTAACAGGGAATTGGGTGAAGGAGTTTCTTGGAAATAATCAGCTTTTCAATAAGTGGCCTCTTTTACTAAGTATAAGCTGTCATTTGTGTGATAGAATGTGCTAGGGGTGTGTAGGCAACCAAACTTACAATAAACCAGATTCATTTCAAGAATCTCTAGTTAATGTCTGTATGAAGCAAGAAAAGATACTCTAGTAATATATACCTATGTCTTCCCAGTGTGTTATTCTGACACTTTCTTCAAAATTACTGTTGCTTCTATCAATCTGCCTGATTCTGAGAAATGAAAATGGAAAGTAGCTATAAAGAAGACATTAAAATATTTAGGTCTTTGCAATGGGCATTTTTCTCATCTCTGATAAACATGCCCTGAGTAAACCCCTGACTTTGAATTTCTTCAGTATCTGAGTATATAGTTAGGACAAGATCATGGGGGATTATAAGCCCTAGCTAGGCTTTACCAGAAGTCTCTTCATTCTAGGGCTTTCAAGCTAGTGGAAAAGGGAGATTCAAGTGTACTAATAAACATGATGGACAAATATTATAGTGATACACAGTACAGCAAGTAAGAAAATATTTGGTTTATAATATCTACAGGTTTATTTGATTCACACAATGATGTCCTGGATATGAGAACTCTGATTCTTATAAGACTGCCTTAGAGACTAATTCACAGACGTATAGACAGTTGTCCAGTGGAATAAAACTGCTGTGTTCTTGCAGTATAATTACCTTTAATTCACTGAAGAACTAACATACCATTTAGACTTTGACTTTTCACAGAGTATAAGATAAGCTTGATAGAATTTTAATTTAGTTTTATTCTCATGAAGTCACAGACTAGGTAAATATATGAATTTGAGTAAATTAGCATAAATGAGGAAAGCACACACAGAATGGCAAGCATATGGAACAAGTATAGATTAATAGGTAGTGGGAAAGAAATAGGAACAACAAACAACTTGGTGAGAAGAAAAAGAACAGTTCAGAGACTAATCAGGAGAGGTATACTAACTAATTTGAACAAAAACTTAACAGAATCATTACTAGAAGTGAAGCAAATGCAGAAATAAGTTGTATTTCTTTTATAATTTATCATTGGCATTACTACCTGTTTTGGTTGTAAGTAGGATTTAATTTATAGAGGTAACTGATTGAAATCCAGTGAGGTTAATGCCACTTAAGGGAATTTTGTTACTCATACTCTCCAGGAAAAGGGGGCATGCCACACCATACAGGGCCACATGGGGAAGGCCCAGGGTCATTCAGAAGGCAGAGGAGTGAGGGTAATTATGGCCCAGAGCCTTTATTGTGATTTCCATGAGAAGACATGAATGAGGCAATGATTTGTGTTTGCTCTGTGTCCCCACACAAAGGGGATCTGATCTCAAATTGTAAGCCCAATGTGTTGAGGGAGGGACCTGGTGGGATGTGATGAGATCATGGGGGCAGTTTCCCTCTTGCTGTTCTTGTGATAGTGAGTTCTCAAGAGATCTGATGGTTTAAAAGTGTGTGGTGGGCCCCACATCCCACTCTCCCTCTCTCCTGCTGCCATGTAAGACATGGCCTTGCTTCCCCTTTACCTTCCACCATGATTGTAGGTTTCTTGAGACCTCCCCAGCCATGTGGAACTGTGAGTCAATTAAATCTCTTTCTTTATAAATTACCCAGTCTCAGGTAGTTCTTTATAGCAGTGTGAAAACAAACTGATGCAGGGAAGGTAAATTTGAGTAAACATAGGATAGGATAGTTGGAATAACTTCAGTGGACTCTGGGATACAGAGAGAGTTGCAGTTGTCCAGCACCTGGTGCTGGGCTGACTTAGGGCGGAGGAACTATTGGCTTGGTGTGAGAGAATGAGATGAAGGAGCTGGTTAGAATATGGACTTTGAATTTGTTGGTTTGTGTATGAAAGACATGCTCACAGGGGAGTTGTTTGCTAACTCTGGGCATTAACTAGCCCTGGGAGGAGCAGATTCTCATTGACTAACAAGGCCCCCAAGAGGTCAAAGGATCATAAAATACAGAAAACAAAGAATATGATTATTACCCTACCCTAATGTACATAGTTTTATAAGGCCCTCTCAAGTACTTAATGTGTCATTAATGTTAAATATTACCGAAGACAGTTTAAAACGTAAGCTATTTTCATATAATTTTTAAATTTACAATTAGGGACTAAAATGTTCATCTAAGGCTACAAAATTTTAAAATGTTTTCTATTACCCTTTAAATACTTCATCTCATTCTTCATTACTACAACCCTTTGTACAACTCAGACCATCATTATTGGAGCTCTATTTTATTTTAAAATACACAAATCTAATAGATTACCATCCAGAATACACATGAGGAGTTTATATAACTTAATAGTTAACAACAACAAAAGAAAACTCAATTGAAAAATGAACAAAGGACCTAAATAGACACTTTTTCAAAGAAGACATGCAAATGGCCAACAGTTACATGAAAAGATGCTTAACGTTACTTCTTATTAGAAAAATGCAAGTTAAAATCACAATGATATCACCTCATACCTGTTAGAATGGCTATTTATCAAAAAGACTAAAGATAACAGGTGGTGGCAAGGATGTGAAGCACTTGTGCACGGTGGGTGGGAATATAAATTGGTACAACCATTATGGAAAACAGCATGAGGAGTACTCAAAGAATTCAAACTCTACTATATGACCCAGTAAACCCAAATGAAATTATTAGCACCTCATAGAGATGACTGCTTTCATGATCGTTGCAGTGTGGTTCACAATAACCAATGTATGGAAACAACCTAAGTGTCCATCAGTGGATGGATCAGTTTAAAATTGTGGTTTATATATAAATGAAATATTCTACTTTAAAAAAAGATGAGGCTGGATGTGGTGGCTCACACCTGTAATCCCAGCATTTGGGGGCCTGAGACAGGCAAATCACTTGAGGTCAAGAGTTCGAGACCAGTCTGGGCAACATGGTTAAACCCCATCTCTACTAAAAATACAAAAATTAACTGGGTGTGGTGGTGTGCGCTTGTAATCCCAACTACTCAGGAGGCTGAGATGGGAGAAATGCTTGAACCCAGGAGGCAGAGGGTGCAGTGATCTGAGATTGCACCATTGCACTTCAATCTGGGCAGCAAAGTAAGATTCTGTCTAAAAAGAAAAAGATACTGTTATTTGGGACAACATGGATGAACCTGGAGGATATTATGCTAAGTGAAATAAACCACACACAAAAAAGCTGCTTGATCCCTCACTTGTATGTAGAATCTAAAAAATGTCCAATATATAGAAATAGTAGAATAATGGTTACCAGATGTGAGGAGAAGAAAATAGTGAGATGCTGTAGCAAAGACATGGAATCAACCTGAATGTCCATCAGTGGTAGACTGGATAAAGAAAATGCAGTACAAATACACTGTTGAATACTACATATAAAAACGAGATTGTCATTTGCAGGAGCATGGAGCTGGAAACCATTATCATAAGCAGACTGACACGGGAACATAAAACCAAATACTGCATATTCTTACAAGTGGGGGCTAAACATCAAGTACATATAGACACAAAGAAGGGAACAACAGACACCATGGCCCACGTGAAGGTGAAGGGTGGGAGGAGGGTGAGGATCAAGAAACTACCTACTGGGTACTATGCTTATTACCTGGGTGACAAAATAATCTGTACCCCAAACCCCTGTAACATGCAATATATCTATATGACATACCTGCACATGTACCCCTGAACCTAAAATAAAGGTGAAAAAGAAAATGGTGAGATGTAAGACAAAAGCTACAAACTTGAAGTTATATAGGATAAAAAGTAGTGGTCTAATATACAGCATGAGGACTATAGTTAATAGTACTGCATAGAGAAAATCTGCCAAGAGTCGATTTTAGCTACTCTTACCAAAAAACAAAGATAACTATGTAAAGTTAATTTGCTTGACTGTGGTAATCATTTTATTATGCATATCAAAATGGTATATAAAACAATAAAAATAAAGGAAAATAATAACATACAGGGTTTGGCAATCACAAGTGTTATGAAGGGGAGACAGTGATTCAGGTAGAATGTTAAATATTAAGCTGTATTTGTGGGAATGTCAGTCTTGTTAATTGACTATACACTGACTTATTTTAAAAATGTATAAATCAAATCAATATAAAAGAATTAATACCATAGGCAGTTTTGGTTCAATTTTTTCTCTTAATCCTAGAGAATATTAGATAAAGACAAACTTAAGTCACTTTCACAAACCAACTTGCACATGCACACATACAAACAACATGAACATACACGTCACATGTCAGCTATATATATTTTGAATTCAATGTTCTTAAATAGAAATTCTGCAGAATGTTTTCTTAAGATTAGGGTTACTATTAATAGGATCAAGTAAAAACATTTTTGAAAACTATTAATAGGATCAAGTAAAAACATTTTGAATTTTAAATAAAATATCACGTGAGACATTTATTTCATTTTCATAATACATTAATATTTACTAATTATATTTTAATATACATTTTTATATTTAGTTATAATTTTATAATATAGACTACCATAGAGTTGTTAATGTTTTGCTGGATAAAAATAATATACTTATGATAAATACAAAATTTCATTTAGATGCATAATATGCTGGGATGCAATATAGAGTTTTATATCAGTGAGCCCGGGAGGTGGAGGTTGCAGTGAGCTGAGATCGTGCCACTGCACTCTAGCCTGGGTGACAGAGTGAGACTCTATCTCAAGAAAAAAAAAGAAAAAAGAGTGTTATATCAGAAGATTTGTTAGAAATCTCCATTCGATGAACTAACTCAAGAAATATGTATCTATTACATAAGTCATTAATCCTTTTACATGTTACTAAAAACATATATGTTTAATAGTTCAATTTGAAGCGTTACTTGAGTGCTCTAGTACATTAATGTGGCTGGTCACATCCAATGCACGAAAAAAATGTGAGAACTTATCCAAACGTATTAGGAAAATATATCATTTCTAGTGCTTTCTAAAAGCTGAACAACTTAAGTCTAGTGTTAACTGTGCTTACATGCAAAGCTATAAATCAGACTTTTTTGGGGGAGATGAAGAAGGGGGGTAGTTGTGCAAGTGGTATTTGTTCCTATTCGCGGATCTTAGTATTAATAATGATTTTGTCTTGAAATTGTCTGTAGAGTGACTGTGGAGTTTAACCACCATGCTTTCAAATTTGAGAATTATGTCTACAAATAACTGAGCTAAATTAAATTACTGTCATCTGTTATTTTGCTTAAACTACTTCATGACTGTCTCAGATATCCAATGTGGGAATTTAAATCACAGTTGGAAAAATGAATTTTTAAATATTTCTGCTATCTTATATTTGGGAAAAATGTGAAGGAAATGGTAAAGAATAAAATAAGTCGTGGACACCCTAACCAATAAATCATCAATTGTCTATTTGTTAATATTAAAAATATTTGGAGACTATTATTAACTATAACCTGGCCCAAACCAGTTCACCAGGAATGTTTCTTATGGGGATTGTTGTCCAGGTACCAACTATAGTGAAGAAGTATTTGTTTATTCTGTGTTTATAACTTCCTGTAGTGGCCACAAAGGGGATGGATGTAATGGGATAACTTCCTGCAGTGGCCACAAAGAGGATAGATGTAATGGGACAGCCTTTAGCTATTGTGCCAACTATTATCTTTACTCATTTAGCATCTGGGTGTCATTCAAAATCCTGGGCAATTCTGTCTCCGTCCAGCTTGAAGACAGGGCTGGTGTCTGCTACTGATTGGCACATCGAATGTGAATACAGATGGGTGTGTTTTGGGAGTGAAATCTTGTGTGAAAAAAATGCCTGGTTTATTCTAAGAGTTCCTTTGCCAATTAAAGGTTTGTTGGCTAATAGTCCATGAATGGAAGGGACTCTCAAAAGTTAGGGGCAGCCACAATTTAGTGATCAAAATCTCACAGGAAATTACTTTGCCTTCATAACTTTCTCTGGCTGGTGTGGATCTAGTTCTGAAAATTGTTTAGCAGAAAGCATGAAAAACTCCAGTGTGAAGGTTACTGGTTTTTCATTTGTTTTTTTTTGTTGTTGATGGTAAGATACTTTAAATGTTATGGAACTGCCTACAAAAGATTACATGACTGTGGTGGTCTTTAACTGACTACTTTTTGCAATTTCATTCAGCATTGAGAGAAATGGTTGGTAGGACACACAGATTCCTAAATTTGGCTCTATCTTCAGTTTCTCTAAGATCTTCAACCACATGCTTGGCTGATACTGATGTAGGTTTGTTCTTTATATAAGTAGTGATTTCTGAACTCTTATGCAAGAGCACATGTGTATGTTTCCATGTGTATATTGCTCATAATTTTGCATATGTGTATAAAGTCAAAGAGTAAAGCAAAATGACTAAGGTATTTCAGTGATGCTGTCTAAGAATATTTAATAATAATGTCTTATTTTTATCTCCCTAGTTATGAAAATCCTAGGACCACAGATATAATATCTGTCCCTGTGAACAAGGATGAACTTTGGATAAGTGGCCTAATTTAACTGACACATGGCAAGGCTGAATTCAGGAAGATTTTTCCTTTATCTTACTTTTTCTCTTCATTTCTAAGAAAAGAAAAAAGACACTGTCTCTGTTATAATCAGTAACAGAGAACTACAGTGCTGCTGTAGACTAGAATCTAAACTGTATATGGAATTATGAGACAGACCAATAAAATATTAGTACACAGTGTATTTATAGTTTCTCTCATTTCATATCATTTTAAGAAAAAAGATACTAAAATGGTGTTATTCTTTTAGAAAATGCTATCCTAAGATAGACCTAGAGGCAGCCCAGATTTATGCTAACTAAAAGTAGTTTGGGGACACACTATTTTAGCTTGGAATTTTCTGTAATGGTTAATTTGCACTGTAGAGAGTCATGCTGCAGTCATCACAATTGATTCTGGGATGCGCTTGTGTTTTCTATAATTCATGGTATTGGACTGTGATTTCCTTGTGTTCCCTTTTGTCTGTATGGAACTTTGGAAAATTGAAACACATTAGGCTTGCAGTTTGCGTAATGTAACTTTGGACATGCTTAAAAGGTTAGATCAGTTCCAGATGAGGAAAGCCCTGGTTTCAAATAGTAATGAAGAAACTCATACTGCAACTGGGTGTCTTAATAAGATCCCTCTGGTTTTATTAGAACAGAATAAAAAGTTCTTCAAGGTTTGTTTCCCTATATTTTGTAAAAATTTAATTTCTCACTAGGATCAAGGGATTTATTGAGAGGGGTTAATATGCTTAAATTTTATGTGGGGTGAAAAAATGCGGAACATGTTAACCTGTGGTAATTGGACTTTACTCTTTTTATATTCTTTGTTTCTCTCTGTATATCAGTCACAATAGGCTACGTTATGCAGAGTAACAATTCTAAAATCCCAGGAGGTTTAAACAATACATGTTTATTTAATGATATTCATCAATGTGGAAGCTAAGGAATTCTCATTGTGGTCTCCATTATACATGAACATATTCTAACGTGCAACATAGATTAAAGAAGATTTCTCAGCTGAGTGGAGAGTCCATATAAAAAACTGAGAAAAATATAAGAAAAATATTTTTCTGATTTATTTCCTGATGTCTTAGAGGAAACGTCAAAACACATTAATTGAAACCTCTAAGGAAGAAACATTCTCATGTTATTTATTTCCTCATAATTGATAGAAACATTTGCAAATTTTAGGAGCAGAAATTTTATATTCTTCCCTTGGTTGATGATTTAGACCTAGTTGTTATTCTGAACTACTTAACAAAATAATTACTATCAAAGCAGATATTTTCACTATGAAATGCTCAAATCTCTTTACTCTCAAGTAAGAGATGTGTTACTAGAGATGGGTTCAATCCAAGATCAAACATGTTAGACAAGGAGATTGTTAGTGTAACAAACAGAAGACTTAAATTCAGCATTCTTTGGCAGTGGGCCATTGGATTTTTTTTAACCTCTTCTTGAACTTCACTGTTTCTTTTAAATACTGTAATTCTCTCTTGGAATTCTGTGCAACTAGCTTAGCAAGTTGAACTGGGACCACCTTCTTTTTAAATATGAGATTCTACTGATTTTCATTTCAGTCTAGTTGTATTTGCTTGGAAATTATATTGGTTTTTAGGACCAACCTCTCAGTTAATGGTAAAAATATGTGTACATATGTCTCAACTTGTTCCTTGCACATATATCTTTTTGGAAGATTTCATGATTGTGAGAAGGTGGGACAGAGGACCTGTAGTTACAACAAAAAACTCAACAAAGCCTCAGGACACTTAGATTCAACATCCTGACAGTCACTTTCTTCCCTCTTTTCTCTTGTTCTCCACTATGGAGACAAAACTTTATGTTTAAAGGTAAAAAGACATCTTTAAATTCTCAATATTTAATAGATATCGTGTTTTGTTTTAGTCTACTCTTACATTAGTAGAATTAACCTACTGAATTTGTGACTGATTTCAAGAAAGGATTTACTCATGGAAACTAGTAATTGCTAGCTAATATGCTTCTTAGAGCAAAGCAAAAAAATAGATTCAGAATGTCTATATTACTATTTCAGAAATATTTTACAATATCTTCAGTGACATATTTGCAAACTTGGAAGTGGACTCATTTTGATATGATAAAGTTAGAATGTGGAAAAATCAATGTCTTTATATTTAGTTGTTTCCAAGGAAAGTCAATAAGGGTATTATAGTTAGATTTAATTTTCTGTTGAAGAAACAGTTTGTTGCATTTTCAAAATTTTACAAGTGCTCACATAATAAAAAATATGCTTTTGCTGCTGGTGTTAGAGAAGTATTGGTTAAATTTAGAACCATGTGGGAGGTAAAATCCTGTCTACCTGTTATAAGCACAGTTGGAATAAAAACTTTTTGTGTTAGTTTATATTGGTGAGGTAATAGAAAAAGAAAAATATTACTTAAAATGTAATTCAAATAGAAATGTATTATTTAAAATGTAAATTGATTTTCAAATAGTAATTGGGTTTCTAAAAGTTCTATTAGTTCTTCATGTTTCAAAATGCCTTATATCTTGGCTTCATGAATCCACCTGTGCAGCCTAAGCTATGTGAACTGAGGAGAATCAATCATACTTCTATGTACTAACTTATAATCATGCTTCATCCTCAGAGCAACATATGTGTTTTTTTTTTATTCCTGCCACATAGAAGGACAAAAACAATGTTCACAAAGTTAGATTTATGCCTAGAGTCAAACAACAAGTAAATAAAACACCAGTATTTGAATAAATACATTTCAAGGTTTAATACACATGATCCGTATTACCTCAGATGACCCCAACTTAACCAATTGACATAAATTTGTCAATTAAGTGAACCATCTCATCCTAATAATTAACCAACCTGCTAGAAAAGGCAAACAGGAGAATTCCTTTGACAACTTACTAGTAATGTCTTGTTTATGTTAAATAGTTAATATTTGTTGAATTTATTTATTACAAGTTTTTCAAATGATGATAAATTTCTAAATATCAACAGATTTTCTAAGGGTTTTCTAATGATCACCTTCTTACACTGACCTTGACATTAATCCATCATTTGGACCAAGTGGTTGACATTTTTAATTGAATATTCATTTTTTTTTGTTTGTTTGTTTGTTTTAGACAGAGTCTTGCTCTGTCGCTCAGGCTGGAGTGCAGTGGCACAATCTCGGCTCACTGCAACCTCTGCCCCCTGGGTTCAAGTGATTCTCCTGCCTCAGCCTCCCGAGTAGCTGGGACTACAGGCGTGCACCATCATGCCCAGCTAATTTTTTTGTATTTTTAGTAGAGATGGGGTTTCACCGTGTTGGCAAGGATGGTCTCAATCTCCTGACCTCGTGATCTCCCCGCCTTGGCCTTTCAAAGTGCTGGGATTGTAGGCGTGAGCCACCGTGCCCGGCCGAATAGTTCATTTTTAGTAAGCATAACATGCTCTAAAACTTATATAGATACATTTATCACCAGACTTATTAAAGCTTTTTTAATCCCTCCATATGCATGCATTAAAATATAATACTTCTGGCTAAAATATCCCTAGATTGTTATTAGAATTGAATATATAAAAAGTAGCAAAATAAATGAAAGGCTAGTACACTAATTCAATTGAGTGTCAAAGCACATCAAAGTTGTACATTTTTATAGCAGGGTGCAGTATGCCAATTTGATGCTACCCATCAGGGAGTCTTGGCAAAGTCCCAGGATAACCAGTCTGGTTAATGCTGCTCTCTGAACAAAAGGGTAAATTCCATCTTTGCTTTTCAGTTTTTCTTTAGGCACTTTCATCACCACATGCCTTTGTGGAAAACATTCCTTCTTTTTAAGAACACCCTTTTACTGATCTGGGTAAATCTGGTGGAGTTGTCAAACAAAAGACCCCCACTTAATCTGACATTTCCTAGACAATTAGAAGCTTCCATCTCCTCTCTGTCCCAGGCACAGCTACTAATCCAGAGGTGGACAGGTGAGGCATTTCCCTTTCTTGAATAGAGCTTTAAGTCCCTAGAGTAAACCTATAGAAAACCTGTCAAGGATATAAAGGGAAAACATTGGAAGTAGAGATGAGAGGAAGGAGGGGGAGATTCAGAGAAAAAGAGAGAGAGAGAGATTGATGAATGAATTTGTTTTGATTCTGGATCTTGTCATCTTTGAAGTTAACGATCCTCTCGACCATCAAAGTTAGATTTTTGTCATTTTGAACTAAAAAATATTATGGTTAATTTTTCTTCTGTCATAATTTTATGGAATTTATAGCATACAAAACACTGTTGCTACTTTGGAATGGCAGTTAGATTTCATTTTAGATTAATAATACAATATTTGTGATTGTTATTATCATATGCTGTATTTATACAGCATTTTGCAGCTTTACATGTATGGTGTCACTCAATCCTTGTGACAGTCCTATCATTTGGAAGCTGTTATAATCTCCATTTTTAGTTGAGGAAGATGAGGCTCAGGGAAGTCAATAAACTCCCAGGATTATCAGCTGGGAAGAGTCAAAACTGGGATATAAACACAGACAGTTTGGATTTTCAAATATATTCTCTAAACCAATGACTAATGCTCTTTTTAGGACAGTCATTGTTGAGAGAGAGAGAGAGAGAGAGAGAGAGAGAGACACTTAGGACAGTCATTGTTGAGAGAGAGAGCAAGAGACACAGAGAAAATCTCTGTTAATATTTCACATGTATGTAATTATTACAAACTTTCTTTAGAGTACTGCTTATTCAACTAATCTTATGGTTTTGTAGGTTGCAGATTTGTGCTTGGGATCAAAAAAGGCATGAAATTATTCACATTCACTTTTCCATTATAAATACAAGTGTTTCTGGCAGACTTCAGTCCCAGTAAAACAATTTTTAAAATATATTTAGCAAGAAATACAAACTTTTAAGGGCTTTTGCTAAATAGTATGTAGTGATACTTCTCTCTGGAATAGATATTTAGCAGATTTTTTAAGCTTCATTTAGTAATGCTTTTCTTTTTTTACATGATGAGCAACAAAACATCTGTGTGTGGGCCTAGATATTTAAAAAAAATTTTATATCTGCACCTGAATGGGGAGAGGAAGGAGAAGTAGTTGTAATCAGCATGGTATGGGAAGTTTTTCTCTGCCTGCTAGTTTTCTGTGGAATGTTGCTGGCTGAAATGCTTCATCATTATAGAGTTCCACTACTCTGAGCTAATCTAGGGTCATTTTGGCAGAGATTAGTGTATTAGTCTATTGTCATGCTGCTATGAAGACATATCTGAAACTGGGTAAAAGAGTTCTAATTGACTCACTATTCCGCAGGGCTGGGGAGGCCTCAGGAAACTTACTATCATGGTGAAAGGGAAAGCAAACACATCCTTCTTCACATGGTGGCAGCAAAGACAAATGGGAGCAAAGTGAGTGAAAAGCCCATGAAAAAACCATCGGCTCTTGTGAGAATTCACTATCATGAGAACAGCATGAGGGTAACCACCCCCATGATTCAATTACCTCCCACCGGGCCCCTCCCATCACACATGGGGATTATGGGAACTACAGTTCAAGGTGAGATTTGGGTGGGGACAAAGTCAAACCATATCTATTGGGGTTTAAAAAGATATACTTTTATTTGAATTTTTAAAAGGGAAGGTTTAGAAATGCATTTCTGTTATCAGAGAGAGAAGAGTCATTACTTTTATTTGCTTCTACTCAAATCCTGGAAAAGAGTATAAGACATGGAACACAGCCTCCTAGAATGGAAAATGCCATCTGGATTATGATTTATGGTTGTGCATATTGTATAAGACCCTATGAAGGAGCTATAAATATGGTGAAGCCACTCTAGAGGATTAAACTACCATTCAGGTGTCCAAGCTGGAAATTCAGGTGTCAGTTGGACATCTCTCTTTGTCTGCTCAACCTGTACTGCTTTCTAGAATAAAATCCCAAGCCATTTATATTTTACCCTATCTTATTCATCTGTTTCTTCTCTATCCCTCATGTCATCACTTTTGTTCATGAACTTGGTATTTCTTCTAGATTATTGTTGTGGTCACATTACTGATATTCCTGAATCTAGCCTGCTCTCCACCTCACCAGTTCCCATCTGAAATCTGTACTGTTACTAGGATTAAGTTTTAATATGAAGTTATGCTAGTGACATTCCATTTATGAAAAATTTTCATTGAATTGCTATCCACTCTAGAATAAAGTCTAAACTACTCAGGGTGATATAGAATATTCTTGATACCCTGGCTTTTGCCTACCTGTCCCAATACTTCACCCTGTGTTCTGATAGTAATGGCATGCTCTTTTTCCTTTCCTAAACTCTATCCTCTCCCATTCACCTTTGTACTGGTTTTCCTGGCTGAATTGTTGCTTCCTCCCTTTTCCTTCTCCTCACTGTCATCCAGCTGTTTAACTGTTAATATGTTCTTCAGGGTTCAACTCAAGCTTTGATTCCTTTTGATGACTTTGCTATCTCATTGAATTTTCAGTAGTTGCTTCTTCCCCTTTTGTTCTTTTTCTTGTAGCATCTACCCATTATAACATTTAAAATATTTTGGAAATATTATCCCTCATCTTCATATTTTGAATACATTTTCAATCAGAAATAGGTCTCGTAAATAATTACTGAATTAGTGAATCAGTGAATAACCACTCTGCTCTAATGGAGAAAGTTTTACATATATAAAAATTAACATTCCCACATAATAAGTTAGACCCTTTAGTGAATAAGTGAATAAGTTAGACCCTTTAGTGAGAAGAGTTGTCTAAACTGAGGAGCAGTGCAGTATAGCAGTTGGGGCAATGGCTTTGTAGTTAAACTCCTGGGGCTAAGCAAGAGATCCACTATATTCTACCAGTATGATCTTGGACAACTTACTATACTTCTTGGAGAATGATTGTATTCTTTCTTCAGTGGGTTGTGAAGACATTAGAATGTGATAACCCATGAAAGAGGCTTAGTAATGTCCAGACCATGGCAAATAATTACTAAATGTTATGTATTATATTAATGGTAAATCAGTAATCCAACTTTTCTTTTTTATCCTATACCCAAAGCCCAATACTGAGTAACTCATGGACTACTTCTAAGTATCTTCTATCATATTAAAGAAATGTCTGTGGTTTATACTTTGCCTGCTGAACCCTAACATGTGTATATCTATGTATGTATGAATCTATATTTTCTGAGCACCCATACAGCTATAATTTGGTAATGTTTTATAAATCAACTTTGCATCATAATCTTAAATGATTAAATCACCTTATTTATTATAGCAATTTTTTAACTGCACAGGACAACAGTTCCTAAATTTTAAAAATTTAAATATTAACCATAAGTAATACTAAAATTAATATAATCCATGAGGCTATGACTATCCTGCTGAGCCCCAGTGCAGACAACAAAGCTGTGGATTTTCCACAAAGATTCTAAAAGCAATTATAAAACTCAGAGCCAGATAAAGTTGGCTTGCTTTCCATTATCACCATGTGCTGGCAATTCTAAAAACCGCTAGTGAAAAAATATTCCTTCCCTTTGAGACAGATTGCTCTCTTTATACCCCCCATCTTTGTCCACCCCCTTAGTAAGTATTTACAAATATTTTATTATTCAAAGTATTTATGTTATGTTACTTTAAGCCCATCTATCTTCTACTTTAGTCTTCTGGCATTGTGTTAATATTTAATCATGCTAAAGATAATCCCCACTTTTGGGAGGATGTGTTTATGCATTATCTTCTTTATAAATTAAATGAGTGAATGGTGTATTACTTTAATTTATATGTCTTTCAATAATTAAACAGTTTATGTAGTTTTTCAAAGGCACAAGTAATCTACCTGATGAGAAAACTTTGCTACTGACTGTGAGTTTCACATAGATTTCAAGATAGTCATAGATGAAATGTTCTTCTCTTTTCCTCTTCAGATTGTCATTGTGCATTTTGAGAGCATTGGTAATTGCTTCTCCCTTTTAGCCAGATTATTTTCTATGTATGACCTGAGCCCAGCGGAAATAAAAATAAACTGTAGTTGAACAGAAGAGTTTCTCCTCATAACAAACCATGGATTAGCTCTTCTACCTAAAAACAAACAAACAAACAAAAAAAACCCCAAAAAACCCACCAGTTTTCTGACAGTATCAAACTCCCCCAAATACCACTGGATAACCTGTCCATAAGCCAAGCAGATTAGAATTCACTGAAGAAAGGGAGAACAGCACCATAGTAGAGTCTTAATAGTGTCATAGAAGGAAGGAGTTAAAGAAGAATATTTACAGAGCTGGAGGGTTTGTGTTCATGGAATTTAAATTGGATCTTTCAAGGTAAGAAACTGCTTGGGATTAGGCATAGATTGTGACATTATAGTTTAATATTTGTAGAGATAGTGAGCTAAGGATCTAATGGTGCCCTGTGAGCACAACCCTGACAACATTCTTGGTATAAATAGCAAGTGTTATTTTAAAAATACCTTTTTTAGCCAGGCATGATGGCACACACCTTGTCCCAGCTACTCAGGCAGGAGGACTGCTTGAACCTGCGAGGTGGAGGTGGAGGTTGCATCGAGCCAAGATCATGCCACTGCACTCCAGCCTGGGCTACAGAGCGAGAGCCTGTCTCAAAAAAATTTTTTTTCAACACCATTAGGAAAAAAATAGACCCTCTCTTAACTACTTTTATGACACTGAGCTTAACGTACAATACTTTCTAACTTGTTCTGAAGGCCTATGACCTTATAATTCCCTCCGCTCTCTGTTGGTAGATCCTGGGTAGTCTGTTTCATAGATGTACAGTCTATTAATGAACAACAGTAAATAGATTTTAGAGCACGAAAGGATCTTTAGATGTTCATGTAGAAGTTTATACTGCAAAAGTAAGGCCAAAAATTTGAAAATTGGTGATTGAGCAATATGCCTGTCAGCAGATTGGGCATGGGTTTTAGAATATGAGAGTTAGGAGTTAAAATCCCAGCTCTATTACTTATTAGTTGTGTGACCCTGGCTAAGCCAGGTAACTTCTCTGGGAATCAGTCTTCTTACCTTTTAATAATAGGTGAGGAAAGATAAAATGTTTTTATTCTTTCTTTTTATCATAAATCTAAATCTCAAGTGGACTGAATAATTATATGATTAAAAAATAGTATACAATAAAAATAGAAGAAAATATGGCTGGGCGCGGTGGCTCACACCTGTAATCCCAGCACTTTGGGAGCCTGAGGTGGGCGGATCACGAGGTCAGGAGATCGAGACCATCCTGGCCAACATGGTGAAACCCCGTCTCTACTAAAAATACAAAAAATTAGCTGGGCATGGTGGTATGTGCCTGTAATCCTAGCTATTCGGGAGGCTGAGGCAGGAGAATCACTTGAACCAGAGAGTTTGGAGGTTGCAGTGAGCCAAGATCATGCCACTGCACTCCAGCCTGGCAACAGAGTGAGACTCGTCTTAAAAAGAAAAAAAAAAAAAGAAAATACAATTGGATGTTGGATTTAAGTAAGAATACATATGAAGTTTTGAAACATAAAGGAAAAAGAAATCACAAAGTAATCACTAAATGCTTTGATAAACCTGGGAGGGGACACTTCAGTATGTTAAAAACACAAAACCAATAATAAATTATAAACTTAGAGTATAAATATCAATATGTAAAACTCTAACATATTTGTAAACATCTGAATAAACATGTACAAAAATTCACAAATATGAAAGTTGGCAAATGAAAAAATAATTCACAATTATAGTGACAGAAGAGGAAAATGTTCTATGTCACTTATGTTTAGTAATTTAAAAATTAAAAAAGTTTAGTTTACTGATGAAATAGGCAATAGTGAAAATTATATTAGAATCCCGCATTGGAAAAAGTTTTCTGTAAAAAAATTTGGAAAAGGGGGCAACTTTTGAGTAAGCAATTTAATGGTTCATATGAAAAGTGTAAATATGTTCACATCTTCTAACCCAGGAATTTCATATTAATGTTTCATAAAAAGAAGCATTAGATATGCTATAAATCTTCGACTAACAGAGACCATATTATGGGGATATCCTTGTGTTAAATCATATATAATGACAAAGATCAAATGACATGAGAAATGCAGTATCTTAAAAAGTATATCAATCTATGGGCTGGGCGCGGTAACTCATTCCTATAATCCCAGCACTTTGGGAGGCCAAGGCGGGTGGATCACCTGAGGTCAGGAGTTTGAGACCAGCATGACCAACATGGTGAAAGCCCATCTCTACTAAAAAATACAAAAATTAGCTGGGCGGGGTGACACATGCCTGTAATCTCAGCTACTTGGGAGGCTGAGGTTGGAGAATCACTTTAACCCGGGAGGCGGAAGTTGAAGTGAGCCGAGATTATGCCACTGTGCTCCAGCCTGGTGACAGAGCATGACTCCATCTAGAAAAAAAAGAAAAAATATATGTATAAAAAAATATATATATATAAAATATATATATATAAAATATATATATATATATATGATCAATCCATGTAACGTGAGTTTTCTTTTTTTTTTTTTTTGAGATGGAGTCTCACTCTGTCGCCTAGGCTGGAGTACAGTGGCCTGATCGTTGGCTCAGTGCAACCTACGCCTCCCGGGTTTAAGCAATTCTCCTGTGATTCTCCTAGCTCAGCCTCCCAAGTAGCTGGATTACTGGTGCCTACCACCACTCCGGGCTAATTTTTGTATTTTCAGTATAGACAAGGTCTCACCATGTTGGCCAAGCTGATCTTGAACTCTTGACCTCAAATGATCCACCTGCCTCAAGCTCCCAAAACTTGGGATTACAATGTGAGCCACCACGCTGGCCAATTTTTTAAAATATTTATACGTATCAAACCTTGAATGGAAAGCATTAAAATACTAATAGAAGCTTTAGTTCTTGGTTGTCTCCTGATCCTTTCTATGTGCCAGGCATTACAGAAACTTAAAAAATATTAAAGCAACCAATTTTGACTAAAAACCTACAAAAGGCGTATACTACTATTGTCCCAATTTAATAGACGAGGAAACTTTATATATTAATGACATTAAATTCATTATTAAAAACCTTTCTATAATTCAGACCCAGATGGGTTACTCTGGAATTCTGTCAAATATTAAGGAAATAATTTCAAGAACTTAGTCAGAAAGTAGAGGAGAGGTGAATACATAGCAACTCACTTAATGAAGTCAGCATAACATTAATATTATACCTTATTAATTCCTATTTTTGGTAGGGCTCCTGGACCTTATTCAGGATCTAGTCTGGATAAGGCTGCCCTTCTGGGCCTATAAAATAATTTTTGTGTTTCCTGGAAAGTCTTTCCTGATTTAAGAGCACTGTCCTTCTGGTGAGTATTCTTTCGGTTCAATTTTTGGGTGGTCTGCACACCTGATCCAATATTTGGTTTGATCTGCATGCCTGGTTTAAAACTTGTGGTAAATCACACATGCGTGTGTGTATTTTTAAACTGATGGAGAAGATACAATAAATAAATTTAAAATTATAATTACCATTATGTAGAACATTCTACATTAATAACACTGCACTTTAAGAAGTACATTTAAAATTAGAAGGAATCCCAAATGCTTCAGAAAAAATTAGATGTATTTTTGATTGGTGTATAAAGGCTTCTAATCTCTCTCTCTTTCCCTGCTTACTTTGAATAGGCTGATTTTTTTCACTTGATTATTTGAATGCCCCAAAGGAAAAAATGAAAAAAAAAACTTGATAAGTATTTATAAAAGTTTGACTCTCAGATTCATTTACTGTATTTTTTTTTTTAACCACCCTTACGCCTAGGCCAAAGTCTTGAGTTCAGGGCAATAATACAATGTATTTATTCTGAAAGTGTTTTCCTGCTTGCATTGATTGCTCAAACAACCAGACCTCCTCATGAAAGAATGATGAATCTGTTACTGACTTCAAGGTTTATGGAAAGTTTTGTTTTTTCTTATGCATTCCAGCCAAGGGGTTGGGGGAAGAAGCTTCAAATAAATGGCGTTGCGATTATAGCAGCTCCGTGCCAACCAACAACCTAGAATGACTGTTGGACCTTCGCCAGGGTCCTACTTTAATAAGCAACCCCTGAAATAGCAGTTTCCAGAAAACTCTTGCCATTTGTGCAAACAAACAGGACATTAAAAAGCAGGCTGCCCACCTTTTGATAGTAATCTCTGTTAACCATCAGCATTGTTGGGGGCTTGGAGGGATGTTCCAGAAAGCTTCTACTGGTTTTTTTTTTTGCCCTTTTCATTAAAGGACCCCACCCTTAACTCAGATATCTAATTAAGAAACAAGCTAAGTTAAAAAGACCACTTACCCAAAATAATCTGTCTCCAGATACACATTTCTGACATTTGACTGGTTATTTTGAGAATCTTTGTGGAAAAAAACTACATCTTTAAAGAAAGTCTTCATTTACAAGGGTGTCTATCTCTCTACACCAGTAAAAGAGGAAAGACTAAGTCACTAGAATCTCTTACAATGAAAAGGGCATTGGTTTAAAATGTACATAGTAAACCTTACCTTGTTTAAGATGGTTTTTCCTAGCTATCTTAACTGGACTTTTATGTCCTGTTTTTTGTCTCAACTAATAATAATGTTTAGATAGATCTGAGTTTTATTCTTTTGAGATGTAAGTTTTTATCTCATTTCACCTGAAGAGTTCAATACTGCTGTAAATACTGCTGTTTGTTCTGGCTGAACCTGATAAGATATTTTAAAAGAATTTAAAGATATTTTAATGATATCTCCAGAATTTGTGAAGAGCTCTTTTTATTTGACTTTAAGAAACCTACCATAAGTATTTAAATCAAGTATTTTATCAGAAAAATATAAACTAACTGAAGTGTCATTTAGTTCATGTAATCTGAAATATTCTTTGGCAACTAAATCTAGTGTGAAAATTTGTAAACTAAGAATACCTTCAGAATTGTTGGCATTAAACGTAGTGCAGACACTTTTGCCTGGGTTTGCTGGTTATACAGGTTTGTGTTGTCTTTATGAAATGTTTAAAGCAATAGAAACTATGTTTTAACCTTGGATTTTTTCTTTGCTTCTATCCTGGGCTTTAGGATTTTTGCTCTCTTAAAAGAAAAATATTGAAATTTGTTTGATTTATTAAACTGCAGTTACAGGACTACATCTTAAATTATTCTAGCTTCCCACAATATCTGGCTACAAGTCTCCCACCAGGAATAAGAATTGCTTTGTTCCTAAAACCCTATAAGCTGAAGCTGGATGACTTGATGCAAATTTCAAAGGAAAACATTGTGCCTCATGTGTGGGCTACATAAAAATTCACCAAGCCCCCTGATGCCATAACCATAGACATTCGAACTGCAAACCAGAACAAGAGGTTGACAGCTTCAGGCTGTGGACAGCTTTTCCCAAGGCATTAGGACAATACTTCTATCATGAAACTCTTACCTCTCTTATTTTTGCCTTGCTTATGCCTACTTCCCTCCCTCCCTTGCTGCCTCTCTCCCTCTTCCTTTCTCTCTTTTTCTCTCTCATTCTTCTTTCTTTTCTTTCTTTCTTCATACCAAAAATAATTTTGTAATTAGAATTGCACAAACAGATTCTGCAGGTAACTTGACAAAACGTCTAACCCAAATCTTTATGTATCCTAAGAGAGCCTTTAGTCTACCTAATAAGTAACTTAAACATATCCCTCACACAACTTTTGTTCAAATTGCACCAATGATCCCTTTTCATAGAGTTAGCAATATTTGCTTTAATTTAATTTAGTTATGGGGTACTACATAATATAATTGCTACCTACTAGCTGAACAAAGATGTATCTGTAACCACTGCTAATACCATATGCTGTAGTTAGATCAATTCATCTGAGGAAATTGAGACCCAACTGCATAAGATAAGAAAACAGACTTGGTGACTATGATAGGTCTCACTCAGTCCCCAAAGGTCTTTTAATTTGTTGGTTGTTTGGGCTCTTGACTCAGAATCATTGTGGATTTGTTATATTCCTTTTGGTTTTGCTTGGTATTATTTTCTTTAAATTTTGTACCTTTTGCCTGTCAAATTTCTGCAGAAATACAACACCTAGCAGAATGCTAGCCCAACATGTCAAAATAATAAGCAACAACTATGAAACTGACAAAACTGAATTTAACAATGAACCCCAGACAAATTTAACAAGGACCACTACTTGCAAACCTTCTTGCTGAAAGCTTCTTGACATTGACTCATAATTGCTGGCTACTTCCCTAGCATATGACCAGACCAATAAGGAAGGTCTATCGTGGCGTCGAGAGACAGTAAAATCCTAACTGCAGGTTAATTGACCAGTGATACCTTCAGAGAAAGATCTTAATATAAAGGGGGAAAGGTAAAAGTCACTGATGCCAAGATGCAATGGCTTACACTAGACCCAAAGTAAGCCAGGAGTCATGAAGGAGGGGATCTCATACTCCTATGTCTGATATGAAATGTATCAAAAGAACCATCTGAAAACTAAGAAATTATCAGATGTTCTGCATGTTCTACGCATCCTGCTCATTATAAAGGTCCTACACATATGTCTGTAACAGGGCTTATCACAAGAAATCCCTCAAAATTGTAGTGTTCCAGATAAGCCACTCCTACAAATACACTTGCATAGCAATGGCTGTCTCCACCAATGAGTTAGCAATGGCTCCTTCAACAAACCTATGTGACCAGTGATTTTTGTTTCAGAATAGCTTACATGGACCTCTCCTCTTTGTCTTTAAAAGTTTCCCCTTATCCTAATAGCTCCATATATGCCTATGATTCATCGTAGCATACATATCCTGGATTCCAATCTCCTGCATATTCCTGGATAAACTTTTTGGGGAGAGTCTGTATCTCTCTTTATTTTAGGTTGTCTCCAAATTAGTATATAAAATCAACATATTTTTAATAATTCCAACAGGTTTTGTTTTTGTTTTTTGATAGAATTTGACAAGCTTATTCTGAAATTAATATAGAAATTCAAAGAACCTAGAATTCTTAAAAAAGAGAAAAAAAACTAGAAGACTCCCATTAGCTGATTTCAGGAATTACTATTAAACCAGAATAATCAATACAACACGGTACTGGGACAAGGAATGACAAATAGATCAGTGGAACAGAAGAGCTCAAAAAGAGCTCCACTCACACAATCATTTAATTTTCAGCAAAGGAGTTGAATAATTCCAATGGAGAAATAAAACTTGTTAACAGAGTGATGAAATGTTGACAAGAATTAAAATGAATCTCAACCTCTACTTCACATCATACAATCCTAGTGCTAGAAAAATGGCGCTTTACAGATAAGATAAAGTAATTATTTCAATAAAGGCCAATTCCTTTTTTTCCTCTGAATAGTTAGGAATAAGAGATAACAATCTATTTCAGATGGTAAATTTTTGAATAGAGGGGCCTGCGAGAAGGAGATTCTGCTCTACTTGTTAAGAGAAGATGCAATTATGTTACAGATTGAGCTGTACTCAGGATTTTCTACTATTCACAAGTTATTGACCACAGTCATGAGCCAACCCTATTATTTTTACCAGGAAATTAAAGACATGGGCTCTGTTGATCACATTTACTCCTTTTATGGATTTTTTTTTTTTTTTTTTTTTTTGCCATCAAATCTGACAGTTCTTTGCTGAGTCCTAGATTAAGATACCTGTGCAATAACCAGGCTGAATTGGAATCTGAGGGTGGGGCTCAGAAACTGACCTGGTAAATAAGAGTCTGAGGTGACTCTTAGATACACCAGAGTTTGAGGACACAGCTAAGTGGCACCAGAGAAAATGGGGAGATGCTGACATAAACAAGGCCAGCTCAGTCCTAGGACAGTCTAGAAAAGTGTCCTCAAATCTGGGTCTAGGCTTTCAGTCAGCTAACTTCTGGCTTTCTTTTTCTTGGCTGCTCCCTGAATTCTTTTATTGCTTAGGAGAAAAGGTTGAGCTGAAAGAGAAAGGCCTCAAGCCTCAAATTGTTCAAAGGTTTGCCAAATGAAATGCTATCTCAGAAGGAGAAAAGTTATCAAAGGAGAGTGCCCGGAAACATTAAACCCCTTTCTACATGCCTATGGCCCCAAAGGGCTCTTTTCAAGCATGTAGCTCTCAAGCTAGAACCAAGGAGAGAGGGACACCTCCAGCCTCTCTTTCTCTAGTGGAGCATGAGATACACCTTCCTCCCTGAAAAGGTGCGGGAGAAACAACGTGGGACTTACAGAGACTAAAAAGGAAGGAAAACCTATGGAATTTTGATTATTCCAGTGGAAATGAAGTCTGAAAAGAAACAAATTGATTCAGCTAGGATAACTAGATCTCGAGGGCCAGGCTGTTGAGTGAAGTTGTTTAAATATCATCCAAGGGTGAGATTGGTCTGTTGCTGAGGGTTGTTGTAGCCCACAGGAAATCAAGTCTTTTAAAACTGAGAATCAGAGACTCCTAGCTGGAGTTTGAGTACATGAATGGGAAAAAGAGCTCCATGAGAAAATCTCCCAAGACTATCATGAGAAAATGTTATTTTTTAGAAAACAAATGCGTATGTTCTTAAAAAATCACAATATTGGCAATACTGTCAGTTACCTTTGATTCTTATACCATTCAATCATTTAAATACTCTTCTTTTTCAGTAAGTCCTATGATTCATTTACCCATGCTATTAAATGAAAAAATTGCAAGGCTGAGCTTCAGATACAGGACAATAAATCATATGATCATGAAAAAAAGAGTATTTGCTATGTGGTGGGCACGGCTGGCTTTCAGTTCAGGGTTGCAGCAATCATCACAGCAATGTAATTATGGCTACCTAGCCATTTAGCCTACTTAGCAGTCAGGGGAAGGGTAATCACCCAAGGCATCAATTACTACTGAGATCATTAGCTATACTTGGCTCACATGAAATGTACCACAAACTTCTTTGGAAGAGGTTGCAGTAAGAAAATACCGGCAGTCATGATGGTTAGTAATGATCATCACTATTCACAAAAGTATTTAAATGTCACGTCATGAAAAAACAAATTCTCTCCAACATCCTGTGTTAGGTCTCTAGCCAGAGAAACACTATGTTTTAAAATAACTGTTATTTATTAGTTATTTAAAGTTAAACTAACTTTAAACTATGATTTAAAGTAACTATAAAGTAACTATAACAAAGAAGTTGTGTGGGTTTCAATTATAACCCATAATTGTCAGCTGCTTCTGACAGAATCTTTATTTCAGAATGCCTGTTCCCTAGAAAATAACACATAGGAGGAGGTGAAATTCTAATTGTTTTCACTTATAACTCAAGTCTGATTTGACGCAATAGGCACTGTAAGACAGACTTTCTAGCTGTCATGGAATTTTATTTAATCAGGAGTTGTTCAAAACAAGTGAGCTGAAAGTATGAGCTCTCTCTCTGTGTGTAAATATGTACATGTATTTTCATTACAACTGTACTATATTCCAAATGAGACTTAACCTCTCTTTTATCATTTTGATTTGCCATTTTCTTTGCTGACAGGGTTTGCTGGTGTCTACAGTAATGAGCTAATCTGTTGCAGAAAGAACAATTAAAAACACATAAAAACTGTATTGGCATTCTAAGTTAAAATGCCTTCTGAATTGAGGCTAAACTTACGTTGTTTCTAGTACATGAAAGTGGTGAAAACAAAACAAATCTAAAAACAGTAATTGTAAATATCTCTGAAATTCTGATATCGAAATATTTATAAGCTTATTTTTGTTAAATTGTATTTGTTGGCAGCTTTTACATAATTTATTAAAATATTAATACAATTATATTACAATAGTATTGAACTCAATGTTGCAATGTATGTTATAACAATATGAAGCTTTGAGTAATGTAGGCTGGGACTGATTACCAGCTCAGTCTAAAGCAGAGAGAGGAAGAAAGAGAGAGAGAGAAATGAATCCAAAAAGTGAGAGTGAATTTTTGGAGAGTGAATCCAAAAAGAATAACCACAGTGTTTAAAAGACAGGAAATACAGATGAAATGCAGACATGTTCAGTCTGAATAGTAGGGATAGCATCTAGCAATAGTCCTCAACTTGAGATTCACACAGCTCTGATTTAAGGGCTTTTTTTTTTAATACCATGGAAACTATGCAGCCATAAAAAGAATAAGATCATGTCCTTTGCAGGGACATGGATGGAGTTGGAGGCTATTATCCTTAGAAAACTAACAAGAACAGAAAACCAAATACAGAATCTTCTTACTTACAAGTAGGAGCTAAATGATAAGAGCACATGGACACGCAGAGGGGAACAACACATACTGGGACCTATCAGCGGGTGAAGGGTAGGAAGAGGAAGAGGACCAGAAAAAACTAATGGGTACTAGGCTTAATACATGGATGGGGAAATAATCTGTATACCAAATCCCCATGACACAAGTTTACCTATGTAACAAACTTGTACCCCTGAACTTAAAATAAAAGTTATAAAAAAAAATATTGATTCCTTTGATTCCTTGAGCTTCATCACAGACAAAATAAATTAGAGTCTCTGGCATGAAGCTTTGGATTGTTATTGTTTGTTAGGTTTATTTTGAGGTAATGGTAGATTAACATGCAGTTGTCAGATACAATACACAGAAATTTCATATACCCTTCCCCCTGTTTCTGTCATTCGTAACATCTTGCATAAGTAGAGTATAACCAGGAAATTGTCATTCATAAAATTTATGTATTATATCCTTTTTCACACCACTCCAATTTTACACGCACTCTGTGTGTGTGTGTGTGTGTGTGTGGGTGGGTGGGTGGGTGCACGCATTTACATACGTAGATTTGTGTGACATCCACCATGGTCAAGATACAGAACAGTTCATCACAAAGATCCCTTATGCTAGCCTTTTATAGTCATAGCCACCTCCTTTCTTCCCCTGGAGACCCTTGGCAGCTACCAATCTGTTCCCGAGCTCTCTAATCTTGCCATTTCAAGAATGCAATATAAATGGTATAATAATGTATGTAAAGATCGGATTTTTTTTCACTCAGCACAGTTTACTGGAGCTTTATCCAAGTTGTGTGTATCAAGAGTTTGTTCCTTTTTATTGGTGAATAGTATTCCATGGTACAAATGTACCACAGTATTTTAAATTATTCCCCCATTAAAGAACATCTGGGATTTTTCGTTTTGGACTATCACAAGCAAAGCTGCTATGATCATTTGTGCACAGACTTTTGTATGAATATGTCTTCATTTCTAATGAAATAAATTGCACAAGTGTGTAATTGCTGGTAGTTGCATGTTTAGGTTTATAAGAAACTACCAAATTGTTTTTCAGTTTGGCTGTACCATATTACATTCCCACCAGCAATGTACAGTTGATCAAGTTTATCTGAATTCTTTCTAGCATTTAGGGTTGTCATTAATTAGCCATTTCGATAGGTGTGTATTGATATCTCATTGTGTTTCAGTTTGCATTTTCCTAATGACTAAAATATACTGTATTTCTTTTCTTTTGTTTTTTTGAGACAGGGTCTCTTTTGCCCGAGACTGGAGCGCAGTGGCAGGAGGGGGGATCTTGGTTCACTGAAACCTCTACCTCCCAGGTTCAAACATTCTCTTACCTCAGCCTCCCGAGTAGATGAGATTACAAGTGTGTGCTACCACACCTGGCTAATTTTTTTGTATTTGTAGTAGATATGGGGAGAACAGGTTTCACCATGTTTGCTAGACTGATCTAGAACTCCTGGCTTCAAGTGCTGCCTTGGCCTCCCAAAATGCTGGGATTACAAGTGTAATCCTAGTGACCACTCCTGGCCAAGATATTGTATCTGTTTTCTTGTGCTTATTTGCCATCCCTTCAGAGAAATGTTTTTTCACATTTTCTAATTGGATTCTCTTCTTTTTACTGTTGCATTCTCAGAGTTCTTTATTCTAGACACAATTCCCTATTGTATTTGTAGTTTGCAAATATTTCCTCCCAGCTGATATCTTGTCTTTTCAACCTCTTGAAAGGGTCATATGTAGAGTGAAAGTTTTTAATTTTGATGAAGTTGTTTTATCAGATTTTCCTTTTAAAGATCATGTTTTTGTATCAAGTCTAGTAACTCTTTGCTTATTCCTAGGTCCTAGAGTTATTTCTCTTTTTCTTCCAACAGTTTTATGATTTTTATGGTTCACTTTGATGTAATGTGAGTATGTGGTGTGAAGTTTAGGTCAGGGTTTATTTTTGTGGCTTGTGGATATCCAATTCCTTCAATATCATTTGTTGAAAAGGCTGTCTTTCCTCCATTGACTTGCTTTTGCACCTTCGCCAAAAATATGCTCTAAAACATGTTGGACATATTTGCGTGGCTCTCTTTCTGGCCTATGCTGGTCTCACAAAATGAACTTGGAAGTGTTTCCCCCTCTTCTATTTTTTGGAAAAGTTTAAGAAGTGTTGGTATTAATTATTCTTGGAATGTTTAGTAGAATTTGTCCATAAAGCTGTCCGGTCCTGGGCTTTTCTTTTTTGGGAAGTTTTCTACTACTGATTTAATATCCTTATTTTTTATTGTTGTATGAAGGCTTTCTATTTATTATTGACTTTGTTTTGGTAGATGTTGGTAGACATAATAATGGTACATATTTATGGGGTACAGTGAAATGTTACATCTATACATTCTGTGATGATCAAATCGAGGTAATTGAAATATCCATCACTTCAAAGAGTTGTCATCTCTTTGTAATGAAAGACCCAAACTTCTCTTTTCTAGCTATTTTGAAATATACATTATTGTTAACTATAGTCACCCTACTGTGCAATAGAGTACCAGAATTTTTCTTTTCCCTAACTGTAACATTTTACGTGTTGACCAACCTGTCCCCATTTCCTCCTTCTTTTTCCCATCCACAGCCTCTAGTAACCACTATTCTCCCTCTACTGCTGTGATACCAACTTTTTTTTAGATTCTACATGTGAGTGAGATCTTCCTTCTGTGCTTGGCTTGACTTTACTTAACATAAAGTGCTCTAGGTTCATCCATGTTGTCTCAAATGACAGGATTTTATTTTATGTGGCTGAATGTGTATATGTTCCTTGCATATATATGCACTGTATATGCAAGGTATTGCATTGTGTATATATGTCACTTTTTTTGTTCATCTATGGATGGGCATTTAGAATGATTTTATATCTTGGCTAATAGTGAAGAGTTCTACAGTAAATATGAGAGTGCAGATATATCTTTGACATGCTGATCTTATTTCTTTAGATGTATCCCCAGTAGTGGGATTGTTGGATCATGTGGTAGTTCTATTTTTAATTTTTTAAGGAAACTCCATACTGTTGTCCATAATGGATGTAATAATTTACATAGTGATCAGCAGTGTATAAAAGTTCCCCCTTTGTCCACATCCTCACCAGGAATTGTTATTTTTTGTCTTATTGATAATAGCCATTCTAACTGGGGTGACATGGTATCTCACTGTGGTTGTGATTTGCATATTTCTGATTAGTGATATTGAGCATTTTCAAATATACCTGTTGGCTATTCATATGTTTTATTTTTGATAAATGTCTATTCAGATCGTCTGCCCATTCTTTAGATTATTTGTTCTTTTGTTATTGAGTTGTTGATGCTTCTGATATATTCTGGTTAGTAGCCATCTGTCAGATGCATAGTTTGTGAATATTTTCTCCCTTTCTATAGGTTCTTGTTTTTATTGTCCAGACACTATCTAGTTTGATATAAATCCCATTTGACTATTTTTACTTTTGTTACCTATAATTTTGAGGTCTTATTAAAAAAAAAAAAAAAAAACAAAACCCTTGCTCACACCAATGTCATGAAGCATTTCTCCTGTTTTATTCTAGTCTGTTTCTTTCATAGATTCAGGTCTACATGTAATCTTTAATCTATCTTGAGTCAATTTTTGTAAGTAGAGAGAGATGTCTAGTTTCATTCTTGGCATGTGGACATTCAGTTTTCCCATCACATTTATGAAAGATACTGCCCTTTCCCCATTCTGTGTTCTCAGTGCCTTTGTTGAAAGTTAATTTGTTGTAAATGAGTGGATTTATTTCCAGTTTCCCTGTTCTGTTCCATTGGTCGGTGTGTCTGTCTTTATGACAATACCTTGCTGCTTGGGTTACTACTGCTTTGTAGTATACTTTTAAGTCAAGTAGTGAGTGTAATGCCTCTAGTTTTGTTCTTTTTTGATCAAGATTGTTTTGACTATCTGGGTCTTTAGTGGTTCCATAAAAAATTGTGGATTTTTTTTCTATTTCTGTGAAGAATGTCATTGGTATTTTGATAGAGATTACATTGAATCTGTAGACTACGTTGGGTAGTATGGACATGTTATGAATATTCTTCCAATAGGCAAATAAAGGATATATTTTCACTTATTAGTGTTCTCAATTTCTTTTATCAAAGTTTCAGTTTGTAGTGTGGAGATCATTTAACTTCCTTGGTTAAATCTACTCCTAAGCATTTTTTTTTTGTAGTCATTGTAAATGGAATTTCTTTCTTGATTTCATTTTCAGAGCTTGCTGTTGGCATATAGAAATGGCATAAATGTTTGTATGTTGATTTTGTATGCTGCAACTTGACTGGACTTATTAGTTCTGACATGTTTTGGTGTATCTGTAGGGTTTTCTAGATATAATATCACATTATCTGCAAACATAAAATTTGACTTTCCCCTTTCCTGTTTGGATGTCCTTTATTGCTTTCTCTGCTGTAACTGCTGTAGCTAGGACTTCCAGTACTATAGTGAATAGAAGTGGTCAAAGTGCGCATCCTTGTCTAGTTGCAGATTTTAGAGAAAACACTTTCAACTTTTTCCCATTCAATATGTTAGGTATGGGTTTGTTATGTATGGCCTTTATTGTGTAGAGGTATGTTCCTTCTACAACTAATTTGTTTAGAGTTTTTATCACAAAGGGATATAGAAGTTTATGGAATGTTTTTACTGTGTCTATTGGTATAATCATCTGGCTTTGTTCTTCATTCTGTTAATGTGATATATCATGTTTATAAATTTTGTATATTGAACCATCCTTGAACCTTGTGGTGAATAATCTTTTTGATATGCTGTTAGATTCAAGTTGCTAGTATTTTATTGAGGATTTTTGCATCTATGTTCATTAGGGATATCGGCCTATAGCTTTCGTTTTTCGTTTGTATCCTTGTCTGGTTTTGGTGTTGGAGTAGTACTGGCCTCATAGAATGAGTTTGGAAGAATTCGCTTCAATTCATTCTTCCTTCCTTCCTTCCTTCTTTCCTTCCTTCCTTCCTTCCTTCCTTCCTTCCTTCCTTCCTTCCTTCCTTCCGAATAGCTTGAGAAGAATTGACATTAGTTCTTTAAATGTTTTTTAGAATTTTGCAATGTAGTCATCAGGTACTGAGCTTTTCTTTGATGGGAGACTTTTTATTACTTATTCTTTTTACTTATTATTGGTCTGTTTGGGTGGGTGTTCTATTTTTTCTTCATTCAATCATGGTAGGTTGTATGTGTCCAGGAATTTACCAATTTCTTTTAAGTTTCCTAATTTTTTGTCATACAGGTAAGTGTTCATAATAGTCTCTAGTGATCTTCTGTGTTTTTGTAGTTACAGTTGCAATGTCTTCTTTTTCATCTGAATTTATTTGGGTCATCTCTTTTTTTCTTAGTTTAGTTAAAGGTTTGCCAATTATGTTAATATTTTTAAAAACCGAAGTCTTCATTTGATTGCTCTTTTGTACCATTACAGTCTCTATTTTCTTTATTTCTACTATAATCTATTATTACTAATTTTCTTCTACTAATTTTGGGCATTTTTCCAATGTCTTGAGGTGTAACGTTGGGTAGTTTATTTGAGATATTTCTCATTTGTTGATGCTATAAACTTTCCCGTTAGCACTGCTTTTGCTATATCATAGGTTTGAGTATGCTATGTTTCTATTTTCATTTGTCTCAATACATTTATATATTTTCTTTTAAACGCCATCATTGATCCTTTGCATTTTCTGGAGTGTATAATTTAATTCCATATATTTTAGTTTACAAAGTATTCCCACTTACTGATTTCTAGTTTAATTCCATTATGTTCAGGAAACATATTTGATAGCTTTATCTTTTTTAATTTGCTAAGACTTGATTTGTGGCCTAATGTACAATCTATTCTGCAGAACGTTCCATGGGTAGTTAAGAAGAATGTGTATTCTGAAGCTGTTGGATAGAAGGTCTTGTAAATAACTTTCACGTCCCTTTATTCTAGAGTGAAGTTTTACCCTGATGTTTCATTCTTGATTTTTTCTTTTGTCTAGATGATCTTTCCATTGCTGAAGTTGTGGTGTTGAAGTCCTCATCTGTTATTGTATTGTAGTCTATCTCTTCCTTTAAGTCTATTAATATTTGCTTCATAGATTTAGGTGCTCTGATGTTGGGTATACATATATTTATAATTGTTACATCCTTTTGCTGTATTGATCCCTTTATTATTATGTAATGGCCTTCATTATCCCTTTTGGCAGTTTTTGCTTAAAGTCTATCTTATCTGATACAACTACTCCTGCTCTGTTTTGGTTTGCATTTGCATAGAATAATTTTTCCATCCCTTCACTTTTAGCATATACATATCTTTTCATATGAAATGAGTTTCTTATAGTCAGCATATAGTTGGGACTTTTTAAAATTCATTTTTTTCCACTCTATGTCTTTTAATTAGATAATTCAATCCTTTTACAGTCAAGGTCATTGTTGGTAGGTGAGGGTTTACTGATGTGATTTTGTTACCTGTCTTCTAGTTACTTTTTTTTTTTTTCTCTCATATAGTCTTCCTCTGTGGATTTTCCTCTCATATAGTCTTCCTCTCATATAGTCTTCCTCTGTGGTTAAGTGATTTCCTCTAGTAGTATGTTTTGATTCTTTGCTTTTTTATGTTTAGTGTATTGTAGATTTTTGTCTTGTGGATACCACGAGGCTCACAAAAACATTCTATAATTATAAGTTATTTTAGACTGGAAAAAGTTGTGTGATTGCAAAGAAAGACAACTGAGAAAACTACACTTTAACTCCACTCTCCCCTACATTTTGATTTTTCAATGTCAATAATTTATACTTTTTATATTGCTTATCTCCAACAAATTGTAATTGTATTTAATCGTTTTGTTTTCCATTCTTCATACCAGAGATAACCATTTACCTGGAGTGCAAAGCTCCCAGAAAGGCATTTTTGTCTTTGAATGGTTACCAAATCATTGGTTCTGTAGGGGGATGAGGGTTGGAGACCTCCTATGTAACTATCTTGCTGACATTAGTATTGGTATTTTTTTAAAAGCTCGCTAACTGTCATAATGTGTAGCCACAGCTGACTGAGAGATTCATTTGTGAGTGACAGAATATATATCATCAGTAGAGTTTCTCCAAGATTATATTAGTTAAGTCGTTTTTAGAAAGACATACACATGAGGTAGGAGTAGAAGAGCAAGGTCTAGTTTCCTGAAGGATTGAAATTCATAGATGAAAAATGTGGTTAGGGGACCAGTCAAACCAGTCAGTGCTCAGAACTTCCTAGGTCCTAAAAGAGAATGAAAAATATATACACATATCAAAAGTAATGCATATTGTTTTGCAGGGTATTCTTTTCAATCAACGGTATAACATGGGACTCTTCCTATTTTGGTAAAACAAGTCTACCTCATTCTATTTAGAGTGTAGAAAATATTACATGGCATAGGTAATAAAAATATAATTATCAGCTCTGCTGTTTCTGGATGTTTATAATACCTTTATATTTGTAATAAGAATATATTACTATGTGTATGTTGGTATTTTTATTTATGTTAAACAAATTTAAGTGACACGCAAGTTCCAGTGCCCACCAGAGGTCTTTTTTATTATAAATTGACAATTTATAATTACATCAATTTATGAGGTACAAAGTCATGTTATGCTTCATGAAAACAACATGGAATAATTAAATCAAGCTAGTTAACATAGTAATCATGTCGAATACCTAAAATTTTTTGTGGTAATGAAAACATTTAGGCCAGACGTGGTGGCTCACGTCTGTAATCCCAGCACTTTGGGAGACTGAGGCGGGCAGATCACGAGGTTAAGAGATCGAGACCATCCTGGCTAACACAGTGAAATTCCATCTCTACTAAAAATACAAAAAAAAATTAGCCTGGTGTGGTAGCGGGCACTTGTAGTCCCAGCTACTCAGGAGACTGAGGCCGGAGAATGGCATGAACTCGGGAGGTGGAGCTTGCAGTGAGCTGAGATCACGCCACTGCACTCTACCTTGGGAAACACAGTGAGACTCTGTCTTAAAAAAAAAAAAAAAAGAAAGAAAGAAATTTACCTTCTTAGCAATTTTGAAATGTATAACATTCTATTATTAACTGTATTTTTACCATGTTGTGTAATAGAACTAAAAACAGGTTTTCTTCTGTCTGATTGAAATTTTGTACTTTTTGACTATCATCTCCTCATTCTCTCACCCTATAACCACCATTCTACTCCCTGCTTCTATGAGTTTGATTGTTTTACATTCCATCTATATGTGAAAACATGAGTATTTGTCTTTCTGTACCTGGCTTATTTCACTTAGCATAATATTTTCTAATTGTAGCTATGTTGCCACAAGTTGTGGAATTTTCTTCTTTTAAGGCTGCATAGTATTCCATTGTGTATATATATATATGCCTTTTCTTTATATATTCACTTGTCGATGAACACTCCTTGGCTATTGGCTGGTTCACGTGCTATTGTAAATAGTGTTGTGATGAACATGGGAGTGCAGACATTTCTTTGACAATCTGATTTCAAATGTACTATGTAAAAAACCAGAAGTGGGATTGCTAAATAATACAGTCATTTCATTTTTAGTTTTTTTTTTTTTGAAACTTCATACAGTTTTTCATAAAGGCTGTACTAATTTACATTCCCATGAACAGTGTACAAGGGACTCCTTTCCTCCACATTCTCACCAACACTTGTTATCTTTTGTCTTTTTGATAATACTTACCCTTAAAGGTGTCAGATGATATGTCATTGTGATTTTAACTTGCATTCCCGTAATGACTGGTGATGTTGAACATTTTTTCATCTATCTGCTGGCCATTTGTATGTCTTCTTTTGAGAAGTGTCTATTCAGGTCTCTTGCCCATTTTTTGTTTGGGTTTTTTGTTTTCTTGCTGTTGAGTTGTTTGAGCTCTGACATATTTTGCATATTATCGTTTCATCAGATGTATGGCTTGCAAAATACTTCTTCCCACGCTCCATATATTTTCTCTTCACACTGTTAATTATTTTCCTGAGCAGAACTTTAGATTAATTGTTCCATGTGAATAGGCCTCTCCAAACTTTCAGACTTACAAGATTACTATGGGTCACACTTAGTGTATTAGTCCGTTTTCACAGTGATATAAAGAACTGCCGCAGACTGGGTAATTTATAACCAAAAGAGGGTTAATTGACTCACAGTTCAGCATGGCTGGAGAGGCCTCAGAAAACTTACAATCATGGCAGAAGGGAAAAAAGAAACAAGGTACCTTCTTCACAAAGCAGCACAAAGAAGATAATGCAGGAGGAAGTAGCACACACTTATAAAACCATCAGATGTCAGCCCGGTGCGGTGGCTCATGCCTGTAATCCCAGTACTTTGGAAGGCCGAGGCGGGCAGATCACTAGGTCAGGAGTTCAAGACCAGCCTGGCCAACATGGTGAAACCCCATCTCTACTAAAAATACAAAAATTAGCCGGGCATGGTGACGTGTGCCTGTAGTCCCACCTACTCAGGAGACTGAGGCAGGAGAATCACTTGAACCCGGGAGGCAGATGTTGCAGTGAGCCAAGATCGGGCCACTGCACTCCAGCCTGGGTGACAGTGGGATTGCAAAAGAAAAAAAAACAAAACAAAACAAACAAAAACAAAGAAATCAGATCTTGTGAGAACTCACCATCATGAGATCAACATGATTAAATTACCTCCACCTGGTCACTCTTTGACATGTGGGGATTATGGGGATTACAATCAAGATGAGATTTTGGGTGGGGACACAGCCAAACCATATCACTTAGTATCCTATTCCTTATAAGAATCTAAGATAGGAAACCCAGTTTGCCAGGATCAGAGTCAGATGTTTTCCTTCAAGGAGAGTTGCAACATGCAGATGGCTTCTCACTATCTATAGTTCTACCAATCTAGAGGCATTTCATCAATGAGAGCTATTTTTACAATGAGCAGATTGGCTTGACAACACTCCTGATGTTTTACCTTTATAGCATTTCCAATGAAAGAGAGCTATAGATTTAACTGAACGCAAGGTGCACTCTTCCTGCAGAAGTGAATGGGTTTTATTAAACTTTTACTCACAATGCTAAATTTTGGTAAATCCTGTCAAATTGTTCTCCAAAAAGTTTAAATCGGCTTACACTCAAGAATAAATGAGAGTGTTACTTTCCTCGCAACTTTTCTGACACTGTATATTTTAAATATATTTTTTTTAAGTTTGACAAGGCAATGCATTATTTTTACTTGCATTACTTTTATCATGGGTAATTTTGAAAATACCTATGTGAATTTAAAGTTTGTCAGTTAACTTGCTCATATGACATTTTTCTATTGGATTGTCTTTTTCTCACTGATTTAGAGCTGTTTTTATATATTAGGAAGATCGTATTTTTGTGTGTTACATGTAATATATGTATTTCCTCATGCTTTCATGTGTCATACCTTTTTTATAGTACATGTGTTCAATATGAAGGTAAAGATTGTTGTATTAGTCCATTTTCATGCTGCTGATAAAGACGTACCTAAGACTGGGTAAATTATAAAGAAAAAGACATTTAATAGACTCACAGTTCCATGTGGCTGGAGAGGCCTCACAATCATAGCAGAAGACAAAAGACATCTCTTACATGATAGCAGGCAAGAGAGAGAATGAGAACCAAGCTAAAGGGGTTTCTCCTTATAAAACCGTCGGATCATGTGAGACTTACTACTATAAGAACAGTATGGTGGAAGCCGCCCCCATAGTTCATTGATCTCGCACCAGGTCCCTCCCACAACACGTGGGAATTATGGAAGCTACAATTCAAGATGAGATTTGGGTGGGGACACAGCCAAACCATATCAATAATTATGTGGTCAAATATGCCACTTTTTCCTCATGACTTCTGGAATTTGTATTAAGATTGTAATGTGTTTTCTCATCCAAGTTTCTAAATATATTTACCACGTTTTCTATCAGAATGTTTGTTTTATGTAAAGACTGTTCATTCTGTCTCAGTGATCCCTTTGAGGGGTCTCAATGTATACTTTGTCATTGAAAGTTGAGGAGGGCACTGCCCTACTTCTCTTCCTGCCACCAAGCTTACCTTGGGAGTGCCCTAAGGCAGGTTCTCCACTTAATTTAGAGCTTGCTAGCTTGTGCCTGAGACCTGTATCCCATCACAGCAGTTCTGTAGCACTTTAATTAATTACTTTGTCAATTGCCCCAGGGACTGCTCTGCCTCCCAAGCCAGATTTTTTCTGATCCTGGGGAGTTTTCTGGTGTTCTACTTGGAAAACTCTTTTTTCAGAAGTCCCTATTGAGTTGTCAGTTGCTCACCTCTGTGGGGTTTCTTTTCTAATTAAATCCCATCTGCTTAATATCTTAAAAAATTCTTTAATAATCCTTGCCCTCTGAAGGCATCTTTTCCTATTTTTCTATGATTGCTTTCTCTGTCATTTCAGTGGGCGTTAGGGAGAAAGTAAATTAAAGCGTAGGTAGTCAGTCAACAAACCTAAAAATGCATGATAAATTTTTTTAAGTCGTATTACATATGTTACAAAGCCTAAAATGAGGAAATAATTCCTAATCAGATGGCATTATAAAAGGAATTTAATACATAAGATTTTGATTAGATAAACAAAAATCTTTTGTCACACAGTCAAAATGTACATTTTAAAATAAACAAGTGGCTGGGCATTGTGGCTCACACCTGTAATCCTAGTAATTTGGGAGGCCAAAATAGGTGAATGCCTTGAGCTTCTGGGCATGGTGGCACAGGCCTGCAGTTCCAGCTACTGGGAAGACAGAGATGGAAGAATCTCTTGAGCCTGGGAGGTCCAGGCTGCAGTGAGCCAAGATCATATCACTGCACTCCAGCCTGGGTGACAGAGTGAGGCCCTCTCTCAGAAAAAAAAAAAAAAAAAAAAAGGGCTATTAATCAGATCAAATATTTAATTCAGTTAATACTAGTTTTGACTGAAAATGTTCAAATTAGATAACATAATTATCTAATCTAGGTAAAAAGAAGCTTAGCTTACATTATTTATGATAATCTTTAAAAAGAATGTCAGTATGTGATATTATTAAATAAAATTATTAAAATACTATGCAGACTGAATGAAGGCATTTTTTTTTTTTTTTTTTTTTGAGATGGAGTCTCGCTCTGTCGCCCAGGCTGGAGTGTAGTGGTGCGATCTCAGCTCATTGCCAGCTCCGCCTCCTGGGTTCACGCCATTCTCCTGCCTCAGCCTCCCAAGTAGCTGGAACTACAGGTGCCCACCACCATACCCGGCTAATTTTTTGTATTTTTTAGTAGACATGAGGTTTCACCATGTTAGCCAGGATGGTCTCGATCTCCTGACCTCATGATCTGCCCAACTCGGCCTCCCAAAGTGCTGGGATTACAGGCGTGAGCCACCATGCCTGACCTGAAAGCGTAATTTAATGGGTTTGAAATAATAATTTGAAACCCACCTTGAGATAAAATTCAATTCTGAACAATAAACGTAGGACTTACGACTTCAGTGATGCTAGCTGACAACATAGTGGCACAGGTAACTGGCAGGAAGCAGAAGAAGCACATTTTATAGAAGGTACAGTAGGATCACAGTGCCCTGGATAACTTTATTGGGTGCCAATAACATAGCAGCTATGAGATGCTCATGAGTCGTTTGGGGAGAAGTGGAAGATATTATACTTCTTCACAACATTAGTAGGTGCATCAACAGTGGCAATAGTAAAAGGGTCAGAACAAGAGACAGAAAATATCAAAAGCCTGTATTCAGACAATTTCATCATGACTACATGAGCCATCTTCTGGCCCTGATAAAGGAGTTGGTAAGATCTGAATTTAAGATCTGAATTTTTGGGCAACAGTTTAAATGTTCATTTGATTTCTTTGAGGCTATGTCACATAGTGTATATGTTAGTCTGGAAGTCTAGCCCTACCAAAACTAGAAATATTCATTCACAGATGGTATTGAAGTCATAGGATAGAATGAGCTCACCCAAAGTGAGCATGAAGTTGGACAAAGAAAATCTAGAAATACCATAGTTAAAGTAATGCTTGTTAAATATGAAATTAAAACTGCAGATTACAAGTCTTATATTATCTATAAAAATTTACAGAAATGATTATATCATAAAGTTATACTTTATTAAAACAAAATATGGTTTGGACTTTGAGTACGCAATTTAAAAAAAAGTATTTTGTAGCACAGCTCAAATTGTATGAAATCAGATACTCCCACATCAACTCTTGAGCTCTACTGTTCCTGGGGGAAGGGTGTTTACAGAGACTTGCACCAATATTGAATGGAATTAATTTAATAAATATCACGTTCTCAGGAGGAATAACATGTGCTTGCTTTTTTTTTTTTTTTTTTTTTGAGGAATATGACATTAGAAACACAAACCCTACATTGAAAGATGTATAGCCTAAATGGAGAGAATAATACGTACAGGACTAACCATAAAAACAAAAGAAATGCAGGAAGTGCAAGTAAAAAGTATAAAAAAGAAAAATTGAACCTTACTCTCAGAACTTTTAAAAGCTTTACCAATGAACTGGCATTTTAGCTACTTCCTTAAAGAGGAATAAGCATTCAACAAATGGATGGAGATAATAGATAAGGGAAAATGAATGAAGACCAAGAGTCCAAGAGACATCCTCATGATGTCAATACTTCATGAGGATGTCTCTTGGACTTCCAGGCATGCCTGGAAGTATTGGAGAATGAGTGTTAGTTAAGTGTATTTGGGAGTCAGTTGTGGGTAAGGGGCTGGTTATAAGTGACATTAGAGAGTGGGTATGTTTTAGCCTCACCTTGATTGCACTTTAAGGAATTAAAACGATTTCAGGTAGAGGAAATGCATGACAAATTATTTGTTATACAGATCAGTGGTCTCCAATCCCCAGACCACGATCCAGCACTGGTTTGTTGCCTGTTAGGAACACGGCCACATAGCAAGAGGTGAGCAGCAGGCGAGCAAGCGAAGTTTCAGCTGTACTGACAGCCACTTTACTGCCTGAGCTCCACCTCCTGTCAGATCAGTGGAGGCATTAGTTTCTCTTAGGAGCATGAATCCTATTGGGAACTGTGCATGCAAGGGATCTAGTTTGCATGCTCCCTATGAGAATCTAATGCCTGATGATCTGTCACTACCTTCCATCACCACCAGAAGGGACCATCTAGTTGTAGGAAAACAAGCTCAGGGCTCCCACTGATTCTGTGTTGAGTTATATAATTAATTCATTATATATTACAATGTAATAATAATATAAATAAAGTGTACAATAAATGTAATGTGCTTGAATCATCCCCAAACCATCCCCCAACCTGCCCCTGGTCTGTGGAAAAATTGTTTTCCACAAAACCAGTCCCTGTTGCCAAAAAGATTGGGGACCGCTGATACAGATAGCAAGCCTCTTATTGCAAGTGGAGGTAAAATGGATTATTGAAATATACAAATTATAAACAATGTTGCACTCTGTAATGTCACTGCATTTAACTTGAATTAATATTTTAAATGTGGTCTTTGGGAGGTATTACTAGTGACAACATTGTTTCCTTCTTTCTACTTTTAAGTGTTTTTCAAAGTTTCTTTAAGTATGTATATAAATTCCCCCCCTTTTTTTTTGAGACAGAGTCTCAGAGTCTCACTCTGTCGCCCAGGCTGGAATGCAGTGGTGTGATCTTGGCTCATGGCAAGCTCCGCCTCCCAGGTTCACGCCATTCTCCTGCCTCAGCCTCCTGAGTAGCTGGGACTACAGGCGCCCACCCCCACACTCGGCTAATTTTTTGTATTTTTAGTAGAGACGTGGTTTCACGTTGTTAGCCAGGATGGTCTCGATCTCGTGACCTCGCAATCCGCCTGCCTTGGCCTCCCAAAGTGCTGGGATTACAGGCATGAGCCACAGTGCCTGGCCTACAATTTGCTTTTTATAAAGTATTTTCTTAATTTGAAACACAATAAATATCTTAATGCACTCAGTGTTTCTTCATTTAAATCATTGCTCATGGCATCTTTGCAGTTAGATAAATGAACCATAAATTACACATATGTTTATGACTCTCCAAATATATTATTATATTTTTTCTAAGGACAGAGTACCAAGTTTCATTTCACTAGCAATTTTTCACTATTTTTCTGCCAATATTTCAACACTGGTATTTTAAGTTTATACATGTTTTGTTTGCATGTGTGTAAAATATTTCTAAATATGGCAGGGATACAATAGTATCTGACCATTTAAAACTTTTAAATGATAAATTCAAGGATCCAGTTTATTGGGTATACTGAAGAATCTCTATACGAGTGCTTAGTTGCTCTGTATGGAGTTGCTATATACCGTAGCTGCTCAATAATATGTCAAATGAGTGAATGAATACAGTAATGATTCCTGTTTATTATAAAGCATTTAGAATATGCAATTTATTTCTTAAAACTAAAATTGCTCATAATTTTGTTACCTATAGTGCCTTTCCAGTTATAGTCCTTAGATACTTATAAAATGATTGTTTGTCATGTTTTTAAGCCTAGAAATCTGATGTGTACATTTTACAAGGCCATTAAATACCATTCCACAACATGACTTTTTATCGCTTAATAAATATTCCAATGTAAAAATAATTTAAGTGCATTCATTTTATGATGGTAAATGTTATTTATTGATATATTTTTTAGACATGGATTCTCACTGTGACACCCAGGCTGGAGTGCAGTGGCATGATCATAGGTGACTACAGTCTCGAATTCCTGGGCTCAAGCAAGCCTTTCACCTCAGCCTCCCCAGAAGCTGGGATTACAGGTATGAGCCACTGTGTCTGGCTTGATTTTTTATTTTAAAACTATTTTGTTTCATGGAAATATGGCCTAAGAAGGGTATATCATAGCTGTTTATTCTCCAGTGAAGATCTTTAGTTAAGAACATGCAAATATGTGAATGTTCATTAATGCTTTTATTCATTGATACATCTATTTATAAATATTATCTAAATCTACTATGTGCCAGGCATTATGCTACCTGCCAAGGATTCCACAATGAATGCTTCAACTGGAAGGCAGGAGTCAGAGATGACATTGATGTGTTTGGAGTGAAGGCTTTTCCTTTTGTTTTGTTCTTTTTTCCCCAATAGGCACAAATCAGGGCCAAGGCATGAGGGGCAAATAAAGTTCAAATATTTTCTTTGGAATTTATTATTTGCAAAGGAAACCATTTGTACTCACCGAGGGACTTGATGTGGAATACTTTATTTTTCACATCCCAGTGTGACAGCAAAACTGTAATAACAGACCCATAAAATACTTCCAAAAAAGAAGTATTTTTGTTCTGGCTTTATGATGGTCTTATTGCCTCCACACTATAAAAAGAAAAGTGGGAAACTTTTGTAAGATACTCATTAAATTACCTTAGTAACAAAACAGAGTTCCGAAAGTGAACCATCCATAAAATGTTTATTTAAATAAAAAATAAAAACAGGGTTGCTTCAATTAGGATAGAAAAAAATATAATTAATCTAGAACACATTGTGTTCTCAATAATTTGGGTGATTTAAAACTATAATTTGAAAGGCTGTAAAGGATATCTGTACCATTTAGAAGTTAAGAAACACAATAGAATCCAAAAAGAATCAAATTTAGCCATTGGACTCTATTTAAAGTTAGAGTCCAAGATTTCTAATAAACAGTGATTTAATCTGAAAATATATTTTTTTACTCCGTCAGTTAAAATAGATACTAAAAGTACCACTTTTGCATCTGAAGCCAGCCTTCATGTATTAGCTGTGTTCTGCATTTCATAGGAGGCCTTGTGAGTTAATAATTATAAAGTTCTTAGAACTCTGTCTTCAGAAATTACTCTTTGTCCTAGGAAAAGGTAGATGAGTCTGTAATGCAATGGTAAGTCAGTCACATGCATTACCTAACTTGTGCCTTACACATTTCGTATGAAGTATGTGCAGAAGGAACAGTGGAAGCAGAGAGGTGACTTAAAGTTGCAAGACTGGTAAGTAGCAGGAGCTGGGATGAGATCCCAGGCTCGTCTGATTTTAAAGCCTGGAATTATTCCTCTGTCCACAGCAGTTGTCTCTCAGTAAACCATGATTGTCATCCTAAGTAGTAACATTGAAGCTAGACTTTGACTGCTAGGTAATTTTAGCTGTGAAGAGGGGTTGGCATTATAGACAGAAATAACACAGTAAAGAGAGTCACAGAGGCATGGTGTCTATGATGGCTTGGGAGGTCATTTGTACCTTTTAACAAAGCTTCTCAGATTACCAATGACCTGCAAATTTCCAAATTCCTCCCAGTTTTACATGGCTAGTGCCTTCTAGTTCTCTCAACTTTTTGACATTTTTGTCTTTTCCTGATAGAAACTGTAAAGCTATCCTTGATTTGTCCCCATTTTTACCTCTTATCTAGTCAATTATAAAGCCTTATTTAATAGTATTTCAAAAAATCTTTTCATTCTTTACACTCTTCATCATTACTCTTGTCACTTAGAGCCTGAACCGTCATCAGGTCTCATACTGACTCTGTTAAGTCTCCAAACTTCTCTGAACTTATCCCCCACCTTGCTGTCCATTATCTTTCTAAATCACAGCTCTGATTACAACAGTCACTTTAGAAGCCACTATCTGGAAATAAACACCAAGTCTAAAGTGGCAGATGACACCCTTCAGGTATAGACAATGCACAATTCTTGCTTCTTTTGTAGTGACTCATGATAATTCTCACACTTATTTAATTCATGTTTTTGTTATTCTTTAATTTTTCTGGACTGTTTTTTCTTTGAGTTGCTTGAACTTGACTGATGTATAAATGTTTTCCAGGGGCACAAAACTGGGAGGAGGCAAAGTTGGGGGGAGAGCAATGTTTATACATTGCTCAAGTTCAAGCACAAATACCTGTGTTTCTTCACCTGGCCCTGTCAGCTGTCAATAGCCAATTAAGATAATAAGTTTCAAATTTGTTTTAAAATTATTTATTTTTAAAACTGGCAATGCAATTGTATGTATTTATCATATGCACCATATATAGCAAGAGGTTTTGAAGTACACAGGCATTGTGGAATGATTACATCTATATAATTTGCACTAACATATTATTGAATGGCCATGACTCTTACAGCATCTTCCACACATCACATCATTTTGTTTAGTTCTTACTTGATCAAGACTTTCTTGTAAGCAGTGACTAAATCTAAATAATTTTATTGGTTTATCATTTAAGTTCATAGTATAATATCTTGCACATCATAGACAATAAATGGTTGTTCTTCAAATGAGCAAGAGGTGAATTATTTTTATTTTCCTTAAGGCAAAACATAAACTTATCCCAGGAAAATTAGCAGTAATTATTCCAATGCTTGGCCTTTACTATTATAAATCAAGCTAGACTTATTTAGTATTACTCTTAGTGTGATGTATTTTGCTTTTCAAAAATAACTTCCTTTAAAGAAATCTGAATGAAAGATTCTAAGTTCCAGCATCCATTTCTGTCTTAACTATTCTCTAGCACCTCATTCCTGTCACATCTATGAGCCCAGAGCTGGCCTCACATACTTTGCTTACTGAAGTCTGAATGTGTTTAGAATTTTTTAAAATTTGTGAATATAGCATCTCATGCATTCTTATTTTTACTATATTTTCAGCAAAACTAGGGAAATATTATTTAAAGTTAGTCTGAGTAATTAAGTGATCTAATGAATGAAACAATAATCTAAGATAGAAAATGTAGTTTCATTATCCAAACTATTGTCCTAACAGAATACTGCTTTATATATAGAGGAGGAAGATGATAACTAAAATTTTACAAGAAGTAAAGTCTATGCCGCAAAGAGTGACAATAGCAACAGAAACAAAAACCACCAGTGAAAGAGAAAATAGTACAACACACACTCTTAAAACATATTTGGCATTAAGTTCCAAGGCTCTCTGGTAAAATAGTAACAATACACCTCTAAAATTATAAATATAACTTGCCTATATAATATTTCTCACACTTTTTTTTGTTTTTTGAGACGGAGTCTTGCTGTCACCCAGGCCATGCTAGAATGCAGTGGCACAATCTCTGCTCACTGCAACCTCTGCTTCCCAGGTTTAAGCGATTCTCCTACCCCAGCCTCTGAAGGAGCTGGGATTACAGTTGTGCACCACCAAACCCAGCTAATTTTTATATATTTAGTAGAGATGGAGTTTCACCATGTTGGTCAGGCTGGTATCAAACTCCTGACCTCATGAGCCACCCACCTCGGCCTCCCAAACTGCTGGAATTACAGGCCTGAGCCACAGTGCCCGGCCGTTTCTCACCCTTTTCAACAAATGGTGATAAATCGTTACAACTTATCTTCCTTTAAATCATAGTTACACTTTAGAATTTAATTAATTTCAGAATAAACAGGAAGAGTTTTAAATCCTTCTTAACTTTTCAGTCAGATCATTAGCGAATGAAATACATATTAAAACCTTTATTGAATTGAACATGTATTTTGTTCTAGGCACTGCAGGAGGCACTAGGCACAAAGTATAGTGGACAGCATAGCTTCTACCCATTGGGGAGAAATTAAAATAGACAACTACAGTGTTGCAAAATAAAAGATACAAAAGGATAGATACAAAACCCATGAGTCAGTGTTATCAAATCATATGACTTCTAAATGCAACAGAAACCATAAAAGAATTTTAACCAATGAGTGATATGACTATATTTTTTGAACATATACCACTGGTTCATCTTCAGTTTACCTCGTTCACTTAGAACTTAAAATGTTTTGAAAGCATTTCTTTCCAAATCTGGACTTTTCAGATATATATGAAACCATTTACCTCACAAAATCTTTACAGTACAGCTGCATTAATGATGTATGTGGAAGACAGGTGTGTTAGAATATTGAACAAAACGATTAGGTATATTATAAGCAGCATTAAGATCTCCTCCAGGATATGAATTCCCTTCAGATCCAACTTAAGGGACCCAGGAACCTCTCAGCCTCTGGGGTAAGATGAGTTCTAATGTCACTCTTGCAAAGGCATTTTGGAGCAGGCTCATACCCGCTTGGAAGAGTTGATTCTGTGCATCATTTTTCACTATCCATGTTCAATGACATAACATTGATAGCTCAGAAATGGCCTTCATGGCAGTACTTACAAATCAGCAAATGCTCCAAGTAATGTTTCTTTCTTTCTTTTTTTTTTTTTTTTTTCTTACCTCCAGAGATCCAGTTTACCTGCCTAGCACTGCTCAGGTGTGATGCCTGCCTAGAAATTTGGTAGTTGGATATCTTAGCCCTCTAAATTGTTCTACTATTCTCTGATTAAACAGGTCCACATTTCACTCAATTTCAATGTCTTCTCCCCATTATGACCATGATGCCCAATTCCTTGCACACAAAGATTGATTTCATTAAATTTAGTTTCATCCTTGAAATATGTACAAGTTTAGATTCATCATCCCTACCCTATTTATCACTATTCTATTTATCCCCATACCTGAAATGTGACACTATTTGGGTTAATCAAACATTGAATACCTTAATAAAATTTCAGCAGTTATATCACAAGGAAAGCTACCAATATAGCTGTTATGATGTTATGTTATTTTTACTTTTATTTCCTTTTTAAAAAGTCAAATTGGATTGTTCTATGAATACTGGGTTAGTTTCAATAATAATTGTCCCAATTAGTGTTGAATTACATACAGCTAACGATTGCTATGCATATCTTAATAACTCGTGAAACATAGAATAACTTGATTTCTATTTGTGAATGCAAACATATTAAGCAACTTAACCAAATATAAATGCTGGATAGCTACACTGGATAGTATTTCACATCCAGTCACCAAATGATGAATGTCAAAGTGTCTGTATAATTTCCTCATAGCTTAGAACTCATAAATAACACTGTTCCAGCAAAAAAATTAAGCTTGCTATGGACACTTAGAATATTCTTGGCAAAGATTTACTAAGAAGATGATTAGAGGCCTTTCGAGAATTGCATGCTGGTCTGCATTTCATTTTTATGCAAATTCAAAAACAAAATTATGCAAATATTCTTTCGAGTAACTACTGTGCTGTTGTCTAGGAACCATATTTTTCATCTCTGGTTGGTGAAATGATATCTTGCCAAAAGCAAAAGTAATTTGTGAAGTAGGATTCTGTTCCATACTCTGTGGATTCCTAAAACGTCATCTCTGTCATGCTGAGAAGGTTTTAGGTGGTAAAGTGGCAGCAGCAGGAGTGTGTGCATGGTGGTGGTGGGCAGGTTATATTTGCAACTGCCAACCACCACAATAACAAATTTCTAAAGTATCTGCCAGGCCCTGGGAATCCTATTTAAAAATATTCCTAGGTTGAAACTTAAACAATGATATAAATTCTTTGAGGAATTTTCTCTAGCCAACTGAAAATCTGAGAATAATATAACATAAAACTACAGCTTACCCTAAGTTTAAGAAGTCTTGTGTTATTTTTAGGCCTTATGTTCTAAAGTAAAGAGTAATTACAACAATTGTTATTCTCATGTCTGTGACAGAAATAATCACAAGTGCTTGAAATGATTTATTTTTCTGAATCTTTCTTTCTTTCTTTTTTTTTTTTTTTGAGATGGAGTTTCACTCTTATTGCTCAGGCTGGAGTGCAGTGGCATGACCTCAACTCACTGCAACTTCTGCCTTCTGGGTTCAAGCAATTCTCCTGCCTCAGCCTCCCGAGTTGCTGGAATTACAGGCGCCTGCCACCATACCCTACTAATTTTTTAATATTTTTAGTAGAGACTGGGTTTCACCATCTTGGCCAGCTGGCCCGGCTGGTCTCAAACTCCTGACCTTAGATGATCCACCGGTCTCGGCCTCTGAAAGTGCTGGAATGTGTTTCTGAATCTTACACTGATTCAAGGTGCAATTTTCAAAGTATATTTTGTTCAGGTCATCTCATTTTAAGAAATTTTCCAACATAATAATTTAACTCCCGTACATTCATTTATAAAGTAAACTGCAACATAATCTAGGTCAATTATTCTCAAACACTTGCAGATTATCAAAAACATATTGGGAACCTTTCAAAAAACTGCAGACTGCCAAATCCCTCAGCTTTAGAAAAAGAGCAGAATACAGTTCCCCGCCCCCCGCCCCCCACTTTTTTTTCTTTCCAGATGGGATGGCTGCTGGCATCCTATAAAATGAGGAAGATAAAAATCTTAAATAATAAAAATAGCATACTTAGCTTTTCTAGGTTGTCTTTAAGGAAGACAGAAAGAAGGAGGGGGAAGCCTCTGGAACTATATGTTATATAATATCCAGTGATTTATTCTTTGCAGAGATTTGTAGTTGAGGAATGCTTTTTCTTTTTCAGACTATTAAAAATTAAAAAATATATTTGCATAAATTCAAATTATCTCCCTGCAAATGCACATTTATTTATCATTGAAGTGGTTTTAACAAATGTCCACAAATTTTTGATACTCCTCCTCAGGAAGTGGAGCTTACTTCACCTTCCCTTCAAGTGTGGGCTGGACTTACTGATTCTCTTCTAATAGAAGATGAAAAGAGAAAAATAGTAACCTTACAATGGAAGAACCTGGTGTACACTACTTATCCAATTGGTGAAGGTTAATATCGCCAGTAGTAAGTCATGTTATCATTGTAACCACTGTTATGATGCAATGAGGGCATTTCACCTCTGTGGTGAAATATTATGCATTTTCACCCCCAAAATAGATAATCCCAGACTAACCATGAGGAAACACCTGAGAGACACAAGTTGAGGAACATTCAACAGAATATTTGACCAGTACTCTTCAAAAAATGCCAAGGCCATTAAATACAGGAAAAGAGACCAGGTGTGATGGCTCACACCTGTAATCTCAGCACTTTGGGAGACTGAAGTGAGCAGATCACTTGAGCCCAGGAGTTCAAGACCTGCCTGGGAAACATGGCAAAAGCCATCTCTACTAAAAAATACAAAAATTATCTGGGCATGGCGCACATGCCTGTAGTCCTAGCTACTCAAGAGGTTGAGGTGGGAGGCTCAATTGAGCCTGGGAAGTCGCGGCTGCAGTAAGCTATGATCATGCCACTGCACTCCAGCCTAGATGACAGAGGAAGATCCTGCCTTAAAAAATAAAAAAGTAAATAAAAAATAAAAAGGAAAGAATGATAAACTCTCTCATGGCTTGAAGGAGACTAATGAAATATGACAACCAAATGCAACCTTGGATCTTAGAAGAAAATAAGACAATACTGGAAAAAAATATTTAAATCTAAATAAAACCTGTTGTTTAAATAAATTAACTAAATACTGTACCAACACCAGTAAAAAAAGGAAGACACATCACTTTGACAATATAGGAAAATATATTAAATATACATATAAATAGCCCTTAGTATATTCATATATAACTAGTTTTAATAGGTATTTTTCTCACAAAAATGTATATTTTACATCATTGAGATCATAAAATAATGTAATATTTAATAAATCCTGTTTTGCCATTCATATAAATCATAAATATTTTTTCTCTTCTCCAAAATTATGAATAATATAATTTTAACCACTTATAAAATTGGTTATTTATACATGGAAACCACTGTGTTTTTTTTTTATTACTTATCTTTGAACATAAGTATATATGACAACAGGTGAAGTGGGTGGATTACTCTGGGTCTCTCTCCCTCTTCGCTTGCATACTATTAAAATTCACTTCCGGAATATATATTAGAAGAGAAATTGATGTAGAGATTAACCACAGTTCTACCATTTAGCAGGCTTGTACCAAATCAGATATGTTGAACTGCAAAAGCTCTTCTGTTTCCTTCATTTTTTTGACTAAAGTTAAAATGCACTCTTCTATACTCTAAATCCACCTCTAATTTTGTGTGACACATGCTAAAAAAGCTAAACCAAAATTTGAGTGAGCTATAAGAGGCACTCATCTGTAGGGGCAAAGAAAAGTAGATATCTCAAAATTTACTGCAGTACTCTCCCTTTTTAGATTTCCTTCAAAGATTGTCTTAAAAGATTAATTTGCCCCTCAGTCACATGCTCCCTCTAATTTTAGTGTCTTTAGCTTTTTAAACAATTGTCATGTAATTGGGACATTGCTAGGAGCTATGGAATCTTGCTAGATGTTTTCTGGATAGTAAGGGAAACAATAGCACTGAACATCAAACATGCAAAAGGACCTTGATCCGTAGGGAATTCTCCTGAGACAAGGGGCAGGTAGATAACATAAGATGTCGAGAGTCCAGAAGAAAATAGATCATGGATGAGACACCTGATGATAAACAGCTGTGAGTGATTGGAGGCAGTAAGTAGGGAGGGATTGAGGGCACGTTTGCGAGTGACCTTGGTCTCTACTGTAGTATCTCTGATGCTTCAAGTGAAATGTCAGCATTTTCACACAAGGAGAGGTTTAGTATTGAGGTAATATAGGACTCTATATGGTAAAGTGTGATGGAGGATCTAAATGAATTTTTATCCAAGATGCCTACCTAATCGTTCCAATAACAATTGTTACATAATCATTATTTTTCCTAGTGATTTGATATATAAAGTTTATCAGTTATCTAATTCTAACAGTATTTAGCTCTGTCTCTGGTTGCTGGACTGTCTTTGGACACTGCAGTAACTACTATATAATTTTGTCTTTCAAATACCTTTATTTTTCTAAAAGCTTTATGTATGCTTTGCATTTTAATACTTTTTATCATGGAATTTAAAATCAGTTAGCTTAGTTTCTCCCTAGGTAGATAGACAGATAGATAGATAGACAGGTAGGTAGGTAGGTAGGTAGGTAGATGATTGATAGATAGATAGATAGATAGATAGATAGATAGATAGATAGATACAGATAGATGTTGTGATTATATAGATTTGTACAATAATTCTGAGATAAGTTATGTTTTATATCTAGAAACTTGGTGTTAGGTCTCTTTTATGACATTTCATGGCATTTTAATGTTTTCATTGTATAGATATTGTACATTGTTTAGGTTTTAATTTTTTCATTGTATAGATATTGTACATTGTACTTGAGATTATTTGATTCTTTTAGTTGCAACTATAAAATAAATATTTTCTTTAATTTCATCTTCTAAGTAGTTATGATGGGTATAGAAATGACAGGTGGTCAGATTGGGAAAAAATTTAAAATGTAGCCAAATACTGTCTAGAAAATACATATGAAAACACAAAGAGTTTGAAATTGAATATTAATAATTAGAAAATTCTAAAATTATTATAATATCAAAAATATACTTTAAAACAAAAACTTATTATTTAACACTGAGGGCTACATTTTATTCATACATGTTCATGGAGATATAACTTACCTGTCCAGATTTCACTGACACATAATTAAAGTCATAATTTCTATACTCAGATTTTGAGGCACATACATGAACTGCTAAATTTTCAGGAAGTTCAGGCGTGTATGCTAGGATAATTTTTCCTAAGCATTCTGTTTGCATGGTGACTTATGCTGGGACACACTGCAAAGGCCTGGGTAGAGAGCTCTGGGATCACCTGCATTCTCATCCTTTTGTTGTTCTGCAGTACTTACCCCAACTCAACACTGCATTCCTTCATTCCCCTCTTAACCTCCATCCTCCAAAGCCTTCCACAATCTGTTCTGTGCTCTGAAAACTAGTTTGCTTCCTTAAATTGTTGTCCACTTCTCATTTGTCTTTTTACCACCTTTCCCAGCATAAGCTAATCAGGCCTGGGGTTACCTAAGCATAAGGTCCCATGGTTGTGACAACATTCATGAGTATGGGTTTTGTCATCCTTTACTAGGAGGAGAGCTCTGGCAGTGAAAGTTCTTAGGGATGCTTTTCAGTCCTCTTCATGTGTTGGCTTTCCACATGTATCCCTAATTTGTTTGTTATCAGCAGGACTAGCCTTGGTGCCTTGGTCATGATCATCCAGTGGTACCTCAGAGTTATACTGCTACCACTACTAATTCATAGGGATTGGCTACTCAGTTCGTCTTAATGTAACCATTTCCTCAAGGCCAGGATGCCTATCAGGAGGGATTCTGTAATAGGCATAGCTCCACACAAAATGAGATTCCTTTTTGAAGGGCTAGATCCTGGTGCTAAGACTGAGCTTCCAGCTCAGACATTCCCTCCTTCATCATTTAAGGGGCTTCTCATTCCAAGTGTTCTTCACTATAATCTGTTTTTGATTGTAGTCACCTCTGTTCATCAGAAATGTGTTCATGGCTTTGAATGTTGAAAGGTCAATTTCTTAGACTCCCCCAAGCAAATCATTACACTATTATGTGAATTTGAAAGTGCAAATAGATACTTCAGTCACTTCAATCCACCTACAGAACCTTTCACTTGCACCTTGACAATCTATTTATTTTCTTTTACATTCTACCATAGAAGAGAAGGTGAGTTCCTTTTTTACATTTGGAAAATTAAAAGGATTCATTCAATTAATTCTACCTAGACAAAGTATAATCTATGTTAACTGATATTTTTTATCCCTAAAGAAGTACTTATAATTTTGAATAATGGCAGTTTTTCTGGCCTCAAAATTTTATGTAGTTTTTATTAGTGATGTAAGTTTACCCACTGATTAAAAATATTTTAGTGTAAAAATAAAATATTTTTTATAAGTCAAACTAAAAATGATTTGTTTATAATTCGCAGTTTTCTTCAAAAGTTATATGTGCTGTAAGAATGGCATTAGAGTATTTAAGGCTGATTCACTTTTAACATTAAATCTAGATTTCTCAGAAATGGTTTCATGATTTGTTATATTTCTTCAATGTGATGGATAAAAGTTATCTGCCCATTTAGACTATACAGAGTTAGCCCTTCCACTTGATTTGATTGTGTCCTTTTATGGCATCACTGTATATATAGTTTCCTTCCTCCTTCCTTTTTTCCTCTTTCCTTCCATTCTAGTCTTCTTTTTCACTCATCCCACCAACCCTCCTTCTCTCTTCCTGTTTTATCTGCTGCTCCTCTATTCCTTTTCTCTTCTGCCTCTCTCCCTCCTTGCTATCTGGCTAATATTTTTCTTTTTTTCTGTTGACTTCCTCTCTATTTACATTTATTTGTATACTGTGAAAAGACATCATTGAAAGATCTTGTGCTGTAATTACACAATTCCTATTCTCTGTCTCTTCTCTTTTTATTTCTTATTCTTTCCTGTTTATTCGACTCTTCCTCATATATTCTCCACCTCTCTCTGATAGCTGTCTTCTTCCTTATCTTCCTTTGTTTTCTAAATACTAGAAACTATCTTTTGTACTAGTCTATTTTTCAAAGGTAGAAGTAAATCAGTACTTCTTAGTTAAGTTAAACTTAGTAAAAATTAACATAATTTTAACATTATACACTATGTTAAGTGACCATGAATATTAAAAGTATATTTTAAGCATATATTTATTTTTTAAATTATCTGCCTATCCTAAGAAGTACACAGACCCATATCCATTAATTATGGAATTTATTTTCCGCTTAGAGGGAGGATTTTCTCTTTTCAATGTGCTACTTAAAACACCATGGAAATACACAGTATAAAACATAACAAAATAATAACCACGATCCCTTAATAAAGCAATTTATCATCTAGTGAGGATGGAGTTGTATAAATGTGTCGAGATGCTCATACATAGTATTATATCCAGACTATTAATGTGTTTCAGTGTGTATTTACATATTCTACACTTTGTTCCAGAAGAAAATTAGGGAAATGTGGTTTATGTACAGCATCATCATCAATCTATTCTAATCATTTTATACTGTGCAGAAAGGAAAGGTGATTTGTTGCTGATCTGTGCAGCTCCTGTAGCCTTAGCCCGCTGCCTATACATACTAAATGATTTCTTACCAGTGAATACTAACTTGGTATATAATCCACCAAGCTTGCATAAGATTTGCATTATGTAATTATAGCACAAGATCTTCCAAGGATGTCTTTTCACAGTATACAGAAAAAGAACAAAATTTAGGGCTACCTCTGACTAAAGGGTTGATACTTTGCTACTTTGTAATCAACAAAGGAATATGTTACATTCATACACACACTCACAAGTGAGTGTATATGTGGGAGACAAATATATATATATTTTTCTGTGAGCTCATTATTAGCACTTTTCGTTTTTTTCCCCTTTGATTCCCAGAATTTAAGTCTCTGAACAAAGACAGTCCCCTTTAAATTGGTCTCCACGGCACAGTTGTCAGGTCTGCTAGTAAGCAGCCCCATTTTTCCTGCAGATGGAAGCACTTTCAGTGTCAAACAGGTCACCCTCCTTTGGAGACCAGCAGAAGCTGCAGCAGAGTCTGCAGATGGTCTTGCATCAAAGAGCTCAGCATTTAATTAGAGTGGTCTTCAAAACAGTATCCCCTGATTTTCCAGTGTCTACACTGGTCATCAACTTACAATTTAAAATATTTTATACATTTTAGACAAGGAAGCTTAGTGAAGTTATGTAAAAGTCCATTGTATTTCTAAATTTCCTTTAAAAAATCAATAACTGAATGCATGAAATAAGTAAAAAGGAATATTTAGCTGAGAAAAATTTACCTTGCATTCTCTTTTTGGCTCTTTGACATAATTAAAGGTCACAATTGAACATTTATCACCCAGAGGTTATTATCAACTGCTCATTAGTATGGGTGGTCATTGTTTAACTAAATGGGAGACAAGGAAAAGTCCACTCAGAAGGCATTAATTCTTTTCATTTGTACTTAAATGGCTATCCATTCTCTAAGGAATCTTGGTGTGGGTATTACATCTCTGAAGAATGAGGCATATTTATTCTTGTGTCAAAAAATGCCATCAAAATCAGTAAATACAGAGTTTGCTGTTTCTTTTTTTCTATTCATGAAATACTAGCATGCCTGTGATCAAGGTAATTATGCTCGACTGACCTTAGGAGAAAGTAGTGATTAAATCATCGCGTTTCTTCTATTTAAATTCATTATTTTGTTCTGCTGTCATGTTTGTATTTATGCTTCCAGACTTTCATTTACTATACCAGTTCCAACAATATTTTATAATATTCATTATCTCTGTTTCTATATTAACACTTTCTATCACTATCACTCCCAGTTTTCCCCAAACCAAAATTTTTATTTTATTATGTACAAAATTCAGCTGCCTTTATTCCCTGCTGGTGGGATTTTTTATGTGATCTGGGAAGTGAACCATACTGAACACATATCTAAGGATGGTGAATGAGAGGGTAAAAGCCACCCGGCTCATCTTAATTATACACATTTCCTTTAGAAACTGGAGAGGCAGAGTGGAAAAACCCTAGAAAATAAAATTAAGTCCTAATGAAATGAATTGGAAAACATTATTTAACTTATTTGCATCATTTTTCTGGCATGTAAAATGACTAAAATAATGCGCAATTTGCAGTTATTGAGATTAGGTGATATACCACATGTAAAGTACCAATCACAGTATTCAAACGTTCATAAGTCATCTAAGTTGTGTTTCTTGCCTTCACTAGCCTTGGAGGTCTTATCCTGGTTCAAATGATATCTCATTAAAAACTGAAATATGAATCTTGTCGTATGTTTTGTGCAAGGTTCCTCTAGATGTGAAAGCATCTTGAGGGTAGAAACAGTACATCATTTTGTATACAGTACAATATGTTGTGTGCGGTAGGTGTAAAGTAAATGTTTGTTTAGCTGAGTTAGTTGTGTTGTTTATACATTCAAGAACATAAAAAGTGTATAGTATATATGTAGTAGAAACCAGTAAGCCTTTCTTAATAATTAAACAGAAACTATTCATTATTTTGCACTTAATGTGTACTAAAGAATTATCCAGCTAGGACAATTGTTTGGTTTAACCGTATCAACCAATTACCTTGTATAAAGGAACTGAGCAATTTAATTGTTCTTTATATACGTATTATATGTATAATCAATGAATGTGTAGTTATTTACTGACTGTCCCTTTGTTTGTCTATTTTGTTACATACTCCTATAGGGCTGTTCTTCCTCTAACATACCCTGCATTCTGGACTCAGCTTCATGAGGCAGAGGCTTTGCCTACACATTTTTTTACATTGAATTTCCAGTGTATTGACTATCCCTTGAACTTTGATTTATATTGCCAATTAGAATAATCTACAAAAGCTTAAACCACTTTTTACCAAGCCTTGACTTTAAGTCAAGTCACCATACAATACTGGAATGTACAATTCTTTAATACTACTAAATTAAATATTTATATGAAAATTTTCTTAAAAATAAATATGGACATTTCCTTATATTTTCAGTAGTCCTTAAGTCAGCAATTTCCCAGTTGGGCTGATGAAAAATATTTTGTTAAAAAATAATAGATTATAAATTTAAAAGGAAAAATAGAGCTCTTTTTTTTTTGAGTTGGAGTCTTGCTCTGTTGCCAGGCTGGAGTGCAGTGGCACGATCTCGGCTCACTGCAACCTCCACCTCCCAGGTTTAAGCAATTCCCCTGCCTTAGCCTCCCCAGTAGCTGGGACTACAGGCATGAACCATCATGTCCAGCTAATTTTTTGTGTTTTAGTAGAGACAAGGTTTCACCATGTTGGCCAGGATGGTCTCAATCTCCTGAACACGTGATCCACCCGCCTCAGCCTCCCAAAGTGTTGGGATTACAGGTGTGAGCCCCCGAGCCCGGCCAAGTTCTTTTTTATATTTAAGAAAATATTTTCTTTACTTGGACGAATGAAGATTACTGTTTTTTACTTTTCTATGTTAATTTTAATTGGCTTTATTTGAGTATAGAAAAGTCATGTTCTTATTGCTGACATCATTTTAAATAAAGAAAAATATGGATATTTTAAAAAATCTTCCACCATCCAGCTACAGAGGAGACAGGCACTGTTAACATTTTGGTGAATTCTGTTCCTTGATAGACCTTTGCCATCTGACTCCATTGCCCATTTATCTTGCTGAGGGACATGAAAGATGGTGACAGCAATTCTGCTATCCAAGCTACCATCAAACAGCCACTCACCATTTTGTAGACATCCCTGCAGTTTCGGAATCATTTTCTTGGATCCCCATTTCACCCTTCAACTTGGGTACCCATAGACTCAATTTCTCAACATAATACTACTGCACTTCTTATAAGTTGGGGTTCTCTGACTTCTACCCTCATTCTTCTCCTTTTCTTCCTGACGATCCTCCTCTCGGAATGGAGAGGAGGTTAAGTGGTGGCTAGTGGTTGTGAGGTCAGTTTTGAGTAGTTTCCTTTCAATTATTGACAGTTCAATTTGGGCTGTTGGGCTCTAAGTATCTCATTGCCTTATATTTTAAGACATAGTAAAAATGGTAAGGCACCAAAGAAAAGCCTTCTCAATGTCTTATGAAAATGGGATTACAAAATTTCTAGATGAAGGTGTGATGTATTTATTTATTCATTTTTCTTTTCACTGTGAAATGTGATTAGCTAGGACTTTTTCCCTTATACCTCTTATTCATTTTAAAGGTCCAATTTGTTATTATCCAATAATTATTTCATTAATTTTAATTTTTTAAAACATAAATATAAACCTTTTCATATTTTAATTATATTCATATCGATTTTTGGACTTAATTTTTTTCAGTCTTTTTTCACAAATGTTCATATTTATTTATGAAAGTCTCATGGGTATTCTCTCTTTATGTCTTGCTTGTTTTATTTCTTTTCAATATTTTAAATATTTGTTAGATATCTGAGAGTTACTTTCTCTAACAAGTACTTGTTATATGAAGACGATTTCCTTGAAAAAGAAATGATGGCATAGTTGTTACTGCATCCCCCTTGTCCATAGAAATTCACTGAAAACCTATTTCAAGATGTGGTACATAGGAAAAAGAAAGTCCCTAAAAATCCTCATGGTTTATGTATTACTTGATTAACTCATTCATTCTTTTAAATTCATTCAGAACATACTTCCCGAGTGTCCACTGTTTACCAAATAGAAAAAAAAAGGTCTCTTTGATGACAGGGAACATGTATACAGTAGAAATAAAATAAATCAAAATTCAAAATCATTGCTATAATTTAGATTCCAGAACTCAATCTTACTGAATGATACCCATTCCAGTTACATAATTACGCAGCCATAAGATGTTATAGTATAATCTTCCTTTAACAGAATAATGTAATCATTTGTGTATTTTCATTGCTCTTCAAAAAAAAAATTAGGCAGAGAGAAAAACTAAAATGTAGTTTGTTAATTTATTTCATTTATTTTTAACATAATTTTTCTTTATTTGTATAAATAATTCTTAAATAACAGACCTGTTATAAGAAAATTTAAAAATAAATTGTGCAAAGAGGAAAAAGACTATCCACACAGGTGCTAGGCTGGCTTGAACTCAATTTTAATACCATCTGGGAAAATGAGATCAGGGACCAAGGGAAAAAAAAAAAAAGAAAGCTTTTTCTTTTTCCTTTTTGAACAGCATGTGAGAGGATTTAGGTCAATATGTAAATGTTTGTGTACGTGAATAGGAAGCACTATGAGCTGGTTCAGAACATCAAGCTGCATCAGAGATTGAAGAAATTATGATTATATAGTATAAGACTGTTGCATGGAAAAGGGAAAATGTGATGATATCAGATGTTATTTGTTTTTTTATACAATTTAGTAGCATCCTAGCAGTTATTTTATCAAGAACATATCATTTTCCATCCAGATATTTGTTTCAAGATTTTTTCCCCTTATATCCAGTCACCTAATGCTAAATAGGACCACAAATTGATTCTGTCTCCAAATATTTTTTATCTGCTAGTATATTCAGTAATTGATTAGAAGTGATTAATTCTAAGCAGCAAAAATTTAAAGGATTCTCCTAGTATTTAAAAGAGAAATCAGTGCCTGTTACTTGTAATTTTTATCCTTAGCAAACTGAAAAGTAATTTGTGTAGCAGAAGATAATGTTTGCACTGCTTGGCACACAGTGCTGAAAAATAAGTGCTTCTCCACTTGGGATATCCCCTGGGTACTGGTCTCAGGTATTTTTAGAATGAACGGACGCATATATGTCAAAATTCTTGCTTACCCCTGACACAGTCTTGAAGCAGACTCTTACATAAATAGAGCAAAATTAATGACTACGTGCAAAGCCCCTTCGAAAACCAGTGCTTAGTGCTCAATACTCAGTGAAGGATACTGGAAGGAGTCATCAATCTTTCTTGGTAGATAAAGTAATTGTACTGGTGTTCCAACAGTTTCTAGAAGCTGCTGCTATGTCTATGACTTCTGTTCTCAGTCAGGCATAAGCATACACTAGAAGTGTATTTTAGGTGGTTCCTAAAATAAAGACTAACTCAAAAGTCTCTAGTCCCTATACTCCTTGATTCCTCTAGGCTTGTGTAAGTTACTCTTTCTTCTCTGTTATTTTGTCCCTACATTAAAACCCTGCTCTAATAGTATACAGATTTCCACATTTTTCTCCTCTCCGAACTAAAATCTACTTGGTTAAAGAAAATGCAGTATATATCAATGTTTATAACATCAGATCTAGAACATAGAAGGCACTCAATAGATGTATGATAAATAAAAGAATAAATGCTACCTTGATATCTACCTTCAAATGATATCTATTGTTTTCATGGAAAGCTGGTATCTATTGCTAAGTGAATGGAGTCTGTACAGAACAAAGCTAAAGAGCCTTTGACCAGTGGCTGAACTAATGTTGAAAATTAAACTACTACAGTCTTCTTGGTTAGGATATATCTGTTACAAATATTATTTTACATCATGAATCTAGCATGGCAGTAAACATTTTTGAATTAAAATTATAAATATATCAGAAAACAACTTGGTTTATATAATACATTCACAACTATTAGTGTCTTCTATTTTTCTTTGACGCTTTAAAAACCATAGAGCTAAGAACTACTTGAGACTATACTTATAAAAATGTCTTTTAATGATTTGTTAAATAAACTCTTTAAAATGTACCCTATTCTGACCCTTAATTATATCCACATTTTTCTTTTATTTTTGCAGTATCAACTTTTAAATGACTGATTACCACATTACATTTACTCCTTGGGCTTTATTTGGGCACTTTAGACAAAAACACAATTTTTTCATAATATCAGAGAAATGTACCAGGAGATTAACCATATTGTTTCCATGTTGAAGTCACCACATTCTATTGTCACTGGTGAAAGATAGTGCTCCTCTTTTATTCCAACGGACATTTGCTTGTTATTTTCCATAAATAAAATGCTGTCTAAACAAGGCATTTATTTATATTTACTAGCAACTGTTTTTTTCCATAAATCTCATGAAATTCAAAATTTCAGTTTGCATCTGTATCCTCAATTGAACATATTATTTGAGACACTACATTCTTTTAAGTATGTTATTTTCTGCATATGGAAAGTTTGATATCCAAGAGGTAAATTATTTAAGTCAAATTCTACAATAAGTCAGTTGCAGTGATGGAGTGAGGCCTAAGAAAGTTGTCGATTTGAGACCCGTAATTATAACATTGACAATTTCTCTTAAAATTTTAAAAACATTATTAGCAGAATAAAAATTGCTCACTTTTTTTGCTTACCATATTCCAAGAATGTTTCTGAATGCTATATTCTTACTAATTTAATCAACCGCCCTCACATTCTTATGAAGGAGTTGATATTAATCATATTTTAAAAAGAAAAAGAAGCAAGGAATTAATTTCCTAGTCCAAGTTCATAACATCTAGAATGTATCATAGCTAGAATTTAGACCCACTGGCTTTTCTTCTCTAGAGCCAGAGGTCTCAAGGCCACACTGGCACAATTCTTCAAAGTTGAGCAGTATACAACCTGCACAGCTGTACATGAAATCCTGAGTGCTTTTAACCACTCCACTATAATGCCTCTCGAGTGAAATTGGCTCACATATATTTTTCCAGAAGAAAATAAAAACATATCTGTGTATTTGTAAGTATACAAATATATCAGTTACATTAATTTGTATGCAGCATTTAAAAATATCTTCACACAATTCAAAATCAATTAGCTCAATAACACTTGTTGAAACTGAATACAGCTGGAAATGATGACTAAAATAGAATCATCTTTTTAAAATCGTTATCTCTAATCACTTTAAAATAGAAAATACACACAGACCCATACCTTCTGGATAATGAGTTTCAGGATTTTGTGACCAGGTGCATGGCCAGGTGTTGGTGTGGTCTTGGCTACAAGAAGGACACATTATTAGCCAACATTAATGTGCTGAGTGATGCATTGCAGCCCTCAGATCAATGTGGACTGCCCCTGATAGTCAATATATCTTGCAAAATGACTTCAAAGAAACAAAAAATATCCTTGTGAGTGATAAAATACTCTTTTCAAGCCGTATGCTTTAGTATAATTTGAGCTAATGATCTATTATTAGAAAGAGAAAAATTGTTTCTAATAAAACAGTGTTATAAAATCTTGTCTTCTTACTAAACCTGTAATACTTTTCACTTTGCACCTATATGAAATTGTGTGGAAGAACATTGTTATTCCTAGATTAATTCTGCTGGACCAAGAAAATCAAAAATTAATTTTATATTTTAAAAGGTCTTTAAAAATTTATGACAGCTTTTTAGTGTTCAACATCCTTAATAGGAAGTCTTAATTCTTGTTATCTAGACATTTGCTTCGTAGAAACAAGCATGTTTGTGTAGTTTACTGTTATATTCTTAGCAATTAGAATAGCTCGAATGACACATTGTAAGTTTTCAATAGAAATCTGTTGAATAAGTTGGTATCTTTAAAAAATAAATAAATAGAAACAAATTAAAAACAAAAACAAAAAAAAACCTTGGTACTGCCCAGGTTATGTGGCTCGTGCCTGTAATCCCAGCACTTTGGGAGGCTGAGGGGGACAGATTGCTTGAGGTCAGGAGTTTGAGATCAGCCTGGCCAACATGGTGAAACCCTGTCTCTACTAAAAATACAAACATTAGTCGGGCATGGTGGTGCATGCCTGTAATCCCAGCTACTCAGGAGGCTGAGGCAGGAGAACTGCTTGCCTAGGAAGCAGAGGTTGCAGTGAGCCAATGTCCTGCCACTGCATTCCATCCTGGGTGACAGAGTGAAACTGTCTCAAAACAAACAAAGAAACAAAAACAGAAAACAAAAAACAAAACAAAAACTTAGTACTATATCATAAATGTTCCAAAATCCTTAAAAGTCCTTAGAAATTATAGCTTTTAATATCTTAATATGCATCTCTAGTCAGATACATCATAATTTCTTACAATGTTCCACATTTTTGGACATTTATTTTGTATTTTCTCTTGCGAGAAATTATACAACATAGAAGATTCTTGTTCAATTACATACGTTTCTCATTTATTTTTTAAAATTAAATTTGACAGGTGATACTGCTGGTTCAAAGTGCTAGCAGTTTTAATATAATGCCTGTTGCATCAGAAGTATTTTATCAGTTTAAACATTTCTCAGGGACATAACAGTCTAATTTCCCAACATTCCCTGTAACACTTAGTATTAAGATTTATTAAATGCTTTTTAATGTGATAAATAAAAGCACATTTCATTGACATTCAAGCAACTACTACAACATTATTTCTTAATTTTAAAATGCCAGTGGGGATTGTTGATGAGAGCAGAATAGGTACCTGGGTCACATTCTTACCGCACTTGGAGTTTCCAAATTTTTATTTATGGTTATTATAATAGGCCTGATTATACTAAACATAAAGCATATATTATATATATTTGGCCTTCAGTTTGCCCCCTCGCAGATCTCTAGCTGGTAAAGAATATCTTATCTGTTGAGAAGTGCCATTTAAAGACACAAATACCTATCATTTCTGTTATTATATTTTCTATTTCCAAAGGGAAGACTATAAGATGTAATATTTTAGATCGTTAGGTTGATAAACAAGTACTTTATATGGCCAGAAACGTTACTAATTTTTTTAAAGAAACGAAAAGAACAGTAAAAATGAGGACTTGGATGCCAAGATATTTTTAGTAAACAATCGTTGCTCTATAAATATTTTGAAAAATATTTCACCGAGTAAGACTCCTATGATTTAAAAGAAGTAAAATGTAATAATGTTGTAAATTGTATTTTTGTAAACATTGTAATTTGACTGATGACCTTTCCTTGCATTTCATTGTCTTTTTGACTGACTTTCCCTATGTTGGAGCAATCCCTGTCTCTCTGAGTTTTGCCAAGAGACAAGGCTCAGCTTCCATTATGGAAACCCAAGCATCCATATGCTTTATTTTTTCTCACCTACTTCTATGATAGCGGGAAACAGGCATATGCTAGAAATTCAATCTTGACCTTCCTACCCAGGACTAGAAATGAGTCATAGTAAAGAATTCTTCTTGGTTGCAATGATGGTGTCAGCAGGAGTACTTCACTCCCAGTGGTGGCAGTGGCAATGACCTCAGACCTCACCATACTGTTACTGAGGCATAATTATGGCTTGGTTCTGATTGCCTAGCTCTGTAAGTCACAGGTCAGAAAACCAAGCTTGTTTCTCCTGAAAATTTCTGGGCTGTTCTATGAGATACCTCATAGTCTTCGAGTAATTTCATTTTCAACTTTAAATAGCCTGAATCGTTTTTTGTTGAAGCTGCTAATAACCCTGACTGAAACAGAATTTCTAATCTAAAATTAAAATAATTAATCACCGCAAATATAATAGATGATGGAAGGTGTGTGTCTCTGATGAGCACTTTCATCTAATACAAGGTTAATTGCCCAAAAAGAACTCTGGTAAGTAGGGTAGTGAAAATAGGGTAGCATGCTAAAAAGATGAATTACAATGATAGTTGGAGGTCATAACTAAAATGACTAAGGATTGGTAGTATGAATAATAAAAATCATTTTGAAGCTTTGACAGCCATTATACTCACATTTATGTGTTTGTAGCAGGCTGGAGATGGAAATTACATCACCTTATTTCTACAAAATATATTTTTACTTTTATATTGCACTGCATTTACTGCTAGATTAGTTGTCAGAATCTCTTATACTGATATTTGTACTGACAGTACATTGCTATATGGTATATCAAAACTCTATTCTGGACTGTTTAATATTTCTTCCTTTATCTAAAATATGGACTGTGACATTTTATCTGTTTGCTTTTTGCCTGCATCTTATGTAGGTATGTTTTGCAGCAGTTTGAGCACCAAATTTGCACCACCCCACTATTGCAGGGAAGTTACTACTTTTAGTATCAGTTATTTTGATGAGACGACATTGATTTCCAAATATTCCTCCTCTCTGGTGAATAAACTAACAGGTAATAACTGAAAGAGATCCCTATATCAGGAATTCTCTGACAGAATTCTACAGAAGCAAAGATTTTCTTAGAGATTATTTTGCATCCTGTAAGAAAACCTGTGTTGCAAGTGATATGTTATTTATAGCAGCCTTTCAGAGGAGAAGAAAGATAAGTTTCCTCAGGTTTTTTGACTGATAAAGTCTTCAATTTGTCAAAGTATTTGTTTGCCACCGCAGGAGAGGAATTCTTACAGATAAGCAATAAGTTCTCATTATAACTGATCTTTATTTCTGTAACAAACTATATTTATGGGGTTACTATTTGTTTAATGGAAGTTTCTTATAGATTATCTCCTACTAAATATATATTTTTATTTAAAATGTAACAATATTTTTTACTTGCATATGCTCGATCAGGAGCTGTACCAAGTACTTAATATATTAAATTATTTAATTAATAAAAATCTGTGATACAAAATATCAAGGTCATAGAGATAGAAGAAAGTTAAAATTAAGGAAATTGTACAAAGTTTAAAATCCGTGCCCTAGCATTATATTATGTGGCTTTCCTCAAAGTAATCTGAAAATTTTAGGAGGTTATAGGGAAAGTTATAGTCGTACATTGTCAAAGATCAGACATTGCAATAGACATATATGAATATGAGACACATGTCTTATGAACAAACCACCAGCATTTATGGTTACAATCAACAACCATCCTGAACACCACTACCAAATGCTTCTTAAATAGCACTTTAATTATATTCTTCCCCTGTTCAAAAGTGTCCATTATCTGCTAAATGAAGTTGTTTCCTAAGCCTTACACCTAAAGCTATTCATGTTTGATTTCAACCTACTTTTCATTACCTATCTACCATTATCTCAATATGTACCCTATATTTCAGCCAAAATACTTTGTCCTGTCTTAAAATGGCCTGTGTAACTTAGACTGGGTGATATTGCCATCCTTCATTTTCCCCTTATCGATGATCTGTTCTAAAATGTACAATAAAACCTTTTTGTTATCTTTCCAAATGGAATGTACCTCTTCTTCCCTGAAACTTCATATGATAGTTTTTTGGGGGGCCTTTCTCATGGTCAGTACTAAGCTTAGTTATTTATGTAATTCACCATGCTAAGTTTTAAACTCATATTTAGTGTCTTGCATTTTCTCTGGGCCATAACTTGAATAGCTTATGTGGCTATTTTCAAACTGATGACCAATAATTCAAGTTAGTATTTGAACAACAACAACAAAATGCAACTCCATTGAAGCCAAGGCCACAAGAACTTTCACAGCACTCTTATTAAAATATATAATATGTATATATAATCATGTAATATTTACTATGTCAAATATTTTCAAGATTTTTATATGTTTTTCTCATATATCAGGAAAGGAAACTGTAATCAACCAAAATATATCTTAGGAAAAAACAACAATGATTTTTCTTTGCTTCGTTACTGTTCACAACACACATAGTCTTTCCCCCTCTCAACTTCTGGAATCTCTTGCTCAGGCTCTAGATCACATACTTCTTACTTGCTTCCCCTCCCCCTGTTTTCCTGATGTACACTCGAAAGCCCAAAGAAGCCACCTTGCAATAGCACAAACCTCATCAAAAATTGGAGAGGGAAAGAAAGAGATGATATCAACTTACAATCTTCTCTAGAAGATGGACAGGCTAGCCTAGGAAGCTTCTTATATCAATAAATATGGTTCTGTCCAGTAAATACCAAGACATTCTTAGAACATTCAGTTGCCTTTTAAATATCTAACTAGGAAGAAAAAAGCTTTAGGAACGAAAGGGTGATTAAAGATAGATTTTAAAATGTATGTAAAACATATATTAGCACTGTGGTAACATAACAGCTCCTATTAGAACTATATGTTCTTTTGAAACGAATTTACAAGCTTTGAACATAAAAGCAGTGTTAATGTATTTAAAAATTGCTAATTAGGATCATCAGAAGATGTTAAGGTCTGAATGTTTATATCCATCCAAAATTCATGTACTAAAACCTGATCACCAATGTGATAGTATTGAGAGGTGGGGACTTTGGAAAGTGATTCGATCATGAAAGTGAAACTCCCATGAATGGAATTAGTGCCCTTATAAAAGAGGCCCTGAGGAAGCTTGTTTGTTCCTTTCACCAGGTAAGGACGTAGCCAAAGGTGCCATTTATGAATCAGGAAATGGGCCCTTGCAGGATACCAGACCTGCTGGCACCGTGATCTTGGTCTTCTCTAGACTCACGAATTGTGAGAAGTAAATTTCTGTTGCTGAGGAGCTTCCCAGTCTATGATACTTTGTTATAGCAGCCTGAACAAACTAAGATGGTGATATTTGTCACTGCTGAATTAGAGTCTTCACTCTATTGTTTTGGATACAGTCTTCTCTAGAAACTAAAATGATAAGATATATTTGTGAGCACACACATTTGAAGAGCCCAAGCAGGTATAAATCCAAGTCCCCAAACTAAGGCCTACTTTCTCTTCCCTGAGGCATACAGACAGCCTATCATGCAAGCATTTGGACAACCCAACCCACGTGTCTAAATTTCATCCATATCCCTCACAATCAGTTGCAAATGTCTTGGCTATCCAGTGGATCTAAAGGTAACACACTGGCAGCAATTGGTCTTCTCCAGGACAGACCAGAAAAAGGAATTTGCACAAAACCTGAAAGTAAGCTAAAGTCCATTTGGGAAAAGAACCCAAGAGTCCTTGGAACCTGGAGCATGATCTGGAAGAGAAGGGGCTTCTGGCTGGGTATGGTCTCTTGGACCAACAGTTTTCTCAGCCCCTGGAAGAGGGTGCCACTTGTCAGTAATGGGTAATTTAATATGTGACCAGTTAGCATTTTAGAATGAAAAACTGACTTTTAATTCTTATTTCTCCAGTTAAAATTGTATTTCAAATAGACCTTTTATTTCCATAGTGCATCTATATGAGTAATTCTGTAAATTAGTTTATGTAAAATTTATTTTACAATGTTCCTTGATGCCCCCCTTTTTTTACAATTGTGCAGCAATAAAATACAGCTCCACACATTCTAACTATGTCATTCAAACTGAAAAACAACTATCATCAGCCTTCGTTACCTTTGCCAATTTGCTTACCATATCTGTGCCTCATTATCTCATCTAAATATTAGAGCATTTCCTTTTAACTATAAATATTATTAGAAAATGGGTAGAGTAGTACAAAAACTGTAAAACATATTCAACACTAAGTAGAAGTTCATTTGATTAGAAGACTTTAAAGTGAATCTCAAGGTGGGAAAAAGTATAGAATCGATTTTACTCTTGGAAGTATTCTCATTCATGCTTATGAAACTGCTCTTGTTAAACTCCAGGCCATATTTTCTTTGTGGCAAGAGTTTCTCTGAATAAGACACTGGTAGTTAGCATGTAAGTAACTAAGGATACCTAATAGAATTGTTATTTTGGGTATATATATTTCATACATTTTTCTCTGGGCTTAATTCATTGCTAAATATAATACTTTACCTGTCAATAGTCAGAATTAATTTATAAAGTTGAAACCCTTCTGTTGACAGCAAATATTTATCTAACACGGTCTCAAAGTTTGACCCAGAAGTCATTTACCTTCTTTTTGCTTCAGCTATCTATTTGTAAAACAGGAAAAATTATGGTCATTTTTGCACCCAATTTTAAAACTGTCATTAAGATAAATGATAAACCCATGAAAAGCTTGATGATTTTTGGGTAGAAGGGTGAATTTATCTACTTATTTATTTATTATTTTCTACTTCCGTGTTTTTCTCTTTATTCCTCTTACCTTTTAACAAGGTATCAAAACTTGAATTTTATTTTTAATTTTTTTGTTCACTTTTTAGTTTTTCTTGTTTGCATTATTTTGCATTGGTTTTCCTATAATTTGTAATATGCATCACTAACATAAGGACAGTCCTCTTAGAGTTAATAATGCACTACTTCCAGTAAAATATAGAAAACTTGCAATGTTGATTGGCATATATTTCCCATCCCTATCCTGTAGGTTGTAGTTGTTATATATAATACATCTATGAACATCATAAAACCCACAATATAATATTTTTAACTATTATATGATTTATAAAGAAATTTAAAAATGTAAAATTTATTATTATCTGTGGATCAGAGTTTCTATTAACATTGACTTCCCTTCAGCTAAAGGAAGCACTTTCTTTAGCATTTTTTTATAGTACAGGGCTTCTGGCAATAACGTTACATAGTTTTGTTTTATCTGAAATGTTGTTATCTTCATTCTTAATTTTTTTTTTTCAAATATAGAATTTTAATTTGTCAGGTTTTCTACATTCAGCAATTTAAGATATTTTTCTACTCTCGTAACTCCTACAGTCTCAGGAGGTTGTCTACTTCTGATAATCTAATTACAAGTGTATTTGGCTACTGGATATCATCTAATATGTGCTTGAGGCCCTATCCATATTTTTAAAATTATTTTTCTCTGTTTCTCACTTTGTAGTATTTCTATTGAACAAGATATCTTCAAGTTGACTTATTTCCTCTGTCATGGTCATTTGGCTAAGCAATTCAGTTAATTTTTCTAAAGTTATATTTTTCAGTTCTAGAAATAAGTTTCTCCAGAGAAATAGACAGATATGTAGAGATACATGTGCGCACGAGCACACACACACATACACACACACACATACACACACACACACACCTCTTAACCATAAGAGGGTTAAGGAAGCTGATCCCTGCACAAGCAAAAAAAAACAACCCTTATAAATGAACCCCCTGAAAATTTAACTAGTAGCCTACTGTTGACCCAAAGCCTTACTGATGCATAGCCAATTAACATGTATTTTTTATGTTATATGTATTGTATACTGTCTTCTTACATTAAGTAAGCTAGGGACAAGAAAGCATTAAGAAAGTCATAAGGAAGAAAAAATACATTTACCTTACCATACTGTATTTATTAATACCTCAATTTGTATCTTCTGTTTAGAAGATGAATCATTGGTCTGAAATTGTGGGACACTACAGCTACAGACCATAGTCTAGGATACATATCAAGTAATTCAACTTCCGTAATGTTGTGACTTTTATTTGCTTCTTGGGAACACTTCCAGTATCACTAGTGGCACTTTACATGAGTCTCATGGTGTTATTTAAGGTTTATTATGGCATTACACTAAACATGATGAAAAATAGGCAAAAACTGCAAGAGATGACTTTTTACCATGATATGCAATTTACCGGAGAGACAAACTTCTCAGCAGAAATGTTTAGCATTACAGGGCATTTTAAGCAGATACTCCCAACACTTGAGCTCAGGGCAACAGCAACAGGAGGTGGCTATAAAATTATTGCAGTAATATGGTATGTAGTACAGCTAATTTAATGTGGTTATGATTTAATACTGCATCTTTACTTTTGTTTACATTGCTCTTGACTGCAAATGGTACCACAGATGATCTATAAGTGTTTGTGTGGGTAATTTTTAAATAAAATATTTATATATATTTTATGGTAGTAAATGATAAGACAAAACTAGAATCTACATATATTTTATGCCTTAATGACACAACTTTTTCTTAATTTTTTGATATTTCAAAGTTATGAAGTTTGTGAGTTTTTTCAAAAATTGTCACAAATTTCCAAAAATATTCAGATATATTCATTGAAAAAAAATTATTTATGTGTAGACCCATGCAGTTCAAACCTGTATCATTCAATGGTCAATTGTATAAATATTCTGGTAATAAATGAAAAAAAGAAAATATTTTTATTCACCTAGTACAAGATTAAGTAGAAAATCTGGTAGAATACACAAAAACACAACTAGAGCTAGAGTTTAGTAATGTTGCAGGAAATAAGATCAAGCATCAAAAGTCAATTGTATCTTTCTGTATTAGGAGAGGTCAACTGAAAATTAAAATTAACAAAATAATATGCTATAATATCAAAAATTAAATACTTAGAAATATATGTAACAAAATATATGCAGAACTATACACTGAAAACTACAAAATATTATTGCAAGAAATTTAAGAAGGTCTTTGTGAAAAATAGGCCATGCTATTGTGTTGGAGGACTCAATCCTGTTAAGATGTCAATTCTTGGCCTGGCCCGGTGGCTCATGCCTGTAATCTCAGCACTTTGGGAGACCGAGGCGGGCGGATCAGTAGGTCAATAGATCAAGGCTGGGCATGGTGGCTCATGCTTGTAATCCCAGCACTTTTGGGAGGCTGAGGCAGGCGGATCACGAGATCAAGAGATAGAGACCATCCAGGCCAACACGGTGAAACCCCGTCTCTATTAAAAATACAAAAATTAGCCAGGCATGGTGGTGTGTGCCTGTAGTCCCAGCTACTTGGGAGACTGAGACAGGAGAATGGCTTGAACCGAGGAGGCGGAGGTTGCAGTGAGCCGAGATAGCGCCGCTGCACTTCAGACTAGCAACAGAGCGAGACTCAGTCTTAAAAAAAAAAAAAAGAGAGAGAGAGAGAAAGAGAGAGATCAAGACCATCCTGGTCATCATGGCAAAATCCTGTCTCTACTAAAAATACAAAAATTAGCTGGGTGTGGTGGTGTGTGTCTGTAGTCCTAGCTACTTGGGGAGGCTGAGACAGGAGAATCGCTTTAACCCAGGAGGTGGAGGTTGCAGTAAGTCGAGATTGCGCCACTGCACTCCAGCCTGGTGTCAGAGCAAGACTCCGTCTCAAAAAAAAAAAAAAAAAAAGAAAAAAAAAGTCAATTCTGTCTAAATTGATATATAACTTCAAGACGATCACAATCAAAATCTTAGTCAACTGTTTTTGTAGAAATGTACATGTTCTGAAATTCCTATGGAAATTTAAATAACCTAGAATTGCCAAATCTTTTTTGTTTTGTTTTGTTTTCAGCTGTGAATAGATGAGGTTTCTTTTTATTTACTTATTTTCCAGCTTTATTGAGGTATAACTGACAAATAAAATTGTATAAATTTAAGGTGTATGATGTGATGATTTGGTATATGTAAATTTTGTAAAATAATTACCACAATCAAGTTATTTACCACATTCATCACTTCACCTATTTACTAGTCTGTCCGTGCATGTATATTCAGAACATTTAAGATCTATTATCTTAGCAATTTACAATTATACAATTTTGTAAATTATACAATTATACAAAAATATATACAATTATACAAAAAATATTTTTTAACTGTAGTCAACAGGCTTTACATTAGATTTCAAGAACTTATTTATCTTATAAATGAAATTTTGTTTCCTTTGACCATTATGTTCCCATTTCCCTCACCTTCCAGCCATTGGCAACCAACATTTTAATCTCAACTTCTATACATTTACCATTTTAGATTTCACATATAAGAGAGATGATACAGTATTTGTCTCTCTCTGTCTTATTTTTTATGGTTGAATAATAGTCCATTGTGTGCATACTCTGTGTATGTATATGAAATATATCCTATTTTAAAAATTCATCCTTCTCTTGACAGACACTTATATTGTTTTTATGTCCTGGCTATTGTGAATAATGAACAAAGGAATGAAGATTACTTTTCAAGATGCTGATACTGATTTCATTTCCTTTAGATATATACCCAGAAGAGGCCGGGTGCAGTGGCTCAAGCCTGTAATCCCAGCACTTTGGGAGGCCGAGACGGGCGGATCATGAGGTCAGGAGATCGAGACCACCCTGGCTAACACGGTGAAACCCCGTCTCTACTAAAAAATACAAAAAAACTAGCCAGGCGAGGTGGCGGGCGCCTGTAGTCCCAGCTACTCGGGAGGCTGAGGCAGGAGAATGGCGTGAATCCGGAAGGCGGAGCTTGCAGAGTGGAGATCGCACCACTGCACTCCAGCCTGGGGGACAGAGCGAGGCCCCGTCTCAAAAAACAAAAAACAAAAAACAAACAAACAAACAGACAAAAAATTAAGATATATACCCAGAAGAGGAAGAGCTAGAGTAGTTGTATTTTTAAATTTTTTGAGGAACCTCTATACTGTTTTTGACAGTATCAATTTTCATTCCCACCAGCAGCATAGCAGGGTTCTCTTTTTACCATATTTTTGCCAATGCTTATTTGTGTCTTTTTGATAATAGCCATTATAACAGGCATGAGGTGATACCTTACTGTGGCTTTTATTTGGATTTTCCTGAAAATTGGTAATGTTGAAAATCTTTTCATGTGCTGTTTAGCCATTTGTATATCGTCTTTGGAAATTTTTTTGTGTAGGTCCTTTGCCTATTTTTTAATCAAAGTATATTTGGTTTGGTATTATCTGTTTGTTTATTTTGTTTGTTTTTGTTTTGCTATTGAGTTGTGTGAGTTCCTTACGTATTTTGGATATTGACCTTTTATCAGATACATAGTTTGCAAACATTTTTTTTTCATTCTATCGATTGCTTTTTCATTTTGCATATTGTTTTCTTTTGCTGTGCAGAATCTTCTTAGTTTGATGCAGACCCATTTGTTATTGTTGCTTTTGTTATGTGGACTATTGTCACATTAAAAAAAAATCATTGTCAAGAGCAATGTTGAGGAACTTTTCTCCTATGTTTTCTTTTAAGAGTTTTATGACTTCAGGACTTACATTTAAATCTTTAATCAATTTCAGGTTAATTTTTGTGAGCAGTATATCATAGGACTCCAAATTCATTCTTTTGCTTGTGAATATTCAGTTGTCCCAACATTTATGTACCCCATAAATATATACACCTATATGTACTCACAAAAATTAAAAATTAAGAAATTTATAAACATTTATTGAAAATATCATTTCTTCATGGTATATTCTTGTCAAATATTACTTGACTATATATACATGGGTTTATCTCAGGTCACAATTCTGTCCCATGGTATATGTATCAGTTGTTACGTCAGTACCATATTATTTTGATTACTATAGTTTTGTAATATAGTTTTAATCAGGAAGTGTGATGCTGTTCATTTTATTCTTTCTCAAGATTGCTTTGGCTATTTGAAGTCTTTCATGCTTCTATACAAATCATAGAATTGTTTTTTTTCTATTTCCATAAAAAATGCAATTGGAATATTTTTAGGGATTGCATTTAATAGATTGCTTTGGGAGGCATGGATATTTAATAATATTCTTCTAATCCATTAATATAGAACAGGCTTCTGTTTATTTCTGTTTTCAACTTCTTTTATCAGTATCTTATAATTTTTAGTGTATCAGCTCTATAAAGTCTACAACCTCCGTGGTCAAATTGATTTCTCGGTATTTTATTGTTTTCTAACCTATTGTAATAGATTGTTTTCTTGATTTCATATTCAGGTAGCTTGTTAGTATATAAAAATGTTACTAATTTTTGTATTTTTTTTTTATTCCTCCAACTTTGCTAGATTCGTTTATTAGTTCTCACAGTTTTTTGGTGAAGTTTTTAGGGTTATCTATAAATAACACAATGTCATTGGAAAACAGACAATTTGGCTTCTTCCTTTCTGATTTGCATATTTCTTTTCTCTTGCCTAATTGCTCTTGCTAGGACTTCTAGAACAATCATGAATAGAAACTGTGAGAGTGGGTATCTTTGTCTTGTTCTTTATTTAGAGAAAATGCTTTCCTCATTTTATTAGTGAGCATGATATTTACTAGAAATTACATATATAGCCTTTATTATATTGAAGTAAATTTCTTCATACCTAGTTTGTCGAGAGTTGTTATGAAAGAATATTGAATTTTGTCAGCTACTTTTTCTTCATATATTGAGATGATCAGATGATTTATCCTTCATTGTGTTAATGTGGTATGCCACATTTATTGATTGGCATATATTGAATTATCCTTGCATCCCAGGGATAAATCCCACTTGATTATGGTGTATTATCTAATGGTCATCATTGAATTTGGTTTGATATTAATTTTTGAGAAGTTTTACACAAAGTTTATCAGGAATATTGACTTTTAATTTTATTTCTTTTAGTATACTAATCTGATTTTGAAGTCAGGGTAATACTGGCCTTGTAAAATAAGCTTGGAAGCATTCCCTTCTCTTGAATTTTTTTGAAAGAATTTGAGAATTGACACTAAATCTTCTTTAAATAGAACACACAAGTGAAGCCATCTGGTCCTAGGCTTTTATTCCTGGGGAGATTTTTGAATACAGAATCAAAATCTTTATTTGTTATTGATCTATTCATATTTTGTATTTCTTCGTGATTCAGTGTTGGTAGGTTGTATATTGCTAAGAATCTATTTCTCTTAGGTTATACAACTTATGGGGAGTATAATTATTCATGGTAGTCTCTTAGGATTATTTGTATTTCTGTATTATCAATTGTGATGTCTTCTCTATACAATTCTGTTTGAGTATTTTCTCTTTTTTCTTGATTAGCCTAGCTAAAGGTTTGTATTTTTGTTTATCTTTTCAACAAACCAGTCTTAGTTTTGTCAATCTTTTCTATTGCTTTCCTATTCTCTATTTTATTTATTTCTACTCTAATCTTTATTATAGCCTGTCTTCTGCAAACTATGGATTTAGTTTATTCTGCTTTCTCTAGTTTTTTAATGTGTAAAGATAGGTTGTTTATTTGAATTTTTAAAAATCATGTAGGCTAATAAGTCTCCCTCTTCTGACTATTTTTGCTGTCTCATAAGCTTTGGTATGTTGTGTTTACATTTTAATTTATCTCAAGATATTGTTATTACTGTTTTGGTTTCTTCCTTGATCCATTGGTTGTTTAGAAGTTATTTAATTTTCTATGTATTTGTGACTTTTCCTAAATGCCTCTTGTTACTGATTTCTCATTTCATACTATCATGCCCAGAAAATATACTTAATGTTAGCTCAATCTTCTTGAATTTGTTAAGACTAGTTTTTGGAGAATGTTTCATGTGCACTTAAGAAGAATGTATATTCTGCTTCTGCTGGGTGAAATTTTCTGTATATGACTGTTAGGTCTATTTGATCTACAGTGTTATTCAAATCTGCTGTTTCCTTGATTTTGTGCCTGGATGTTCTATCCATTTTTGACAGTAGGGTGTGGAGACTCTCTACTATTGTTGCATTGCTATTTATTTCTCCTTTCAGTTCTGTTAGTATTTATTTTACATATATAGGTATTCGGATGTTGAGTGCATCAGTATCTATAATTTTTATATCTTCTTGATGAATTGACCCCTTTATCATTATAAAATACCTTTCTTTGTATCATGACAATTTTTGACTTAACTTTTTCTTATCTAATGTAAGTATGATCCCCTCTGTTCTCTTTTGGTTACTGTTTTTATGTAATATCTCTCTCTACCCCTTCACTTTTAGCTTATGTGTGCCCGTAAAGCTAAAATGAGTTTCTTGTAGGCAGAATATCATTTGGTTTTTCTTATATTCATTTAGCTACTCCATGTCTTTAGAGAACTTCATATATTTATATTTAAAGTAATTATTAATAGGCAGGGACTTATTACTAATGCCATTTTGTTAATTGTTTTTTAACTAATACATCATTTTTTCCTTTCTTTCTCTCTTGCTATCTTCTGTAATTTGGTCAATTTTTCATGGTGGTTCCAAATCAACTTTGCAAGGGAAAAACAAAGGTAAAGAAATAATACTACACGCTGTGATGTAAAGTATTATTATACAGTTTTGATAATTGAAAGAATGTGGTATTAGCATAAAAATAGAAAAATAAATGAAACAAAATAGAGTTCATAAATATTCTCACTAATATTTGGACAACTGATTTTTTACAAAATTGGATAACAAATGGAAAATGAATAGCCTTTTTAGTAAACCATCTGGAATAATTGATGTCCATATGTTAAAATGTAAAAAGAACTGCATTACCTATGTGCCACCATATAAAAAAAATTCAAAATACATTGTATACCTACATAAAAAACACAAATCTCTAAAACTTCTAGAATAAAACATACAATAAACTATCTTTGATCTTAGTTTAGGCAAATATCTTTAACTATAACAGTCAGAGTATGATTCTTAAAGAAAAATTTAATATATTAAACTTCAAAATAAAATATTTCTCCTCTTTTAAAGACACTGTTAATAAAATTAAAAGCCAAGCTACTTCCTGGGGAAAATATTTCCAAATTCTATATCTCTTGAAGGACTTTTATACAGAATATATAAAGAACTCTCCACATTAAATAAGTAAGCAATCATACACTGCTTTTAGTAATATAAAATGGTACAATCAATAATTTTGAAAAACAAATTGGCAGTTTTACTAAAAATTTTTACATAAACTATTATATAATCCAGGCATTACATTTTTAGGTTTTTACTCAAGAAAAAATGAAAGCATGTGTCCATAAAAACACTTGTACACAAATACTTATTGAAGCTTTATGTGTAATGATTAAAATGTAGGAATATCCTAAATATTCATCAACAGGCAAATAGATAATCCAGCTATAGCACATCCATACAATGGAATACTATTTAGTAGTAAAAATGAATGAGCTACAGTGACAGAGATGAATCTCAAAATAATTATGCTGGGGCTTTGCAGAAAAAAAATAAAATTATGCCGAATGAAAAAAGTTCAAAAAAAGTTGCAGGGTGATTAGTATGTTTATTATCTTTATCATTTTGGTGATTTCATGAGTGTACACACCTACTTAAAATAGTACACCTTAAGGATCTCAATAAATTATAATATTTGCCCATCATAGCTCAATAAAACTGTTTCAAAAATCATGGTTCTGGATTTGATGGACTAAGACCCTGCCAGATGACCTCACCTGGCCATATTACTTATAGTAACTACCTGTAGACAGTAAAGAGTAGGACAGTAAAATATAAATCTGGCAGGAACTTCACCCCATAATCTTTCTATCCTGTGAAACAAACATGAAACAGGGAAAAATTATGAATGCTAAAAAAGAGAAAAGGAGATGCTAAAAAGGGAGAAATCTGGGATGGAAAAAAAACCCAGGGAGAGTATCTCTGAAATCTTTCTATCTCCTTCTCTGACTGATTGCTGAAGGAGGCATGGATGGAACAAACTCAGAGCAACTCAGCCAAAACTAAAATATTTAAGCTTAGACTAAAGATGCCACACTAACAATCCTGGAGAGTGAGCAGCAACAGATAGCCCATGTTAGAATGCACATTCATTTGAAAGAGGGTAGACAGAGAACTTGACTCCTATTTCTTTAGCATTTAGTCTAGGGCTAAGCACAGCTCCATGGGCTGGGTATGTTGGACATATTGGAGGAAAAGGAGGAAGTACCTATGGGAAAACTGTGGTCCTTGTGTTTGAAGAACTAGAAAAGAGAAGCCAGGGGATCATAAACACTGAAGGAAGTATGGAGATTGCTAAAGAGATTGAGTCCAAAAGGAATCTCTAAACCGTGTATCCATATCTCTGCACATGCACAAACCAGAATCGAAGGAGCCTAAATTAAGAAAAAAGATTAGACCAGGGAATGGTGCTGCTGCACAAGAAACAGGGCTTGCTGTTCAACCTACTCCAGAAAACTACCCGGTATCACGGAAAAACACCAGTCATCACAGAAAAATAACAGAGCCCAGAATCTCCAACATCAAAAGAAGGGAAAACATTTTCAAGTAAAGATATCAACTAAGTCCGATGTTGCTATTAAACCAATATTGAAACTAGCAGACTCTGATGGCTAATTGTATGTATTAATCCAGCTAGGCCACATCTGGGATGCCCAAATATCTTTTTAGACACTTATTTTATTTTATTTTATTTTTTCTGGGAGGATCTATGGGGATATATCTGGAAAGGATCAGCATTTGAATTGAACTGAGTAAAGCAAATGGCCCTCCCCAGTGTGGGTGGGCATCAGCTAATCTGTTGAGGGTCTGAATAGGATATAAAGGCAGAGGAAGATTGAATTCACTCTGCCTGACTGCAGAGCTTAGACACTGATATTCTCCTGATAGTCTCCTGTCCTCACTGCTCCTGGTTTGCAGGCTCAGTTTCAGACTGGAATCTATACCATCAACTCCCCAGCCATCGAGCCTTTGAACTGTTCCATTGACTTTTCTGGGTTTCTAGCCTGAAGATGGCTGATTGTGGGACTTCTCACCCTCCATAGTCAAGTGAGTCAATACCTTATGATAAATCTCCTTATATATACACATTTGACCCTTCAACAATATGGATTTGAACTGAATGAATGAATATACATGCACAGATTTTTTTTTTCAACAAATATATTGGAAAAGTTTTGGAGATTTGTGACAATTTGAAAAAACTCACAGATGAGCTGTGGAGTCTAGAAATCTCAAGAGACTTAAGAAAAAGTTAAGTATGTCATGAATGCATAAAATATATGTAGATATTTGTCTGTTTTATCATTTACTACCATAAAATATACATAAATCCATTATTTAAACATTACCCCACAAACACAGACCATACACAGTGACATTCAGTCAAGAGTAAACAAATGTAAAGATGCAGTATTAAATCATAACTGCATAAATTAGCTGTAGTAAATACTATATTACTGTAATAATTTCACAGCCACCTCCTGTTGCTATTACCCTGAGCTCAAGTGTTGGGAGTATTTGCTTAAAATGCCCTGTGATGCTAAACTCTTCTGCCGAGCAGTTCGTCTATTCAGTAAATTGCATGTCATAGTAAAAAGTCATCTCTCATGGCTATTGCTTGTTTTTCATCATGTTTAGTGTAATACCATAAACCTTAAATAACACCATGGGACTCATATTAAGTGCCACTAGTGTTGCTGAAAGTGCTCCCAAGAAGCAGAGAAAATGACATTAAAAACAAGTTGAATTACTTGATATGCACCCTAGATTGGTCTGCAGCTGCAGTTTCCCACCATTTTAGACAATTCATCTTGTAATCAAATTACATAAACTTAGATATCAATAAATACAGTACAGCATTGTACGTGTATTTTCTCTTCCTTATGACTTTCTTAATATTGTTTTCTCTAGCTTAATGTAAAAAGACAGTATACAATACATATAACATATAAAATATGTGTTCTTCAACCATGTTATCAGTAAGACTTCTGGATAATACTAGGCTATTAGTAGTTACATTTTGGGGGAGTCAAGTTATACAAAGATTTTTGCCTATTTGGGGGGTGAGCTCTGGGGTTAAGGGGTAAGGTGGGTTGGTGCCCCTAACCTCAAGTTTTTCAGGAGTCAGCTCAACAAAGTTTACAGAATTAGAAGTGCTAAAATTATATTATTAGTCCTACTTTCATTATTATATTTTATTTTGTCATCAATAACACTAGCATTCATTCAAACCCTAAAAGGTTTCTAAATAATTGTTTATCTAGAGCCATAACTGAGAATAATGCCTTAGCATTTTACTTCTTTATATCCCCCTTCTCATAATTGTGTTTTTTCTTCCTTTTACTTCTGTACTAGTATTTCTTATACTCACTCACCGTTCATATTTTAAAAGATACTTTTATAACTGTAATTAATGTCTATGACTTCTTGGTATATAAGTAGTAAGAAAATTAAATGTTGTTTACTTTAGTCATTCACAATCAAATTGCTTAAAACTAATAAGAAAATCATGGAAAAACTGGGATGACCATCTAAATTAAGCCTCCAAGTCTCCTGAAGGAGTCATGAGGAAACATGTACATACATTTAAAAACCAATTTTTAACGTTTAAGAAATGAAAGTTCCGGTCGGGTGTGGTGGCTCATGCCTGTAATCCCAGCACTCTGGGAGGCCGAGGCGGGTGGATCATGAGTTCAGGAGTTCACCTGGCCAACATGGTGAAACCCTGTCTCTACTAAAAATACAAAAATTAGCCCGGTGTGGTGGCATGTGCGTGTAGTCCCAGCTGCTCGGGAGGCTGAGGTGGGAGAATTGCTTGAACCCAGGAGGCAAAGGTTGCAGTGAGCCAAGACCATGCCATTGCACATCAGCCTGGGTGACAGAGTAAGACTCTGTAAAAAAAAAAAAAAAAAAAAAAAAAGAAAAGGAAAAAAGAAATGAAAGTTCTGGATAGTTTATTAATATATTTAAGGAAAACTAATGCTAGAGTTTTATTTTGCCTTATAGGTTCAGTAATAAAAAGATTAACAAAGTTTTCATAAGATAATCTAATATTTTTCCATAGCACTCCCTTTGATTGGGCCACAGATTTTGATTTGACTTGTACACACACACACCTGTAAACATGTGATGTTTATGGGTAGTTAACTATATATTTAACTTTATATGTATAAGTACCTAACTGTACATTTAAAAAAATATTTACTTAAGAAAGCATTATGTGCTAGATTATAATTTTTTAAAAGTGTTGTATCTCTATATTTTTTCTCAGTGTGTATATATTTTACTTTTTAAATACCAGTAATATGGTAAAATTTCTAAGGCTTATGTCTCCATTTGCCTAGGACTTCATAACTGTATATCCTTAAGGCTAAGTATTGATTGGCACAAAGAAAGCCCTGGGAACCTATTAATGTATAGTATTATACATGGATACTGTTGATATTCTATGTATCAATTCACATATTAATGCATTGTATAGATTTATTCTTTGGAATATTGCCTTTCTTTATAGCTAACTTTCTCAAATATGGACCCAGTGCTCGTTTTCTATATGTGAACCAAATAAATGTATATTTATTGTTTTGTATGTTAACCTTCTTTATGGCTGCACTTTCACAAATACTTTCACAGCCATCTCTGCTTCTGGGAGACTTTCAAAAACATAATCAGGATCCAAAATCAATCATAATGGGATTATCATTTTTCTATTTTAATTAAATGTTAAATGGAGACATCTAATTGTATCCTCCTAGTTAATTGCATGTATTATTATTTTTAAAATTTACCATAAGCTTCTCTATACTTAATAGTCACCTCGTGTCCTAGAAAAATTAATGTTTATTTTGCTTCTCAAGGAAACAATTAAGGTACTAGAAGAAAATAATCCCCAAATTTTCTTTGGAGGCTTAAAAGATCTTTACAGTTCTCTTCTGAATACAAAACAGCGTCCATATCCCTTCAAGTACATTCCACAGTCTCTTTTCCAGTTAGTTTTTCTTCAATCCAGTTGTGTGGTTTTGTGGAATGTTAGTAAAATATCCTATTTCTAAGCGTGTGTGACTCCGTGAGCCTGAAGTGGTGAATGTAGTCCTATGAGAAACATACGGCTTCTTCTCTGGCACTCTCCTGATTAACCCCTTATATATCCATGTCTCCCGACTTCATAAAATAACAGCATTACCTTACATTTGTACAGTTACCTTATCAAGCATTATTATATCCCTGTCTCATTAAAGCCAAAAACAATTTGAGAGAAAGGTATTATTACTTTCATTGTTACATGACTAAATTGAAATGTGAGGAAGTGTTTAACTTCCCTGAGGTAAAGTAGGCAACTGGTGAATAGCCACACAGGCGCTGGAGGCCTATGTCCTCATTTGATTCTCCGTAGGACCAAGTAACTTGGCTTTGGTATGGGGACATTTTGGGTGGGGCTGTGCCTTTCTTTCTACACCCATATTTATTTGACATTTTCCTTTTTGCAAAGGCAATTAAATAAATGCAAAATAAATCAAAGTCAACTCCATATTCAAATTATACTTGTGTATTTTAATCAGTTTAAGAAAACATGCAGCCAATTTGTAAATAAGGAATATCAATCAGATCTTTATAGAGTCATGCTAGTAGAAAATATACAACTTGTATAAACAATTTGAAGATACAAGAAGGCATCTCATCACAAACTCAAAGCTGATACTATGTCACTTAACTCATTTTCTCCATGTTAGCTTGTCAAATTGTCAGAAAATATCGATGCCTGTAACTTCAATAAGCATAAGAAATTGTATAATAATTTGTTAGCAGGGGATAGGAAAGCAAGCAAGCAAGCAAAATGGTATGTGAAAGTTGCCACTTTAATATATGTTTCCAAAATTATCTACATTTCAATTATATATTAAACTAAATGTTGCTTTAAGATACGTCTTAAAAATCCCATATACAAAAAGGGTAAAATATTACTTAATATAAACAAATATATAAATGGTAAGAGTATTAGGCACCCTCAACCAAGAGTCTAAAATTATCCATAGAGAATCTTTCCCTTCTTCTCTCCTGTGGTATCAAGATTTTCTGAACCATTTGTATTGATCTCCTCCATAAGTGACTGTCCATGTGCAGTATTACGGCACTCATTGACAAATCTCGAAATAAGAGTCTTGAGAGGCACAGCCCCTAAAGACATATCTCAATGTACGGTTCCAATTTAAAAATGTGTTGAGTATTCCAGCCCCATGCAGAGACATAAATCTGTATCATTGTGTCCTGTACCATATTCATATAATACTATGCCTTTTTTTTTTTTTTTTTGAGATGGAGTCTCATTCTTTTGCTCAAGCTGGAGTGAAGTGGAATGATCTTGGCTCACTGCAACCTCCGCCTACCAGGTTCAAGTGATTCTCCTGCCTCAGCGTCCTAAGTAGCTGGGATTACTGGCACCTGCCACCATGCCTGGCTAATATTTTTTATTTTTCGTAGAGATGGGGTTTTGCCATATTGGCCAGACTGGTCTCGAACTCTTGACCTCAGGTGATCCACCTCCCTTGGCCTCCCAAAGTGCTAGGATTACAGGCATGAGCCACTGCACCCGGCCAATACTATGCCATTTCAATCGAAAAAGTGGTAGATATGGTTGAAAAGAAACAAGTGAAAGACAAAAGGTGGAAGAGTTAGAAAGCAGATGGTGTCATCAGTCTTACCAGTGGTGTTAAAGATGATGTTTTCTTTATTACACAATGTAGATGGTCCCCTGTCCCTTCTTCACTTTTTTTTTTTTTTTTTTTTTTGAGATGGAGTCTCGCACTGTTGCCCAGGCTGGAGTGCAGTGGTGCGATCTCCACTCTGCAAGCTCTGCCTCCCGGATTCACGCCATTCTCCTGCCTCAGCTTCCCGAGTAGCTGGGACTACAGGCGCCCGCCACCTCGCCTGGCTAGTTTTTTTGTATTTTTTAGTAGAGACGGGGTTTCACTGTGTTCGCCAGGATGGTCTTGATCTCCTGACCTCGTGATCCGCCCGTCTTGGCCTCCCAAAGTGCTGGGATTACAGGCTTGAGCCACCGCGCCCAGCCCCCTTCTTCACTTTCAAGGAGCCTACTGCATCAGCTAGTTAGTGTTGACTGTCATGATTTGGTATATCTATTATAATTAAATGTTAAATAGAGACATCTAAGTGTATCCTCCTAGTTAATTGCATTTATTATTATTTTTAAAATTTATCGTGTTTCTCTATACTTAATAGTCACCTTGTGCCCTGAAAAATCAATGCTTATTTTGCTTCTCAAGGAAGCAAATTATATTATTATTAGCTGCATTACAATATTAACTGTTATTTTACCAGCTTGTAACTTAGTAAATTATAAGCAACTAAATTATATGCAGGTAAAATAAGATAATATTATAATGCAGATAAAAGTCCAAATAGCACAAAGATGATACTAGAAAGCAGACAATGGAAATTAGAATGAAGAGAAATGAGCTGTCATTCACTTATGACTAAATTTGTCCATGTTATCTGGTAATGTCTGTGTAGTGTGATGGCCAGTAGATGCTGTTTGTGCCCAGCCCAGTTTCCTTTCCCAGACTCGTGAAGTCTTGGGAGTACTCTAGCTGCTGTGAGCCTTGTCTGCTCATGGTTCACAGCTTCACTTTTCTAGGTGAATTCACTCAGCTGACTGGAGACTCAGAGACTCCTGTGGAGTTCTGCAGATCCCTTGGGGATAGAACATAGCCAATGATCTAATTGAGGGAACAAATTTGTGGGTAGTTTCCCTTCAAAATTCCCTGTGAGATCAGGTTGAAATATATTTTATTTAGTTGCTTCCCCTACCCCATTCTTCTTCATTTTCTTCCTTACAGCTTTCTCCTAAGAGCACTCCCTCAGTCAAACATTCCTTGCACAAGAATCTGTCTCAGGCTCTGCTTCTAGGGAACTTGTCTTATGACAGTGGCCTATGACAGCCCTTATTACATACAATAGGGCCAAACAATTCTTTATAATGGCAGATATATGTTAACTAAAAGTGTAATTAGAGAGTTTACAAAATTTCCAATTCCAGGTAAGTTCTGGGGATCTGTTGTACAGTATCATGAGTATACTTAATAGTAATGTTTATAGACTTGAAAATTGGTAAGAGGGGCGATCTTAAGTGTTCTCACAATAGAATAAGTGTATAAAGTGATGGATATGATAATTAGCTTCATGTAATCATTCCACAATATGTAAAATATCATGTTGTATATCATAAACATATACGATTTCTACTTGTTAGTTTAAAAAAATAAAGAGAAATAAAGAGCTTGTATAAATTCCAAGTGTGCTTGGGCCAAATGTGCCTAGAATCTAGAAATGCATTGTTTAGTAAAGGTGCTTGCCTGGCACTCATATTGCCATATTCATTTCTAAGTTACACCTCCCATTTCACTGGTAATTTCTTTATAAGTGCTGCATAAATACCTGCTGCTCACTAAGGAGAAACACTTTCTAAATAAAATCGTTATGTGTGGAGTGCTAACAATTACAGTCTTTCTCATGCCTGTCATTTGAGCAGAACTGCTCAGAGTGGTATGGCTGTAATTTGTTTTCAGAATATTAGATTTTAAAATTTCAGATTCTGATATAATGTTGAAAAGTATGATATGTACAATATGATATTTGTACTTTTTACTCTGGCTCTAATTTGTTTTATATTAAGGGAGTAATTTTTAACAGATGCAGTTTATACTTAATGGTGAAAGTTCTGATTTTCAAAATATATCCCAACTTACCCATCTCGTTCTTTTCTGGCAATGGAGATCCTGTAGTTGCTACAGCATTGTTCTGTACTTACTATCTATCTATCTATCTATCTAATCTATCTATCTATCTATCTATCTATCTATCTATCTATCTATCTATCTATCTATCTATCTGTCTGTCTGTCTATCTATCTATCTATCTATCTATCTATCTATCTGTCTGTCTGTCTGTCTATCTATCTATCTATCTATCTATCTATCTATCTATCTATCTATCTATCTATCTATCTATCTATCTATCTATCTAGAGTTTTGCTCTTCTTGCCCAGACTGGACTGCAGTGGTGGGATCTCAGCTCACTGCAACCTCCACCTCCCAGGTTCAAGCAATTCTCCTCCCTCAGCCTCCTGTATCCCAGGCCATAGCTGGGATTACAGGCGCATGCCACCACGCCCAGCTAATTTTGTATTTTTAGTAGAGACAGGATTTCACCATGTTGACCAAGCTGGTCTCAAACTCCTGACCTCAGGTGATCCTCCCGCCTCAGACTCCCAAAGTGCTGGGATAACAGGTGTGAGCCACCGTGCTCGTTTTTGTTTTGTTTTGTTTTTTCTTTTTCTTGTTTCTTTTTTCTTTTCTTTTTTTTTTTTTTTTTGAGACAGTTTGCTCCTATTGTCCAGGTTGACTGGAGTGCAATGCTGCCATCTTGGCTCACAGCATCCTCCAGCTCACGAGTTCAAGCGATTCTCCTGCCTCAGCCTCCCAAGTAGCTGGGATTACAGTAGCCTGCCACTATGCCCAGCTAATTTTGTATTTTTAGTAGAAATGGGGTTTCACCATGTTGGTCAGGTTGGTCTCAAACTCTGGACTCCTTATAAGTATTAGTTCATTTATTACTTAGAACAAATTTTTAGGTTGGTTTTATTATTACCACAATTTTATAGATTGAATTAATAATACAAGGGAGATTGAAAGTTAAAAAGAGTAAGCAATTTGTTCAAAGTAATGTCTTTTCTAAGTGATGGGGCTGGAATCTAGTACCAGTCAGTCTACTTGTGACTGAAATGTCAGCTTTCTGCTCCTGATAAAGCCTTTTCAGGAGAAGAGTCCCAAGCACGATTTTTTTTTTTATGTTTTACCCACACTTCCTGGCACAATGTAGTCTATAGCAAAAGGTCAAAGAGGACCCCATTCAAGAAGAGGGATCTGTGACTGAAATCACACTGCTAGTGGACTTTATCTTCTCCTGAGAATGTCTGCCCAGCAACTTTCCTCAAGCAAAATTGATCTTAAAACCTTAGGCACCGAAGATAAGATTCTAATGGAGAAAATCTGGATTTAGATGTCATTAGGCATGGAGATATTCTAGACTCTGCAGCATTCAGAAGGACTGAGAAGTGATATTCACTGAGTTAACTACCTTAAATGTGGGGCTACACCACAATAGCCCTAAGAAAGGAACAAACATAGCACTGGATCCTGGAGCTAGTGAATGACAAAGGAGTTCTTTTCACAATCCTGGTCATGTCTCATTTGCAACCATTGTTTTACTGGAATAATGTAGTATGTTCTGGTGACAGTATGTTCTGCCTTGCTTCATTGGGCATAATGAGATATAGTCAGGAGAAATGAGGATATTGATTCCATGGCCTTTTCAATAAGTCAAAATTTTCAGATACTTAATAGTAGTCCATACTAAATTAACATTCCTATGCTCTACTGACATTTTCTCTCAAGGAATCATCAGCACAGAGCTGTTACTAGTTCTCTCTTAATAAAACCTATTTCTCTTCACTAAAGCTCCACAGTTTTAAGAAGAAAAAGATTCTTTGGACACTGTGTACTTATTAATGAAAGTTCCTAAACATGTGAGAATAGCTGAAGGAGAGAACAAGTGCACAGGAGAAAAAATATCTATATCTATCTATCTATATAGATATAGATAATTATTCATTCATTCAGTTATTTTTGGTTTCTAGTAACAGGTGTCCTGACAGATTTCAGACCATTACCGTCTGGAGGCACAATTCTTGTAGTGTTGTCCTGACACCTAGTGGGAGAATGAAAGACGAAAACACTATTTTTAAAGAAGCATGTCTGCTGTTATAAATTGGAAATTAAGTATACTTTATGCTTTGAAACAAAGCAGTATTTTGACATAAATAAAAAGTAGATAAGCACAAACCATGAGTACATAATGCACTCACTTCCTTATATTATCTGTCCTTGTATGTTACAATGATCAGTTGCTGGCTAAATCTTTTTCTTCTGATCTAGAAAATGTGTCCCACCCTAGATATGGTACTGCGAATACTAGAGACAACATATGTAAAATATATTATTTCAGCCGAAAACTACCTCTACTTTCTGCTTACGAACTAAAAAGCAGTTGATTCTTTCGCTATTCCTTTTATTCATATTAGAGACCCATTAAAGGATAATCTCCACGCTTTGTCCTTGGTCCATTCTTCTCTCTGTCCTATATCAAAAACCTAACTTTTGTCTTCTCCCTATCAGGATTTAAATAGGCACAGCTCTCCATCATCGTAAAACATTGAAAAAATTTAAAACAACCACTATCAAAACAACAGTAGCAGAAAAGCAACCACCAATCAACCAAAACCTTCAACTGCCAGTTCCAACCTCTTCTCTTTTTCCCTGCTTTTCCCTTTATCAAGCTTCTTAAAAGAAGACCTACACTTACCTTCTCCATGTTCTCTGTTCACATGGATTTAATAACCCACCTCAGTCCATATTTAGATAAGTCTCCACAGAAACTACTTTGCCCCCCAACATTCACCATTGGCTTCTTTGTTAGATGATCAATGAACAGATTTTAATACTTATCTTGCATAACCACTGGACAATATTAGAAATTCTTAGTCACAATCCTGGTCATGCCTCATTTGCAACTGTTGTTTTACTGGAATTCTTTTTAGATTTTACTCCTGCTTACCTTGGTACTCATTCTCAGCCTCCCTCGCTTGGTCGTATTCCATTACCCAACCCTTAAATGTTTTTGTTCCTTAGGAGTCTCATTGTGTCCATTTTCCTGTGCTGAGATCATTGTATTTGATAACTCCAATTTGTGTCAATACATGCTGATGACTTCAAATTCCCAATTTCTGTCTAGATTTATATTTTTATATCCTGAGCTCTACTCTTTCAGTAATCCAATTATTTAATGATAATGTCACTTGTTTTATGGAAACTATTTCCCTGAGCTCACACTGGATTAGGGCCCCTCTTGTTTGCTCTCCAGTAGCACCATTTAAAAACCATTATTATAGTGACTCCTGCAACCATATTTTATGGTTTTAATTTATTTTCCCCTTTAAACCACATCTTTTATACATTATCACAGTCTCTCATAGTGTAAGTCCTTATTTAATGTTGTCAATAGGTTCTTGGAAACTATGACTTTAAGCAAAACAACTTACAGCAAGTTCTTAAATAACTTCATTTTCTTCAACTCATTTTGTCATAATGATGGAAAAAAAGGATGGTTTTGTTATACATAATTTCTCTTAAAGCCAGTTTCCAAAAACCAGTTGGCAATGTTAAGGAGGACTTTCTGTATGTATATGATTCAAACATTGTAGAGGCAGATAGAGTAAAATGTGAATTTTCTTTTGCTATACCCCTACTTTCAGACACACAGGTGTACACACAAGGACATACACACAGATACACACAAGGACAGCCTCTCTCCTTCTCAGAGGTAAAAAGTTTTCAGTACATTTGTTTCCTTGTATTTGTTTTCTGTATGTTTCCATAATACATGTCATTACATGTTAACAGAGTTTGTTTCAACTATTGCATTTGTTGCTGCCTCTTGAGTAATTTTTACTTTTTTTAAAAAAAACGTGTTACATACACCTTGTCAAAGTAAGTAAATACTTCACCCCAAAAATTGCACAAGCTGCAATCCACTAAGTTTAGTGAAACCTGTCAGGCCTATAGAACTATAGATAATCAGCAAGGAGCACATTAAATTAACAGCTACTATTTCCAAAGATGCCTAGCTTACCGGCAGAGATTATACAGATAATACGTAAGATAATCAATATGTCAGTGCTTTATATTAAAAAAGTGTTTTACCAATGCATTTTCATACGTATTATTTGATTTTAATAAAAATCCAGGGAAGTATACAAGATGTCAGTCATGTGTAATCTTTCAAGAAACAACTGAGGTCAAATCATATTTATTTCATTTGTTTTTTTTTGTTTTTTTGTAGAGAACGTCATCTTTGATGATAAAAGTAAATCGTTTCCTAATATCAATACTGCTTTAAATTTATTGAGTCAACATGCTATATAGTTGTTAATTTCAGAAGTTTTAAAATATCTGGCATTTTATCAGAGTATACTATAGACATGTCATTTTCATAGGTATATGGAATATTTAGACCACATAGTAGGTACTGAATACATCCAAGTTTTTAACTTTTTCCTTCTTTTCCTGTTCCTCAAAAAAACATGAATTTCTTTTAAGTGAATAAAAATATCACAAGTAAAGAATTTTTAGGTTATAGAACTCTGTGTATTAGCTGGCCACATACTATAGGAAATGCAACATTACACTTAGCTTATTATTGTAAATTTTATAAAACATTATATATATATATATATATGGCATATAGTATAAATCAAGATCTTATAAAATACTGTATTTAGATTTTAAACCCCATTCTACCTTGGGCAAATTACATAACTTCTTGAAGTCTCAGTGTGGCAGGTGGAATTCTAAGATGGCTCCCCAAGTTTCCTGGCCCCTACTTCTCCCACTTATGCAAAGACTAATCTCAGTTTGCTGCAAAGGGATTTTTCAGATGTACTTAAGATTCTGAGTCAGGTCAGCTTAAATTAGGCATATTGTCTGAGTGGGCCTGCTATACCACATGACCCTTTAATAGCAGAGAGCTCACTCTGGCTGGTAACAAGAGGAAATCAGATTCTAATGAAAGGAGAATTTGAGATGCCACTGCTAGCTTGAAGAGGGATGGGGCTACATGGCAAGGAATGCAGATGGTCTGTAGGAGCTAATAGAGCCCTGAGCTGTCAGGCAGCAAGGAGAAAATAACTTCTGTCATTTAACCACAGGAACTGAATTCCTGCAACCAGAAAATGACCTTGGAAGCAGATTTTTCACTAAAGGCTTGGATAAGAACTCAGTCAACCGATACCCTGAACGGAGAAACCAATCATTATGCCATCAGACCTCTAACATACAAAACAAATAACATACAAATTAATCAAATGTGTTTTAAACTGCAAAATAACTTATACATCTGTTCATCTGTGACTCTCTATGATCATTTTAAAACGATGTCTTAGGTAAGTATCCAGAGAGAGAGAGGGATAGAGAGAGAGAGAGAAAGGGATCCACCTGTTTCTATGAATACATATTTAGATTATTTCCTTTTTTTTCTTCTGCAGTGAGCATCCTGGTACATAAATCTCTGTATGTTGGAAACATGATAGCTTTATAGAAACTATGCTAAGTAAGAATACATGAAGTTTGAATTTTGATTGATGCTGTCAGTTTACCTTTCCTGAAGTTTATGTTGCCATTATTAATATGTTAAAATATTCAAAATAATAAATATAGACCTAATTTGTATTCTCCAGTTACTAATAACGCTGCAAATATTTTCATATGTTTTAATATTATTTGCATTTAATTGTGATTAGTTTCCAACTTTCTTACTAAGATATTTGTCTTTTTTCAAAATTAGAGGTTATCTTTATATATTAATTATCAACATATTTTGCAATTCATTTACAGATTATAAGCTTACTACTTACCAGACACTGTTGTTTGTACTTGAGATTTGGTGGTGAATGCTACAAATGAGTTCATTTCTGAAAGAAATGTTTTTTAAATTTATTCTAGAGAGATGGGAAACACCATAATTTGGTAAGTCTGATAGTGGTAACTGATATGAAGAAAACAAAACAATATGATACAAGAGATATTGAGTGTTTAGAAAGGCTTTTTTGAAGAATAGATATTTTAGCTCAGAATGAAATCACAAGCAGGCAACAGGCAGGTGCCTGGTGAAACGGGGAAACACTTTGCAGGCAGACAGAACAGTGTGGAAGGAAAAGGGAACTCAGATCTAAGATCGGAACACTTAGAGGTGGACCCCAAGAGGAAACCCAGAAAAGGGACTGGAAAGGAAGAGCCAGGCAAACTTAAGAGAACCAGGAATATGACACAGAATCCACTGTGAGGAAAAATGACCTTCATTATTTTACAGAACTAAAAAAAGGGTGTTGGGGGTGGAAGATGAGAAAATGGCTCATACCTGTAATCCCAGCATTCTGGGAGGCCAAGGTGGGAAGACTGCTTGATGCCAGGAATTTGAGACCAGCTTGGGCAACATAGCCAGACCCCTGTCTCTACCAAAAAGAAAAAAAAAAAAAAAAGTTAAAAATAGCCAGACATTTTGGTAATCCCAACTACTTGGGCAGCTGAGGCAAGAGAATCCTTGTGCCAGGAGTTCAAGGCTGCAGTGAGCTTGAGATCATGTCACTGCACTCTAGCCTGGGTGACAGAGCTGAAAACAAAACAAAACAAAACAAAAAACAAAAACAAATAACAACAACAACAAAAGACCATTTTTGTAGTTGGCCAGAATGGGGGTTCATTGCATTGGGAAGTAGAGTAAAATGTGATGATAAGAAAGGACACAGTAGCTATAGACAACACATGCTGTAAAGGGAAACAGGAAGTAAGGTGGTAGCTGTGGTTTGCTGAGAGGTATTGGAACATATTTAAGTGGAAACATCCACTATAAAGGGATATAATGAAGTTGTAGAAGAAAAAAGGAATAATGACAAGAACCATATTTTTGGGATAAGAGGAATAGAGATATAGGACATAAGAAAAATGCTTGTAGCCTTTGAGAGAATGGGAATGCTTATTTTAAGAGGAGCCTGATGCATGTAGAAAAGATGGTTGAATGAATTATAGGAGAATATGGAAATTTCATTTCACTACCTCTAGTTTCTCAATGAAATTCATGAAGCAAGCCACAGCATAAAGGCAGTGAATGTGGGGTCAGTGTGGGAAAGAGTCATAATATATGAGAAGAAAAAAAGATGTGTAAAACTACCATTTTCTAAGAAAAGCAATTAAAAAACACCTGGAAAATATTCCAGGCAGTACCTAGGACCAATTTAAGATTTACTATTATTACAAAATGCCCTTTTCCTCTCACACTTAAATTTTCTTTTGGTTGAGTACAGACTTAAGTTAAAATTGTTTTATCTCACAGCTTTAAATGTAATTATTTTCTCACTCTTCTTGTGAGAAATCTCGTGTAAATCTGATTTTCATTCCTTTGGAGATAACCTTTCCTCTCATTTCTTAATTTTACTTCTCTGCAGCTTGTAACATTTACTTTAGGCTTTCAAAATGATATGTCCAGATGTAAATTTATTGCTAAAATTCATCTTGTAAGTCACTTAGTTTGATAGAAGATACATATCTGTTTTCAGCTCTAGATAATTTTCTTTTAATATTTCTAGCTTTCTATTTTGTTTCTTTACTCCATGGACTTTGGAAGTTCTGAATCCATCTTCTAAGTAATCTAATACTTATCTGCTTCCTTTCCCCTTTTGCATAGTATTTTGGGAGTATTCCTTGACTCATACCTTCAGCACAATACTGACTTTAGCCCAGCTACCTTTTGTGTGCTACTAACCTTACCATTGCAGACTTGCTTCAATGGTTCTAGGAAGCACCATTATCCTCTCCAGCCCAGAGCTCATTCTCAGTGCTTTAACCTTTGGGCAAACACCCTGTCAGCCATCCGTCTGCACAGGAGTCAGGAGAAAGGGTTTCATGGCTCCACTGATGCAGCTGCAGTTCTCTACTTGATTTCCAGATACTCAAAGTTCTTATGCAGCTCTTTACATCTACTGACTCTGTGCTCAGAGATTTTACAGGACCATAACCACATTTGCAGCTGTTTTCTTCCAGGCATTTTGGTTTGTGGTTTCTTTTGTCCTTCTTTTTTATGTGCTTTTTTATTGTTAGGAATTCCTCAAAATTTTTGGTTTGTTGCTGGCACTTTTTCTATTCTTCCATAATGTCATCTATTTATTATTTCAGGGGTATATGGAACAGTGCAAAGTACCACATAGCAAATGGAAAAATATGCCTAGAGTGCACTCTTGATCTTGTCTATCATTCAGCATCGGAAATGCCAATTGTCTTGTCATTGTCAAACAACTCTATACTAGCAATGGATGTATCTAGTTTATTACTGTAAATGCTCTATCTCTTTTGCTAGCATAATGCCTGGGTTAGATATTGTAAATGCTATAATAATCAAAATATTAGCAGTTGTTAATAAAAATATATTAATGTAAATCAATATGCTGTCACTATTAATATTATAAATCTTAAGCTTTCAAAAATGCTTGTGAAATTTAATAGCATTCAAATTCCAGATAAGTTTATGACACATAGTAGTCACCTCACCTTGTCTATGTTTTTATTATTGTTATTATTAACAATATAAGAGTATACTTGGTATGGCCTTTGGGATTTTATTTGAAAATCCCAAAGAAATGTCTTGGGATTTTATTTGAAAATCAAAGAAATGTCTTGATTCCTTGACACATAGAATTGTATCATTTGGGAAGGGCATTCACCAGAGCAGTCCAGAAATTTTGGAAACTTATCTTTGAACAATGGCAGATGTGACTCTCTGAACTGCATATTATGGCAGTACCCAGGATAGATTATAATTAACTGAGTTTGTCACTGCATTTTATCCTATGAAATGTGCTTTGGAGGAAACTCTTCTATCTATTAAAAAATAATGTCAACATATTCAAACAATACAATAGCTATCTAGGGCGTTGAGTTCCCCAAAGTATGATTTTAGTGAAATTATTTCTTTATCCTGCCCTTTGTTTAGGAAGAATTTAGGATGTCTTACAATATATAAAAAGATGAAGAAAACATATTCTAAGCAGTTAAAAAGAGAAGAATACAAACGAGAACCATAAATGTGGTGCAGAAAACAAAAGCAGGAATTAATTAAGCTAATACAAAAAGTGGGACAGTAGTATCATACTTCCTAGAGGTGGATCATCCCTAGTAAATGTTTACTTCTAATAGATATTTCAGATAGGCAAGATATCTCATTCTGTCATGAAATTTAAAGTATCTATACATTTATAATAAACTAAAATTATTCACAACAATTATATAGAGTTTAAATACCAAAATATAACTTAGCAGAATCAGCAAGTATCACCCCACCAACACCCATTTTATATACCTATGAAAATGGCATGTTTCTAGTATACTCCGGTAAAATGCTAGATATTTTAAAACTTCTGAAATTAACAACTGTATACATAAAGACTCAATAATATCTTAAGCAGTATTGAGGTTAGCAGATGATTTACTTTTATCATCAAAGATGATGTTCTCTCCCAAAGGAAAATTAAAAAAAAAAAATTTGACCTCAGTTGTTTCTTGAACAATTACATGTGACTGATGTCTCATATATTTCCCTGGAATTTTTTTTAAATTAAATAATATATATGAAAATGTGTTTGTAAAACAGTTACTATTCTAATATAAAGCATTGGCGTATTGATTATTACTTACCTATTACCTATAAATTTCTGTAGGTTAGCTAGGCATCTTTGGAAATAGTAGCTGTTAATGTGTTCTTTGGTGACATTTATGGTTCCGTAAGCCTGACAGGTTTCAATAAACTTTATTAATATGCCTAGCAGCTGGTGGGAATAGGTCATTCATGTGTATATCAACCTGATAGCCTCTATCTAAATTTTCTTCAAAATTTTCCCAGGTGCTCTATGAGGATTCTCAAGATGCTGTTTATAAATGTGTGTCCAAGTAAATATGTTAGATTATTTTAATTGTCCCAAAATAGGAATTAACTCTTATGTTCTTTTAACCCTTTAAATCTTATTTCTAATCTGCAGCCACCAGGTGGCAGAATCACTTATTTCTTAAAAATTAAATATTTTATTTTGAGATAATTGCTGATTCACATGCAATTGGAAGAAATAACACAGAAAGATCTTGTGCATTCTTTATACTGCTTCCCCAATGTTAACATGGTATCTTGCTGTCTTTGGTATCTTGCAAAATTATAGTACAGTATCACAACCAGGAGGCTGACATTGGCATAATCCACTGTTCTTATTTAGACTTTCCCAGTTTTACTTGTACATGAGTATGTGTGTGTGGGAGTGGAGGTTATACAACTGGTCTGGTCTTCAAAAAGTTCATGGAAAATGTGTATTATGAAAAAAACTATGAATGGATTTTCACCAAAATAAACTTGTAGTAAATTATTATCACATTTCTGAGCAGGATCTAGTTTAAGGCATTAAGAAGGATAATAGGTCCATTTGAAAAGAGTCCCTGTCACAGCAACATGGATTTGTCAATATTGGAGCAAAAACAAACATTAAATTTATGGTGAATCTTGGGTAGAAGAATGGTGAAATCATTGATATTTTACAAAAAGTTTATGGCAAAAATGCCTCAAAGAAATCAGTAGTTTATAAATTATAATTCGTTTTTTTTTTTTTTTTTTTTTAAATGACAGTATAAAGTTGAAGCAGAGTTTTCAACTGAAATTTTAATGAAGTGGAATCAAGATTCTAAAACATTTCTTTGTAGAGTTGTAACAGGAGATAAAATATGGCCTTACCGATGCTATTCTGAAGACAAAGCACAAGATTTGTCTCAGAGGTCAAAGCAAAAGCAGACCAGTCAATAGCAAAAGTTACCGAAACGGCCTTTTGGGATGCTCCAGGCATTTTGCTTGTTGACTTTCTGAATGACCAATGAAGGATGACATCTCCTTGTTAGTGTTCGGAGAATATTAGCCAAAGCTTTAGCAGAAAGACACCCAGGAAAGCTTCACCAGAGAGTCTTTCTCCACCACAGCAATGCTCCTGCTCAGTCCTATTATCAAACAAGGGAAATTTTGTGAGAGTTTTCATAGAAAAGCATTAGATACTCATCTCACAGTCCTGATTTGGCTCTGACTTGTGTTTGTTTTTCTTAAAAAATAAGATTTTTTATTTCTCTTTAGTTAATAAAGCAAAAAAGAGTGCATTGACATGGTCGAATTCCCAGGACCCTCAGTTGTTTATAGAGATTGACTAAATGGCTGGTATCATCACTTACAAAAGTGTCTTGGACTTGATAGAACTTACAGTGATAAATAAAGTTTATATTTTATGTTTTTATTTTTAAATTTCATTTATTCCATGAGCTTTTTGGAGTTTTCTCATATTACATTTCGTGCAGTCTTATCACATGTGTAGGTTTATGCATTCACCACAGTCAAGGTAGAGAACAGTTCCATCACCACAAGGATCCTTTAGGTTGCCCTTTCATAGCCACACCCATGTTCTTTCCCCAACACCTCCACCACCCCTAAGTCCTGACCACCACTAATCTGCCAGTTATCCTAGTCTATAAGTTTGGCTTCCCAAAATATTATTTAAATAGAAGCCTACAGCATATAATTTTTCAGATCAGCTTCTTTCCACTGAGTGCAATTCTCTGAGGATGTATCCTAGTTGTTACATGTGTAAATAGTTCATTTATTCATTTCTTTGTGTTTCATGGTATGGAAGTATCATAGTTTGTATAACCATTCCTCTGTTGAGATGTTTCCGATTTGGGGATATCATGAATAAAGCTGCTATGAAAATTTATATACAGGTTTTTACATGAACGTGCATTTATATTATTGTGGGATAAATATCCAAGAGTGCAAATGCTGAGTTTTATGTTTACATATTTAGATTTATAAGCAATTGCCAAATAGTTTTCCAAAATGGCTGTACCATTTTACATTCCCATCAACAATGTATGAGTGATCTAGTTTCTCTACATCCTCACTAGTAATTGTGTTGTCACTACTTTTTCTCTTTTAACCATTCTAATGAAAGCATATGCTATCTTATTGTGGTTTTAATCTGCATTTCATTAATGGATAATAATATTGAATATCTTTCTATGTACTTATTTACCGTTTCCATATTGTCATCAATTAAGTGGCTGTTCATATCTTTTGCTCATTTTCTATTAAATTATTTGTTTTTTTACTTGAGTTTTTACATATTTTAAATGCTACTCCTTTTTCCAGTATATGTTTTGGAACTATTTTCTCTCAGTCTGTAGGTAGCTTTTTTTTTCATCCTCTTCACAGAATGAAACATCCTCTATCTTTCACAGAGCAAAGGTTTTTAATTATAAGGTTTAACATTTCAATTTTTCCTTTTATGGATCATGCTTTTGGTATTGTCTAAGAATTTTTGCTCATCCCTAAACCTCTAAAATTATGTCCCCTTTTTTTCTACAACTTTTAGTGTTTGTGTTTTAATCTGTTTTTTTTCCAGGGGCTTTTTTGTTGTTAATATAATTTGTGAGGTGTAGGCTAATACTCTTTTTGTTTGCCAATGAAATCTAATCTATCTAACATCATTTGTTGATAATATTATCTTTTCTCTACTGAAGTGTTTTTATACCTTTTAACAAAACTACACAAGTAAATATGTTTGGCTAATTTGAAATGTCTTAAAATAGAAACGGTTACTTTCAATCTTTTAATTCGTATTTCTCATCTACAACCACTAGATGGCGAGATTGGCTTTTATAAATTTATAAATTATTTTTCAACAGGTCCTGAAATTGTTGGTATGGCCTTAGTGAAATTTTATACTCAGAACTTTAATGTATTATAGTTGTTAAAAAAGTAATTTTACAAAAGGAGCTCTAAATATTTAAGGAGAAGTACAATATTAGTTTATTTTAGAATGTTAGAACCCTCATTCAGTTTTAATAGTGAACTTAGAAAATGAGACAAAAATTAGACAAACGTTAAACACTAAGGTAGTGTACATGTGAGTCCTCATGAGTCACTTTTCAAGACCTATATATTTTTCTAATTCACTGAAAAAATATAAAATTACTTGATGAATCTTTTAATAAGGTGTCTTTTTTACATTTTTTCATGTGTATGTCCATACTTACATATTATAGGCCTTGATTTAAAAAAAAAACAAAAACAAAAAAACCCTTTCAATTAGAAAGATGTTTATTGACTTCGAAGACAAAGATAAGAATAACAAAGGTTTGTCGAATAAAGTGAAAAGAAATCTGTTGGGAAACATTTGTATTTTGCGATAGCTCTGTAAGAGATCCATAATTTTTTACTGAAATATTTGAATTCATTTCATTAGTGTTAATTATTATTAGATACAATTATGTTAGTAAAATGAATACATGCATTGGATTGTGCTTCCAGTTTATCATTTACCTAAAAGAAGTGTGAGAGTGCCAATTACCTGATTACATTGAGTAGTATAGTGAGCAAAACCTGGTTAGTTTAAAATAGAAAAAAAAAAAAAATCCATGTGTTTCTTTAATAGTCCTTCTCACTGTTCTATATATCTGCTAATTATTAATATAATTTTTACACTTTTTTGTTGAAGAAACTACTTATTTAACATGGGAACTTATCTAATGAAGTATTGAGAGAAAGCAGAGGGAGACAGAGGTGTTCTGATGCATTTTTCAGATACTCTAGAAATAAATAAGCTATACTACATATCTACGGAAGTATAATTATAGTTTTATAGTTATAAATATAACAATTATAACTTTTAAAATTGCCAAATTTTAGGCTACAGGGAAAAGAAAAAGTATTTGTTTAATTGCTAAAGCTATATTTAATTTTCTCCTCATCATTTAACTTTTAGAGACATCAGTTTATTAAGTCAGCAATTGCTATAAAGCACTTTCTTCACTCAGCTTCATGAATACCATTTTATCATTAAGTCTTTAAAAGATCAATATATAGCCATGTGACACAATGGAAAATCTGTGCTTAAGATAGGTTCAAGACCTAGGTCTTTCATTTTAACTTACTATGTAATTAACCTTATGTTTAAAAAAATTCTGTTTTGTACCAGGCACTATTATAAACTCCTTAGATAGATAGATACATAGATACATAGATACATAGACAGACAGATGATAGACTGACAGCTATATATGTCAAGTGTTTATAATAGCTATCTATCATCAATCAATCATCTGTCTGTCTGTCCATCTGTGTCTTGCTTCATCTTAATAATGACCCTACACTGCAGGTAATAGTATTCACATTTTATGGAACAGAAACCATAGCTCTGCAGGTTTAAGTCACTGGCCTAGGATAACAAAGCTGGACAGTAGCAGATGGAGTATTTGAACATATCTTATTCTGAAGCCTATTTAACCTCAACTTCATCCTTTTACTGCTCTGTGCTAGCTCCATTTATCTCATCTGTAAAATGGGCAAATACAAGAACATGAATCCTAACACACTTCTGATTGTAAAATATTTCCCTCTGGTGTTGTGAGGGAAGATTTTCAGCACTTTCAGAGTTGGCTTAGTTCCCCAAGGCATTTGTTTTACCAAAGCAACACTCACCAAAGTCAAGGAAAACCTTCGAAATTTCCAGATAAAAATAATAGACATGCATATATGTACAAAAATGGCAATATCCTCTTATGATCTTTGATAGTATTTAATATTTTTACTGATTAAGTAAATTTTTTTTCTTTTTCTGGGATAAGAACTACTCTAAGAACATGACAATTAGCAGAAAATGGGAGCTGAAGTGTGATGAAATGGAAGGGAACATCACATTAGTAATTGTAAAGAAAGGAAAAATGAGCTGCTCTTGCTCATAATGTGGATACAGTAGAAAGTACCAGACCCAATAAACAAACAAATAATTAACTAGAAATATAGCCAAGAGCATAGATTCCAAGAGATACCTTTTATAATCCAGGATTCTGTTACCTGATTTGGTTCCATAATAAAAACAAGCACTGACAATTATACATGACATTTATGTTATTTATACTTTGCAGAAATCTGTTTATTTACTATATTCTTTCTCATTCATTCTTATTTCAAGCAATTAAAGATTGTTTGTCTTGTCAAGTTGAAGTTCTCAATTAACCTAAAGTTAACAAAACTGAATCCTTGTCCTGTCCCCTATAATAGTGTAGAAGGCAAGAATAAAAACTCAATTGTCATATATGTGTGATTTGTTAATTCTTAAAAATACAGAAAAATATACAGTGAATTAGTAGTAACGAGAAAAGATTGTCCTCTGAGCTTTCCAACCACTAGATGGAGAACATGCTTTGTGAAATAGTATATGAGAATGAGGAAATCAAGCCAACTTAACTTTGCTGTCTGGGCAAAATTTGTTAATTTGGGTCATATATTAGCCTTCTCTGTTTTAGTGGTCAATGTGGTTCAATTTTAAGTTAGGGCATAATTTGCACAATAACTAAAGTTGAAATTAATACTCAGAAACAAACCATACTCTATTTAGAACTAAAATCCATAAAGTTGTCTGCATTACAGGAAGAAGCTGACCAATGAAGATAAAGCCAATTTGTTACATTGGAATAGCTGAACTGGTGAAAAAATTAATATAGCATCTAACAATCGAAGGATAGGATTAAACTCCAGTGAAGTCACTTTGTTTTGTTTTTAACTCTTAAGAAGAGCGTTATTCAAACTGTTTCAAATGGCACCTCGGTTAACACTATCATGAAATTTTTTTTTGATGTAGCAAACTTGAAATAATGGTTTCACATTTCTTAATTTCCAGATTTTAAGCAAATTATTCTGGACTTTGACATCAGTGATCTATGTGGATGGTAACATATCTATTTTAAATATGTTTGCTCATCCTTCAACTAGTCATTATGATGACAGAAATTATAGAAATTACATAAAATTATGTCGACAAATGGCAATAACTTGATATATCAAAATACAGATAACTCTTTTAAGATTTAATTCTGACCCTCTTAGTCAAGTGTTAATCTTGAGGGGCCATATTGACAACTAATTTATACAGGACAAAAATACAAGAAGAATCTCTATGAATAGACGGGCAGTGATTTAGTTTTGGTGCCAAGGACAATGCTGAATTTGGGGGCAGTTTTTCCAGTGTTATTGTCCAAGAATGGGAAAATAACTTTTGCCAAGAAAATTCAATGTCCTACAAGCCTAACACCATATGTATATGGCAGAGTTGAGTTGATTGCCATGATTATCTCTCTAGTAAATACCATCAATAGCCTCTACATTAAAAATAAAGTTGGAATGTTCAAGAACACAAGTACAAAAATAAAGCCTTAATAAACTAAATTACATTAAAATGATGTTGTATTATTTTAATTTAGGTTGATTTTATATTATCTCTCAGGAAAATGGATACTCTGCATTTGCCAAGTGGAATAACATACAAGAGCCCAAGTGTATGAGGGTAAACGTTTTCCAAATGTCAAAGTTCTGTAAGAGGATAGCATTTAGTATTTTCTTCTGTTGTTAGACTAGAGAATGATGTCGCGATTAGCAATTTGTCAGAATAATCTGGATTTTTTTAAATTTTTATTTTCTTTTAATACAGATATACCTTGGATAGAACTGTAAATATTACAGTTTAATAAATCTTATGGGTTTCTCAGGATATTCAGGCCTGGAAACCTTATATTAGGCCACATACTTCTTCCCAGTAGGGTTTAGACCTTGTCTGCCATTGTAGCATCTGTGCCCAATACAAGGCATAGTCCAAAGTAGAATCTTAGTAAGAGTTCAGTAGATAGATGATTAGGGATACTCTCAGCAGTAATAGCAAGTGATACTGTTTTAATTGCGTAATTATTGTTCTTCTTCTTCATTTTCTCATTGCTGTATCCTCAGTGCCTTTTACATGACCTATGATAGAGAAAAAGCTAATGAGTACTTATTTAATGAATAAGTAAACATTCAGAATGCCCTAAAAATGCAAATGTTTCTACCTGAGAATCAACACATAGAGCTTGTCAAACGCACAATCAAGCTTTCTTCATTCGAGGTGCCATGTTTGTCAGTTACAGGGATGGCTTCCAGCCATCTGAGCCCTCTCCCTCCTAATAGATTTATCCTCATCAAGATTCTCTGAAATGCTGAATGGTCATTGACTGCTAGAATTTTGACAGAAGTGGGAATGTAGTAACACATACTAAAAGTACTGTTAGTAATTTAAGAAACACAACTGTAAAATTGGATTTTAACCTTTTAGTTTTATTCCTGTGTACACTTACTTCATGTTAGGATGTGCTAAAATAAAACAATACAATACCTGTTACATTTGCTTGTAGCAGAAAAATAGGTGACATGTTAGATATTTTTCCCTCACCTATACAGTTCTGTCTGTAATTTGGTAAGAGGACTAATGGCTCAAATATAGAAAAGCCAAGTTTCAATGGATTATTTTGTGACTGAGTCAAACACATCATGACTGCAAACATTTTTATTCCACTAATTTAATTATTTTATTTTGTTGTTCAAAATTAAACTCAGAAGAAACTTATCTCTCCAGTCAGCAATGAATCTTCGTCCCATTTGAAGTGGTATTAAGAATGTACAAGAAACTTTGTTTCTTTGTTTATATAGCACTATCTAAATGTTTCATTTGAAATAAGCAGCTCCACAGCCCCACTTGAGAAACATACACCAAGCTGATAAAGACCGGATAGGAAAGTTTCAGAAATACAGGGAACTTAAAAATTAGGGATGTCCCATTCATGTATATAACAAGACTTTTCAGGGAAAGGATAGTCAGGAAGAGAGTCCATATGATGTTGAAAGTCAATAAAATGTCAGAGAACCAGAACGGTTCCTTTTCGTTCTTTGGTGACTATACTGAAGACTTTAAGTCATCACTTTAAATTTGTGAGGAGATAGGATTCTAATTCAGATTTTCCCATTACCATTGCTCTCTTTCATAAAAGTCCCTGTCATTTTTTTCAAGCCTCATATTCTTCCATGTTATGCCTCAGATGTTATGGTCTAGGATGACTGATATAATTGCCTAAAAGCACATAAATGTTATACATCATCTGTAGCTTGTATAGTTTTTATTCCAAACATCCTTTGCTCAAACCTTTAATTGACCAACTCAATCTACAAAGCTCTGTGCGGATACCACCTCTTCTGGGGTTTCTCTAACTCAGTCTAGTTGACTTGCAATACTTTCCCATGTGTTCCTTTAGTTTCCTAAGAGTATGTTTACAACAGTGCTTCTCAACTTTGCTGAATCATGAAAGGATATCTGGCCCCCAAACAAAAAATTCTCTGTTAATTGGACTAGTTTACTGCCTTAGCATCGGGATCTTAAAAGCTTCCAAAGTGATGCTAATAGACAGCCAAGGTTGAGAACCATTGTTTCATGGTTTTATCTTATTGTATTGAAATTTTCTGTTTGTATGTCTGAACCTTCTGTGTGGTCAAGAATTATGCCATGCTAGCCCGGCACAGTGACTCACTCCTGTAATCCCAGCACTTTGGGAGGCCGAGGCAGGCAGATCACCTGAGGTCAGGAGCCTAAGACCAGCCTGGCCAACATAGTGAACCTCCCCCCCTCACTAAAAATACAAAAATTAGCCTAGCGTGGTGGCGGGTGCCTGCAATCCCAGCTACTCAGGAGGCTGTGTGTGTATATATATATACACACACACACATATATATACACATACACACACCATGGTTATTTGATTTTCCTTGGATTCCAATAGAGAATTACTGCCAAATAGCATATGCATACCCCAAAACAGTTTATGACATAAATTGAATTAATGAGAGAGAGCCTAGAAAGAATCAGATTTGAGGAAATCATGAAGATTCCTTTAAGCAGTTGAATGTGAATTAAAAAGAAAGAAATAGTAGGTGAGGGCTATATAGTAGATAGGCTGTTCCTTAAATTAAAACATGGTTATATTTATATGCAGAAAGCAAGTGAGGGAGAAATCTACGAAAATTGAAAGCCCCTAAGAAGAGTATAGTTATTTAAGTAGATAGGAGGAAGAGAAAAATACAGATTCATATGCATTTAAAGTCATAAAGAAAAAACATGGCCCAGTTAAAATTTCTTTACCATTCCTTTATGATAAGAATATACAAAATTCACTGAAAAATTAAAAATGAGAAAAACAAGATCCTTAAATTTGAAAGACAATGTTACCAGTCACTCCACTAACCCAATGCAATGCAGTATTTCTGAGAAGAGACAGTATCTCCGTCATTGACTTCTAGTACAAGCCAGTCCCACAAAGTATAAGAATTTACAACACTTATAAAATTAAAATGCAAACAAGTGTGAACCAAAAACTTAAGGAATGAAACCCCCAAAAAGCAGTATGTGTGATGTCTTTATTTTGTAAAGATTGTGGTTTTTGTTACCTCGTTATGGTTTTCTGCTTTCCATATACCCTGCTTCTGCTTTTTATTTTTTCTTTCTTTCTTTTGTAAAAAGTCCTCTGAGACGTTTAATTTGCAGAGCACTAGAGAAAAATTTCACCAAACATGAGGAAGTAAACTGAAATTTAAACAATGACCTTCCCTTTCCTCAGACATACACACATGTAACAGATTTATATGCCTTATTGTAAACATTCTGCTACAGCTTTCCTCCACCTGCTACAAGGAGTTAAGAGAATCTGCTTTTAACAAGGAAGATAAATGCACCAAATGTCACTGAGCCTCCGGGGGATCAGAGATGGTAAAACAAGTGGTTTAATGTTCTTATTTTCTTTTTCTAATGCATGCAATGAGTTATATTTTCAACCAATCTCTAAAACCACACAGCTGAGTCTGGCCTCTGCGTGGGCTAAGAAACATTCGCACCAATGAATCAAGCAGATAAATAATCATTCTCTTATGTTAGGTATGTGAATGGTTTGAAAGGAATGATGTCAATAGATGAGGATGACATTTCATTGTATTGGGTAAGGACTATTTATGTGCAACACAGCAATAATATTTATGTAGAACTTTTATTTCTAAGCTGGTTTCTTTTAAGCACTAGTTATCTTTGTTGTTACTCTTTCTCATGGCTGACCTTCAACATAATAGAATGAGCTATTACTGAGCATTAATGAGCTTTAAGACGATCTAGTTAGTGTGTCTCCACAGATCTCACAACTTACTGTCATAGATGGATATGAAATTTACTTAAAAAGGAAGTTGATTATAACAGCCATGAATGACGCTGAGTTTAACGAAAGGAAAAAAGAAAGCAGGAGAGTTTGAAAGTAAGATTTGAAGTCAGAAAGCCAGAAAGAAAGCAAGAAAGAAGAAAAGGAATTTTTATGGGTACTTAATGGTAGAACATATTTATGGGCTACACATGATATTTTGATAAAAGCATACAATGTGTAATGATCAAATCTAGATAAGTAGAATATCAAGCACCTCAAATATTTATCATTTCCTTGTGTCAGAAACATTCCAAATCTACCCTTCTAGTTTCTTTGAAATATATAATAAATTATTGTTAATTATAGTCACCCTATTGTGTAATAAAACACTAGATCTTATTCTTTCTATCTTTTTGTACCCATTAACCAATCCAGCAATGCCAGTGCAGGGTATACCTACAAAAGAAAGTGTATCAGTACATTGAAGAGATACCTGCACTCCCACGTTTATTGCAGCACTATTTAAAATAGCCGGGACATGGAATCAACCTAAATGTTCATGAATGAATGAATGGATAAACACACACACACACACACACACACCCCAAAATATTATTCTGCCATAAAAAACAAAACCCTGTCATTTGCAACATGTATGGAACGGGGGGACATTACATTGTGTGAAATAAGCCAGACACAGACAAATGTTGTTTGTGTGTTCTCACTCATATGAGGAAGCTAAAAAAATGATCACATGGAGGTAGTGAATAGAATGGTTGTAACTGGGAAAGATAGTGGGGAGGAGGATAAGAAGGAGTTGGTTAATGGGTACAAAAGTACTATTTATGCATACATATAAATGTGTGTGTTTATAGTTCACTAATAAGTGAAATATTTAAAGAGCTAAATATAGGGAAAAAACAGGCAGGCATATTTAATAGTAATTTCATAGCAAGTTACCCTCAATAGTGCTTTAACATATTTAAGTGTTTATCTTTCCATAATTAAACCATTTCAACATATCCTGATTGCTACTGTCTTACCTATTTGCGTAAATGATGATGTCAGCACTCTATTTAACCACCTTCAATGCCTCCTCACTTATTTTTCAATAAATCCATACTCCATAACTCAAAAATTTAGGTTCTCCTTAAGTTTATATTAACCTATATGACCAGTCTTAAAATTTCCCAATACAAACCTGGGAAACTCAAGGTAGCATATCCACATTTGCAGAACATGATGTGCTTTCTTGCTTTGTGATTATGCTCATATAGTTTTTTCGCCAGGAGTTCTTTTGCCATCCTCATCTTGCATTTGAAATTTTATCCATTTGGCCACCCACAAATAAAGTGACTACTTGCAAAATAACTACTTGATTACCCCCAAATGATCCTTCACAATTCTGCCATTTTCGTCAGAAAGTCCCAAATGAAGGAGTCTCTGAGACTACTCTGGCTTAGGAGGCTGCCCTCCCCTGCCAAAAATAAATCTTCAAACGATACCTTAATTTTATTACTTTATGTAACTCAGTTTATATGTGGTACCAAAGAGCTTTTTAGAGAATGATACCTAAAGGTTTGAAAGAGAAAAAAACTGGCTGTCCCCAAAGCCATAGTCTTTTATCATTTGTGAATATATTTTAAGAGTTTCTTTTTTGAATGGAGATTAAGCCTACAACTACGTAGTATGTGTGTGCTTTGTTACATGTATTGAACAAGTACATTAAATTTTGGAACAAAAATCCTATGTAAAACATCATTAGTGGAAAATAAATATCTTGAGATTATCTACCCTAACATTTAAAAGATATGCTCAATGATTATTACCACTGTCCTTACTGTCCATGATCAACTGGATCCCTACATACCCTGCTTCAGCCATCAGGATTTTCATATCCTACAAAATCCAAGTGTTCTTCCTGGCTGTTGGATCCATACTTTACTCGTTTAGTGGGGAAGCTCTGGCTGTATTGAATGTTAAAGTAGCTGAAGGCAGTGAACTCTCCATCACTAAAATTCAAAAACAGTCTTTTGGCCGGGCACGGTGGCTCACACCTGTAATTCCAGCATTTTGGGAGGCCAAGGTGGGTGGATCACGAGGTGAGGAGATGGAGACAATCCTGGCTAACATGGTGAAACCCGTCTCTACTAAAAATACAAAAAATTAGCCTGGCGTGGTGGCAGGCACCTGTAGACCCAGCTACTCGGGAGACTGAGGCAGAAGAATGGCATGAACCTGGGAGGTGGAGCTTGCAGTATGCATTTCAGCCTGGATGACAGAGCGAGACTCCGTCTCAAACAACAACAAAACAGTCTTTTGTTTCCCAGTAGTTCTATGGAATTAGCTTTTCTTATAACAGTGGCTAAAATGTAGAATTATGAGGAAAATACTGCAGAAGTGAGAGATTCCTGGCCACTTGACAATCAACTTAATTTTGGTGATAAACAAGAGGAATGGGTCTGGGGGAAATTACTAAAAAAAAACTTCCGTTGAATCAGTGGCATTCTCATTTCCCCCATGTATAAGAAGCCTCCAATAATCAAGTAACTCTAGAGATTTTGGAATATATCAGCACCATCTTTTTCCTAATAAGAGTTATAATTCTTCTTTCTTAATACAGATATTAATTGAGGATCTGTTTGAACTCATTGCTAGACATTAAAGATATTAACATAAAATATTATTTGTGTAGTCCTTGATTTTTAGTCACTGACATTTCAGGGTTATGTATATAATTTGTATCATTTTTATGATGCCTTAATAATTGGATACATGGGGGAAAGAATTTTCTCTCTTTTTATTTTTTTGGCTCCCAACACATTTACTGGTGCCTGACACATGGAAAGCCTTTGATGTGTGTTTATTGAATTGAATCGAGTGGATTCAATGTCAGTTTAAGAGGGGGATTAAAATGTTTAAAGAAACAAACTGCTATCTATCGAAATATGTTTCTACAACTCTCTGTCAGTTTTCCATATCTTTGTTAGTGCATCCATAGATATAGTACTAAGAAGTGGCCAAATTTAATTTTAATTATCATCTTCATATTATAACTAAACATCTGTGTGAATATTTTCCTTTGAGGCTAAATTGTGTGTTTATTCTTTTTAAAATATCAGCTTCTAATATTTGGCCAATTCTTTAATCTAGTTTATTGAAACTTACTTTATACTGTATGTGCATTTTCATAAAGACAAAGTAATCACCACTAAGGCACATTTCCTGGTTGACTCCTTCAGAGATGCTTGGGGCAGCATGTACACTGAAGTAAAGTGTTTCTCAGAATACGAACATTACATTTCAAATCAGTTTCCAGCTATTTTATTGTTTTCTTGTTCATAGCCACATAAGGGAAAGTGAATAATACTGAACCAATTATGAAATCATGTGTCACTCCACTAGTGATGAAAAATGGGCTAGACACAGAATGTCATCAACTTCACTAAGTACAGACATTCCATCAACCTTAGGAACTGAGTAAGTATTTCTAGGCAGCTAGACTTGCTAAATGGCAGTCAGGTGTCCACTGAAAATTTGGTACTCCCTTAGAGGATTGGTAATAATCCATCAATGTTTAAGCTGGCATACCTTTCAACATGCATAGATCATTTGGCAACATCTTCAGCGTGGTACACTGTCAGTTGTATATTCAGTGGATTACAATGATTAAGCAAGGGCTTTACTCCTGGACAAGAGGCCATATAGGAACTTATGGGTTTTTTGTTTTGTTTTGTTTTGTTTTGTTTTTTTCACTCATCAAATTTTTTCATAGTGGAACAATTAAAAGAATAAGCAAATGGTTATAGCAGGAACAAAATGATATCATACTCATATGGATAAAAGCCTATAGATACTTAAAATAAATACACCATCAAATAGCTTCTATCCCCAGCATAAAAGACAAAAAGGTGTCTTTGGAAATGTCTGTGGTATCTAAACTTTCAACTACATTTTAATGATCATATGCCTCTATGGAGGTCAGAATGTATCCATTTTTTTCCTTTTATATTTGGGGGAAAAGAAATGGAGGATTTAAGTTATCAAAGTGAGTAGCAGCAGTAGGGAAAAATTTTCAAATTTGGTAACACATGTAATTGTATTTTTAAAATGAAGATAGTTAAATAAAGAAACAATGTTTGCAGAAAAGAGCTTGTTCTAATGTGCACATATGCAATAAATATTTGTTGAAAAGCTTATGACAAAATTTGAGTTCTGCATTGATTGTATCTAATCGGTCTGTTTTATAATTCTTTGTTGCATATAATCTAAAAATGTAAACCTAAATAGAAAAAATTATCACAGTGACAAACCTATGCAAACATGTAATTTATCACCAAATCAGTAGTATACATAATCGCAATTCTTTGAATACATATTATGTTTCAGGCTCTATAATTACTGTCATTATATTTTATATTATTAATTCTCACAATATCTTGTGAAATGGATACTGTTTTTAACCCCTGTATTTTATGGAAGGAAATTAAGGTTCAGAGGATATAAGTAATTTGCCCAAGTTGTATAGCCAACTTGGTAAAGATGGATTTTGAACCCCAGTCATGTAAGTTCAGAGGCTATGCTACATTCTTAAAACATATTCTTCTTATTAGATGAAAACATAATTCTACTTTTCTATGTATGTGGAGACACAAAAATTGATGATTGTAAAACAAGTATATATAATCAGTTTCTTTTCTTTGAAATAGGGTTAGTATCTACACTAAATTTATGAAATTTTGCAGCTATGATTAAAAAGGTATGTTATCATTTTTATTTTATTCATTCACTTAATAAGTAGTTATTGAATGGAAGGCAATGTAACAAGTGTTAGAGAAACACTGATGAAATAAGCATAGACCAACAATCATAAATCTGATGGGAAGGCAGGCAAAAATACAAATTTATGTAAGTATTTTACAGAAAAATATCTTTGAAGTAGTGTGACACTTGAACAAATTTTAATTAAAGATTCTGCAAAGAAGACCTCTCTTTCTTTAAAATTTAAATAATTCTGTCAATTTATATCATGAAGCTAAAATTTTTCTAATATTATAAAGGTTGAATTGTCCTCATAAAGCAGAGCCCAATAAACTGCAGGCAAAATTGGGTACACTGACTATTTTTGTTTTTACAATTTTAAATAGTTATGCTTTAAATAGTTATATATCTATATAATATCCTTGATGTTCTCTCTTGTCTCCAAAATCCTAAAATATTTGCTGTATCATCTTTTAAGGAAGAGTTTTATGACTTTGTCTTAGAGTGATTTCATGATTAGTTAATATGGAATTGAGAATCAGAATTCAGCAAACTTTTAGAAGGCTGGTTACAATGACTGCTAAAGTCCCTTTTATCTTTCAGTTTATGATTTTTTAATTCACTTTAAATTGTATGAAAGTCTTGTACATCAAAGTATGAAAGGAACAAAGAAATAGTAATTGTTCTCTAAAGCAATGGTTCTGAAACTTTCTGCATCATAGATCTTTTTGGAAATCTGGAATTTCTCTGCAGATAAATGCATGTATGTGAGCAAACCCAGTGAATTCTCATATATTTCCACCAGAATCTGGCTTCCTGGCTTCCTATCTATGGATGATGCAGAGATTCAAGAACCACAGATTCAAAACTTCTGTTTCTTTTGCCAAAAGTTTGGTTGCTTATTTAGATTAGCAATGACTCTAAAATCCATAGAGACATAATTTTTCTATTTGCATTATCTGTCTGCATTCCTTTTCGATAGAGGAAATGAGCTGGCCTCAAATAATAAATTGGCTGATAGACATTACTGCTGCCCCCGCACCACCCCCCACCCCCTGCTGTTTGACTCTAAAGCTGATTTTAGTTGCTCTTTCTTCAGTAGCTAGGAGATCTTTTAAAAAGTAAATTGTAAATACAGAGTATATAGGAAGCTACATTATGCTATTCCAATTGGATTGCTATCCCTCACCTTTCATTTGGATATTAGGAAAGCAAAATATTCATGTCAAAGCAAAACTCTTGATGAGGCTTTTAGGACTTTACTAATGCATTCCAACCTCATAGGTTTGGCTCCATTCTCTGAAGCTGAAAATAGCTAACAAATGGCTTTCCAGTACTGCCTGAGTTGTATTGTATTTCTGTTCTGCTTGTTGGCAGAGATGATATAGGGAGATGACATCATATATATCAACTTTTTCTCTCATTAAGAAACTTAGTTCAAGTTTTTCTTAGTCAGAGATACCTTTGTTTCATCTTATCCACAATTGGGATATTGCAGGATTAAAATACAAATTAGAATTACTTCAAAAATGAAAATAGTAAAAAGGCAAAATATTCTGAATAAATGTTTAAAGACTAATACAGACACACATATCTGAAGCACAGGAATATGTTGAGATGTATGTGGACATGTCCTGGTGGATATATATGTATGTCTCCCAGTATTGATATCAATTTTAACATCTACCTTAGGGAATGGTGGGAATTCCAGAGGAATCTTCCAAAACAAAATTTACATTGAATCTTCTCTGTCCTATGGAAGAACTCAGAAAGATGAATTTTTACATGGAATAATGTTCTGGATATGAGAAAAAAAATCTTCATTTTGCACTACTTTGGACTGGGAGAAATTTGTGGAAACAGGATTTCTGTGAGCCACAGGATGGTTAGTAAACATCAGGCCTGGGGGGAGAGCAGAACAAGAAGCCTGGGAAAGGCACAAGACTGTGCCTCTGTGGGAGTGACCACTCACTCCCTGTACATTTCAAAATAGCTAGAAGGGAATAATTTGAATATTTCTAGCATAAAGAAAATATAAATATTTATAGATATCCCAATTACCCTGATTTGATTATATGAATGTATTAAATTATACATTTACCCCAAATATGTACATCTAATATGTATCAACAAAAAGTAAACAAGATAAAAGAAAGCTATTAAATTTTTTTCTCTAAACTTCGGTGCCTTTAATATAAACAATAAGTGGTTATTGTCCTAACATATATCTTATTGTCAGGGTAAAGAACTGCTTATACGTGTAAGTGAAACATTCATGTTGAAAAGCAAAGTGCTTTTTGAGCATCAGTGAACATTGAGTGAAGACACATTCTAAACTTGAGGACACTTGTAGTGTTGTCTTCCCAAAAAACATTTTAATTGCTAAGTTTACAGCTTTAGCTGTACCTGAAAAATTGACTTCAGGCTAAAATAAGCTCAACATCTTCTCATTATTTAAATACATTGTCTTTTTTATGATTTTGTTTTTGATATGGAGTCTTGCTGTGTCACCCAGGCTGGAGTGCAGTGGTGTGATCTCGGCTCACTGCAAGCTCCACTTCCCAGGTTCATGCGATTTTCCTGCCTCAGCCTCCCAAGTAGCTAGGACCACAGGTGCCCACCACCACACCCAGCTAATTTTTGTATTTTTAGTAGAGATGCAGTTTCACCATGTTAGCCAGGATGGTCTTGATCTCCTAACCTCGTGATCTGCCCACCTCGGCCTCCCGAAATGCTGGGATTACAGGTGGGAGCCACCACGCCTGACCCAGTTATCATTTTTATAATTGATACATGTAATTAATAAACATATAAGATATAGTATCTTATAGTAATTAAATAATATATATCAAATAAATACATATGCAGATAAACACATCACCCATTGTTCTTCAGGCTGGCTACAATATTTAGGTGCCACAAAAATGTGGTGATGATATAAACAAAATCTGTGTATCATTTTTAAAAAGTAGTTTTACAATCATTTATATCTCTTTAAGCAGAGTCATTTTCTTTGGCTTCTGCATTTATACTGTGATAAATATGAGCGTACAAAGACACACAACAAGCTCTCGGTAGGCATGTATGTACCTCTTAAAATGTGACACTATTTGAATATATGCTATGTATATACATGTTTTTGATGGAAGAATGTTTGGAAAATCTCCATGGTAAATAAATATCAGTTTGATATAAAAACCAGCATATGTTTAAAAACTATTCTACCCTTCTCAAGTATTTTTCCCTACAATCCTGTCCCCTCATTTTCTATTTCACTTTTAGATCATCTTAACTAGAAAACAATATCAGTCTCTTTATAAGCATATATGTACCATATAACCTAGTAATCCCATGCCTGGATATTTACCATAAAGGAATGAAAACTTATATTCACACAAAATTTTTCATTGTTCATTGTAATTTTATTTGTAATAGCCAAAAATGCAGCACATATATGAGCTTCAATGGGTAAATGAATAAACAAACTGTCCTTTATCCATATAGTGGAATACTGTTGAGCAACAAAAAACAACAAACAATTGTTAAATGTGACAGCTGGGATGGATCTCAAGGGCATTGTACTGAGTGGAAAAACAATCTCAAAAGGTTTTATATTGTATAAGTCTATTTATATAATAGACTTAATAAGACAAAATTGTAGTAATGAGGAAAAGATGGGTGATTGCCAGGAACTAGGATAAAGAGTGGTTGCTGGGACTACAATGGGGAAGGATGAGAGAGTTTCTTTGGGGTGATGGCTCAGTTCTGTTTCCTGGTTTGTGGTGGTGTTCAGATGAATCTACATATATGATAAAATTTGAATGAACTAGACGACAATTGGTAAAATCTGAATATAGCCCATATTTTAGTTAATAATATTGTGCCAATGCCAGTTTTTGGATTTTAATCATTGTACTTTAGTTATATAAGATGTTTTCAGTGATGTAGATGGAACAGGAGGTCATTATGTTAAGTGAAATAAGCCAAGCACAAAAAGACAAATATCACATATTCTTACTCATATGCGGGAAGTAAGAAAAAAAAAACAAAAAACAGAATCCCATGAAGAGAGAAGATTTGTAGTACAAATATAAGGTTTGATGGAAGAAATAAGACCCAGTGTTAGATAAATCAGTACTATGACTACAGTTTACAATAACCTATTATGTATTTTAAAATAGAAGAGAATAATTTAAATGGTTCAGCATAAAGAAAATACATATTTAAGATGATGAATATTGTAAATACATTGATTTGATATTTACAAATTATATGAATGTATTAACTTATTACATGCACCCTGAAACTATGTACACCTATCAGGGATCAATAAAAAGGAATTAAAAGAATACAAAGCACAGTAAAAAGATTTTTTGGTAACTACTGTGTGATTGTACCATTATTTCAAAATAAAAATTTAAAAAATAGAGGTCTTCACATGACACTCTCAAAAGGCTCACTGGAAAGGAAAGGATGCTACAAGCCTCCTGACACCTGCACCCATACTAATTTCCTTCTGTCCTGCCACAAACAGGAGCACCTTTCCTCCTATCTAGGACCAAATCCTTCGATTAGGTTTTCTAGCCGATCTCTTTACAACTTATCAACATTCCTATCTATTATTGTAGATATTTCCTCTCTCTCTCAGCTGTGTTCTTTCTATGAGTTTGCAAACTTTCTCAGAATACATGCCATTTTTTTTTAAGTCATAATTCCTTCATTTCAACTAATATTCTCTTCTGCCTCCATGCTGTCATTTTTCTTCCCATTCTTAAATCCAAACCTTTCAAAAAGGTGCATATGTACATATATGTACAGAAACCACCTCTTCACCTACTACCTTTACTTTAGCCTACACCAGTGCTCATGGGGAGTTTCAGTGATCATCGTGGGAGGAATTTGTGAAGGGTGATCATCAATAACATCAATAATATTAATCCCGCTAAATCCAATGGACTGCTTCACAGTTTTTATATAAGCAGTTTCTTGCTAACTTCACAGTTATTATCACCGGTTTCCTTTTACACTTACTTGTGTGAATATTTGATGAATATCTATTTCCTCACTAGACTGAGACCAGAGATTAACTTTTTAAAATTATTGCTGTACTCTTGAACAGAGTAGATGTTCAATTGTGTAAGCCTAAAATTAACAACTATACGTAATCATTTAAAAATACAATTCTCTAGCTAAGAGGAGCTTGTTATTTCAGTGACTTATATACCATTATTTATTTGAAATAGCCACTTGGTAATCTCAACTGCATCTCAAGATTATCATGTTCAAAACTGAACTCAAGATCTTTTTCCTACAACTTACTTACACCCAGTGTTCTCCATTTTAGGAAATGGCATGTCCATGCATTCAGTTATTCAAGCCTGAAATGTAGAAGCAATTCTTAACTTTTATGAACTTTCATATCCAAAACATTCTCCAATTTTGCAGATTTTATCTCCCATCTATTACTTGAATGAAACTTCCCTTTCTCTTCTTGAAATGCTAAATACTATCCCACTTATTATCTCTCATTCAAATGGCACATTTCTAGTAATTGGTCTTTATACTTCTACATATTAGTATACATATATAAATACATATATGTATATTAATATAGTATTAAATGGCATGTTAGATACTATATAACCATCATGTATCATATATTAAAAATTATAAATATTATATATTTGTTAATATATGATATATTGATGTATCAATATATTAATATAGAAAGACCAATTATTATTTATAAATACACTGATATATGAGCAGTTACCCAAATGAATCCTGAGTTTACTTGGACTCTACACATCCAACAAGCAGCAGCAGAGTGCCTCCTCTGTGTCAGGCACTCTAAGCTATTCGAGATTCCAAAAATGTCCATGTATGGCTCTTGCTTTCAAGTCTTTCAGTCCTAAACTGTGCTTCAGGTTGTCTGAGTGACCTTGTAGGGAATTGGTAACCAGTTTACTTGCCATTTTCCTTTATCCCTGATAATCCTGAAAGTCTCTGTAATGAGCAAAATTTTGTCATGTCTCCCTTCAAGACTCCTCAAATTCATGTGTTGAAATCCTAACCACCAGTACTTTAGAATGTGACTACATTTTGGAGATAGGATCTTTAGAGAGGTAGTTAAGTTAAAATGAGGTCATGAGGATGGACCCTAATCCAATGTGACAGACATTCTTATAATACATAGGTATAAGACCCTCATCCTTATGCCAGGGATCCTTATGGGACATAGGTAGACACAGAGGGAGGACCCTATGAGGACACAATGAAAGGTGGTCATCTACGAGTTGATGACAGAGGCCTTACCAGCCCTACTAGCACCTCGATCTTGGAATTCTATCCCTAGATCTGTGAAGAAATAAGTTTCTGTTGGTTAGGTCACCTAGTTTGTGCTATTTTGTTATGGCAGTCCTGGCAAACAGATACTTTCTTCCCTCTCTATAGGTACTTACTTTTGAAATCTTGGCATACTTTCCAACAAAGCTGACAAGACGTTTTAATAACAATAACTAAAAGTTGTATAGGGCTTCAAAATTTAAATAACTGTGTACATGCCTTATTTAATCTTTACACCAACCTGAGAGTATCAGTGTTATTTTTCTTTCTAGTTTTGTTTGTGCAATTTACTTCCTCTTAAACTCTCCCTGTAAGTGATAGAGCCTGGATTAAAACCTAGTGTTTTCATTTTCAAGCTTACGAGTGTTTAAACAATTGCCTGAATATTCCACAAACGGTACAATGAGCAATGCAGAATTAACTGTAATTGGCTTTCTTCATAAAAAGTGGTTAACACAATAGGATTCTTTTATTTGTTCTCATCAAGGAGTTTAGATGTGCATGTGTGGAGCTGTGTGTGAGTCTATAGCCTCTGGTGACTAGCTGAAACATTTACAGTCAATCGGAATCAAACACCTCACAACAGTATTCTCCAAATGATGTTCATTAAGTGAAGCTCTTCTTCTCTCACAAGCTAAAATAATCTTGTTTTACAGAAATAAACAAGAACAGTGGCCTGGGGATATTCAGAGAAGATTCCACCACAGAAAACAGAATGTGGAAGTTGTTAAGTCTTTTTTGCCTCTGTGAGCTGTTATGAAATCTTGTGTTTCAAATCACAGCATGGCAAACTCAGTTTATCAATATCTGGATACTGAATTCAAGATCTTGGTATCTTACTGAGGTACTATTAAAAGCTATACAGGAATAACTTGAAATTTTCAAATATTCTATTTGTTATTAATGCATTTTTATCTAGTCAAAGCAGGACTTCTGCTTGGGAATCTACTCAAGTAAAAACTACATTTCTAAGGTATTTTTATGTAAGTGGTTTCCTGCTAATTAGTAGAAGACATTCTTTCCAAAGAGTGGCCTCCTTTACTCTTCATCTCTGCATGTTAAGCTGTTTATGAAAAATACTTAATATTTCAAAGATTTCTCAGAGTCTCAGAAATAAAGATCATCATGAAAATCAATAAAAGTAATTATGATCCGTATCAAACATGTCAAATGTCCAATATTTGCTTTTTTGTCCTTGTTCTGGAATATTAAAAATGTTAGTCAGCCAGGTGCGGTGGCTCACACCTGTAATCCCGGCACTTTAGGAGGCTGAGGCGGGTGGATCACCTGAGGTCAGGAGTTCGGGACCAGTCTGGCCAACATGGTGAAACCCTGTCTCTACTAAAAATACAAAAATTAACTGAGCATGGTGGCGGACACCTGTAATCGCAGCTACTTGGTAGGCTGAGGCAGGAGAATCTCATGAACCCAGGAGGCGGAGGTGGTAGTGAGTCGAGATCGCGCCATTGCATTCCAGCCTAGGTGACAAGAGCAAAACTCCATTTCAGAAAATAAAAAATAAAAAATGTTAGTCAACAATGTCATTATCTATATGTGTTAACAAGTTATGGAGGCATTATCATGTATATTAGGTTTGTTGTGTACTGAAAGAATGAAGCAGTTCAAGTCCTCAAAGGGCTTATAGTCATTTGAAAAAGCAAAACAGGTATGAGTGTAAATGGTTTGAAATTATTAGATATACCACCTTTGAGGTAAGACAAATAGAGATACTTCTACCTATTGTTTTTTACATGTATGTCTTTAACTTCATTTATTGTCAAATTTTAGTGACTAGTAAATGCAAGATAAGATCAATTGGTAGTAGAGACAATACCATATTGCCTTGTTTCTTATTTTACTGGAAATGCCTTTGTTTTCTACATAAATAGAATGCTTACTTACTTCAGGGCTGAGGTATATTTATTATAGTTATATTATTCTGTTAAGACTTATTACTCAATTATTTAATTCAGGGTTTTTTGACACAAGTGGATGTTGGATTTTGTCAAGCGAAAGGTCTGCTGCTGTAAAAATTATCAGATGGTTTTTCTTCTTTGTTCTATTAATGTGAAAGATTTTATTAAAATACTTTCTAATAGGGGATTAATTCTATTAATGTACTCTTGATTCTTTTTTTTTAATATTGGCATAAATATTCATAAGTGGGATTGGGCTGTAATTTTTTTTTTTTTTTTTTAATTGAGACAGAGCCTTGCTCTGTAACCCAGGCTGGAGTGCAGTGGTACCGCCTCTGCTCTCTCCAAGTTCTGCCTCCCAGGTTCATGCCGTTCTCTTGCCTCAGCCTCCCTGAATAGCTGGGACTATAGGCACCCAGCACCACGCCCAGCTAATATTTTTGCATTTTTAGTAGTGACAGGGTTTCACTGTGTTTAGTAGTGACGGGGTTTCACTAGCTACTAGGATGGTCTCGATCTCCTGACCTCATGATTCGCCCACCTTGGCCTCCCAAAGTGCTGGGATTACAGGCATAAGCCACCATGCCCGGCCCTGTAAATATTATTTTGTTATATTTATTTCAATATTTTAGATAAATATTTTTATCATAAAATAATTTGAGAAATGCCTTTCTTTTTCTATTATTAGGAACAGTTTAACATTAGAATGATCTTGTCTTAATGATTGGGTAGAATTACTCTGTAAAATCTTTAAGTCTAATGTATTTTTTGCAGGAAGGGTTTTTTAAAAGTTATTTTGGCCAGGCACAGTGGCTCATGCCTGTAATATTAATTGTTAGTCCTTTTACATACTTTCGCTTCATCCACTTAATCAGTCTTGTATTATGAGAGTTGAGTTAAATTCTACTGTTATTAACATATTTCTGCATATTTCTTTTTGTAAGTATAGTGTTGGCCTCCTAAGACTTGTTGCTGTACAAATGTCAATAACTGTCATCATTATAATCTGTAACTTTTAGCATCATGAGATGTGATTTTTGTTTCTTTTATGCTTTCATAACAGTATTTTACCTCATCAGATATCAGCATCAAAATTCTGGCTTTCTTTCTATTTGTGTGTATGTGTGTGTTTGTTTTTGGTTTACTTTTTAAGTATAATGGTGCTGAATCTCTTTGTATTATGGTGTTTCATGTATAATGTTAAAATTTGATTTTTTAGCCAATCTGAAAAGCTGTGTTTTTATTAGGTTTTCTGATATTTGCTAATATTACCAATATATTTAGTCTTAGTTTTGTAATATTATTTCATGTTGTATTTATATATACTCAAATACTTCATAATCATCTTTTGTTAGCAAATAATCTGAATTTCAAACATATAAAAACTATTTTAATTTGGCATATGCATCACTACTAAATCTCTACACTTCCTTAACAGAAAATAAGAAATTTCAAAGATACATATATATACAGTAAAACTATTGATATTTGAGGCTAAAAAATTATGATTCCATGTAATATCATTGATATTCCCATTTTCCATCAATTACCATATAACTAACTTTGTGAGTCTTTGCAGATTTTTATAAGTGAAACACTTGCTGCTTTGTCCCTGATTATTTTTTAATCTGATTGTTCACAGCTTGCTAATTTGTAATTGGGTTTTTACAACTAGAAAACCTCCAGATTTCAGAAAAACTAATTTATTTTTTTCTTTGCTTAATTGTAGTGTTCACACTCAAAACAGTGGAGTGAGATGACTTCTAGTGGGTTTTGTGCAGTGTTCTGGAACCAATAAAATATATTATTGATTGCCTAATGAAAAGCACCATGTTCATACAAATTTACTGAGTCTGGGCAGGGATACAACTGCTACTTTTATTCTGTTTGGAGAATCACCTGCCATTTTACCAGGGTCTATTGCTACATATCAAGTGTGCTTTAAATTAGGTTGGGATTACCTACAGGGAACTTTGTTAGATGCCCTTATCCTTTTCCTTTCCTGCAGAGCTACCCATTGCTTCTCATTTAGCCAAAAATCATCAAAATTAATTATGATTGAGTGGTATAAAAGTTGAAACAAAGTACAAGTTAGGTCCCTTTGACTCTCTCAAAATTACAGAGTAGAACTGTATATTTTATGTACCACATTACTATGTAAGGTTTAGGCAAACTGAAAGGGTGGGCAGATTAAATTTGCTGATTTAAAAATCAAAATTTTAAGAAAACACCTAGAAAAGAGTGCAAAGAGAGCCATGCTTACCAGGATCAAGTGAAAAGTTATGAAAATATTTTCATTTCATTTGTGCTTTTGACTAATGTTCTCAAAATAGGGTCAATGTAGACATGTCACAATTGGAAGAATAAAAACAAAGTGATAAATGTTGTCATTGACTCTCATGAGTATATAATCTAGTATGCCTTATATGACATTAGATACTATCAAGTAGTACTTCAAAATAGCATTTGTGTTTGTCAGAAAAGTTTATGGTAACAAATACCACCTGAATCTCTGTTCTATTAAACAACAAAGGTTTATTGCTCACCTACGCTACACCTTTAATGCATGCTGGCAAGAAGTTCTATTCAGATAAAAAGGAGCTCTAGAAAGTATTATATGGACAATTAAATATTCCAGTCCAGAAGTGACACATGTCTCTTCTACTCACAACTCATTGAAATGGCCCTACCCATAAAGGGCCAGTAATTTCAGTCCTTCTATGTGCCAGAAGTTGGGAGAACAATTAATAGTTATCAAAGAACCCTAATGACCACCACAGTACCTAAGAATTAAATTGAATGAGGCACATTAACTGCTATTTGGGAAAAGACATAATAGAAACATTAAAATCTCTAGTTACTTTTCAACAAACTGATTTGCATCTAAGTTGAATAGAAAGAAGAAGATATATCTATTTTTCTATCTATCTGGCAATTGCAAAACAATGTGTCACTTACATTATGGAAACTTAAACACCACAGTATATTGTACTATTCATTCCTAGACTAGCTCACAAGTATTGAAAGTAAAATGATCTTGAATTATAAAACCATAGTGATGCTTTCATGGGCAATGCCATTCACTATTCTAGTCTGTGCTGCTAATAACATATCTCCCCTTGCACTAGATTTGGGAAGAAGCACACAGGAGTTTTACACAGTTCGAGTCTATCATAAGAGGCTTCTATCATGGATGTGATGAATATGAGAGGGATAAAAATTTAAAAATGCAGGTTCTAGAGGAGAGTTAATTTTTAAAATCTTTCTAGCATTACATTGAAAAGTAACATCTGTCATAGAACTCTAACTGGTGAAAACTCAGTTGGTGATTTTTAGTGATCAGCTTGAGAATACATTATGCACTATTACAATTGCTTGACACATAGTAGTCACTCAGATGTACTGGTATATGTGTTTGTGTATTTGTTTGATTGCTTTTAAATAAATAAATGCTATTTTTCATCCTCGGGCACAATTCCTTTTCTTTCAACTACCGCTATCTGGTATTGCAATCAGTGTTCCTCTCTCTCTGTGATCAATACAGAAGATTTATGGATCTTTGAGCAGTTTTTCAAATTAGCTCATGTTGAGGAGTAGGATAAGGTCTCCAGAGTTGTTGAGACATGAAAAAAGATGAATTTGTGGCAAGTAAAGAAGTAAATTATATGGTTTGACTGTGTCCCCACTCAAAGCTCATCTTGAATTGTAACTTCCACAATTCCCACATGTCATGGGAGAAACCTGGTGGGAGATGATTGAATTATGGGGGCAGGTCTTTCTTGCGTTGTTCTTGTGATAGTGAGTCTCATGAGATCTGATGGTTTTAAAAACAGAAGTTTGGATTTTTTTTTTCTTGTAAATTTGTTTAAGTTCCTTGTAGATTCTGAATATTAGATCTTTGTCAGATGGATAGATTGCAAAAATTTTCTCCCATTCTGTAGGTTGCCTGTTGACTCTGATGATAGTTTAATTGGATGAGCTGAAGCTCTTTAGTTTAATTAGATCCCATTTGTCAATTTTGTCTTTTATTGTAATTGCTTTTGGTATTTTGGTCATGAAGTCTTTGCCCATACCTGTGTCCTGAATGGTATTGCCCAGGTTTTCTTCTAGGATTTTTATAGTTTTAGGTTTTCTGTTTAAGTCTTTAATCCATCTTGAGTTAATTTTTGTATAAGGTGTAAAGAAGGAGTCCAGTTTGTGTTTTCTGCATATGGCTAGCCAGTTTTCCCAGCACCATTTATTAAACAGGGAATCCTTTCCCCGTTGCTTATTTTTGTCAGGATTGTTGAAGATCAGATGGTTGTAGATGTGTAGCATTATTTCTGAGGCCTCTGTTCCATTGGTCTATATTTCTGTTTTGGTACCAGTACCATGCTGTTTTGGTTACTATAGCATTGCAGTACAGATTGAAGTCAGGTAGCATGATACCTCCAGCTTTGTCCTTTTTGCTTAGATTGTCTTGGCTATACGGGTTCTTTTTGGGTTACATATGAAATTTAAAGTAGTCATGATTCTCTCTTTCTCTTCACCATCTCTTCTTTTCTCTTGAATCCGTCGCCATGAAGGTGGAGCTGTGCAGTTTTAGCGGGTACAAGATCTACCCTGGACACGGGAGGCGCTACGCCAGGACGGACGGGAAGGTTTTCCAGTTTCTTAATGCAAAATGCGAGTCGGCGTTCCTTTCCAAGAGGAATCCTCGGCAGATAAACTGGACTGTTCTCTACAGAAGGAAGCACAAAAAGGGTCAGTCGGAAGAAATTCAAAAGAAAAGAACCCGCCGAGCAGTCAAATTCCAGAGGGCCATTACTGGTGCATCTCTTGCTGATATAATGGCCAAGAGGAATCAGAAACCTGAAGTTAGAAAGGCTCAATGAGAACAAGCTATCAGGGCTGCTAAGGAAGCACAAAAGGCTAAGCAAGCATCTAAAAAGACTGCAATGGCTGCTGCTAAGGCACCTACAAAGGCAGCACCTAAGCAAAAGATTGTGAAGCCTGTGAAAGTTTCAGCTCGCGGAGTTGGTGGAAAACGCTAAACTGGCAGATTCGATTTTTAAATACAGATTGGATTATAACTCTTAAAAAAATAAAATAAAAAGAAAGAAAAAAGAAATTTAAAGTAGTTTTTTCTAGTTCAGAAAGTGGGCAAAGGATATGAACAGATAGTTCTCAAAAGAAGACATTTATGTGCCAACAAACATATGAAAAAAAGTTTATAATTTGGTCATTAGAGAAATGCAAATCAAAACCACAATGAGATACCATCTCACACTAGTTAGAATGGCAGTCATTAAAAAGTCTGGAAACAGCAGATGCTGGAGAGGATGTGGAGAAATAGAAATGCTTTTACACTGTTAGTGGGAGTGTAAATTAATTCAACCATTATGGAAGATAGTGTGACAATTCCTCGAGGATCTAGAACCTGAAATACCATTTGACTCAGCAATCCCATTACTGGGTATATACCTAAAGGATTATAAATCATTCTACTATAAAGATACATGGGCCAGGCGCGGTGGCTCATGCCTGTAATCCCAGCACTTTGGGAGGCTGAGGCGGGCAGGTCACGAGGTCAGGAAATCGAGACCATCCTGGCTAACATGGTGAAACCCCGTCCCTACTGAAAATACAAAAAAAATTAGCTGGGCATGGTGGCGGGCACCTGTAGTCCCAGCTACTTGGAAGGCTGCTGCAGGAGAACAGTATGAACCCGGGAGGCACAGTTTGCAGTGAGCCGAGATCACACCACTGCGCTCCAGCCTGGGCAACAGAGTGAGACTCTGTCTCAAAAAAACAAAAAACAAACAAAACACACACACACACACACACACACACGCACCTGTATGTTTATTGCAGCACTATTTACAATAGCAAAGACTTGGAACCAAGCCAAATGCCCACAAATGATGGATTGGATAAAGAAAATGTGGCACATATACACTATGGAATAATATGCAGCCATAAAAAGCAATGAGTTAATGTCCTTTGCAGGTACATGGATGAAGCTGGAAACCATCATGCTCAGCAAACTAGCGCAGGAACAAAAAACCAAACACCACATGTTCTCGCTCATAGATGGGAGCTTATGAGTGAGAACAATGAGAACACATGGACACAGGGAGGGGAACACCATACACTGGGTCCAGTTAGGGGATAGGGGAAGGGGGAGGGAGAGCATTAGAACAAATACCTAATGCACATAAGTCTTAAAACCTAGGTGATCAAATAGATGGGGGCTATCCCTGAACCCTTGGAGTGAAACAGTCCAGGTGAGTTGAGACATTGGGTTCGAAGGATCTTCAAAGGTAAACAAGAATTGAGAGTTGGGATGTACAGAGATGCAGAAAAAGGCATCCTTAAGGTCCAGAACTGTAAACCACTCTGCTTCCTCTGATATTTGGGAAAGCAGAGTGTAAGGGTTAGGTGCAGTTGGGTATAGAGGGACAATGGCCTCATTGATAATCCTGAGATCTTGCACTAACCTCCACTGTCCGTTGGGTTTCTGTATTCCTAAAATTGGAGTATTGCAGGGGCTATTGCATGGTTTTACTAGGTCTTGGGCTTTTAGGTCCTTAACAATCTTTTGGAGTCCTTGTTGGGCCTCAGGTCTAAGGGGGTACTGCTTTTGGTAGGGAAAGGAGGCGGAATTCTTTAGTTTAACGTGAACAGGATGGGTAGGTATTCTTTGCTCGTCCATATTGTCCATCTGTTGCCCAGACTTCAGGATTAATTCCTTCCTTAAGCAGGGGACAACAAATGGATGTTCCTTGTCCTATGTTCAGGTGTATAATGCCCCCTGCTTTTGCTAGAATGTCTCTCCCTAACAAGGGAGTGGGGCTTTCAGGCATAATTAGAAAAGCATGTGAAAAGAGTAAAGCTCCCCAGTCACAACTTAGTGGCTGGGAGAAGTATCTAGTGACTGGCTGTCCTAGGACCCCTCGGATAGTGACAGATCTGGAGGACAGTCGTCCGGGACAGGAGGGTAAGACTGAGAAAGCCGTGTCAGTGTCCAGGAGACAATTAACCTCCTGGCCGTTAATGGTCAAGCATACCTGGGGCTCTATGAGGGTGATGGCAAGGACTGGCTCTTGCCCCAGGCACCCTCAGTCTTGCTGCTGGATCATCTGGTTAGTGGCTTCTGACTCAGAGGAACTTCATCCCCTGGGGCAGTGGACCTTCCAGTGATTCCCTTGACATAAGGAGCATGGACGAGGGGGCAGCTTATTTCTATTTGGATAATCTTTTTTAAAGTGTCCTTGTAGACTGCACTGGAAGCAAGCCCTGTTAGGCATTTGATTTGTCCAGCTTTTCCCTTTTCCAGAGCCTCCAAAGTCCGCTTGCTGAGGGACATGACTAAAGCAGTGGCCTTTTTTTATCCCGTTCATCCTGTTCCACCTGCTCCTCCTGATCTCTATTATAAAAAACTGAGGTTGCCAAGTTCAACAGGGTTTCTAAGTTTTGCTCCGGGCCTAAGGTGGACTTTTGAAGTTTTTTTCTAATGTCTGCAGCTGACTGAGTGATAAACTTATCCTTTAAGATTAGTTGGCTGTCAATAGAGTCAGGTGACAGGGAGGTATGCTTCCTCAACGCCTCCCTTAGTCTCACCAGAAAAGCAGTAGGATTTTCTTCCCTTCCCTGTGTTATAGTGGACATCATTGAATAATTCATAGGCTGCTTCCTGGTTTTCCTTAGTCCTTCTAGCATGCAAGTTAGCAAATGTCTGCGGCACCAATCTCCATGTTCTGATTCTGTGTCCCAGTGAAGGTCTACACTGGGAACTGCCTGCTGGCCTGTGGGGAATTGTTCTCTTTCCTCTGTGGTCATCCTATCATTGACCTGACTGAGATACCAGAGACCGCCAAACTCTCGGGCTGCAGTTATGGCAGCACTTCTCTCATTTGGTGTTAGTGTCTGATTTAGCAGTAACATTATACCTCCCCATGTCAGATCAAAGGATCCTAACCCTTGTAAAACATCAATATAGCCATCAGGGTTATCTGAGAATTTACCTAGGTCTATTTTAATTTGCTTTAAGTCTGAGAGAGAAAAAGATACATGCACTCTTACTGGGCCAAATTCTCTTCCTCCCACTGCTTGGAGGGGGCATAATCGGGGAATACTGGCACTCTTTGGTTCATTGTTTACCCCTTTGTCTCTCTCCTTTTGGACCGTTTGAGTTGAAGGGCGGTCCTTATTAGTTGGGGAAGGAGTCAGGGGGACACTAGGGTAGGGAGGTAGGCTCTGAGGACTTCTTGTAGGGCATAAATTACACTTTTTACATAATCGCGAGTTGTCTCTTAATGAAAAGGAAGTTTGTACATATGGCACTTCACTCTATTTGCCTTCTTTTCTACAAAAGAGGTCTAGCTGTAAGATGGTGTTATAATTTATACTTCCCTCAGGAGGCCAGGTTTCTCCCCCTTGAAGAGGATATCGTGGCCAGGTGGAACTGCAGAAGAACACAAGTCCTTTCTTAGCATTTGAGGGTCAAATTGATCCCAATTCTCCAGAATACATCTTAGGGGCATTTTTACCTTGGGGGGAATGTTTCCCATGTGAAAAAAGAACATAGGGATGCCAGCACCCCTAGTCATTTTCCAATGAGCGTTAGTCCTACAGTGTCCTCTATGGTCCTAATGCTTGTTCCTTTCCAGGGTGCGTAACCACCCATGGACCTCTGCTTATAGAATTATTTACGTTCACTGATGTAGCAGTCCTGCACCTTTTCCTGACTTTCTTGACCACAAAGAAAGGGGTTCGGGCGGCTGGATTTTAGTGGTCCTTTACCAGAATGCCCAACATTGCCTTTGTGCTCAGGGGTGAGTCCTAGAGCTGGGCTGGGTTCCTGAGTATTTCATAACAATCCAGCTGCCCCATCAAGATGCATTCCCATAAACAACAGTTCTTATGCAAATTCATTTCAGAGAGTGTGTAGAAACCTTTTGAATCAGGACTGAGGTAGTCTTTTTTGATTCTGTAAGTACTTTAAGGCTTGGCTGAGTGCAAACAGCTCACATGTTTGAGGAGACCAATTATTAGGCAATTTTTCTAACTCTGCTTCCACAAGAGTCTCCCTGTCAATTACAGAATGCCCGTTGTGGTTTCTTCCTCAATCACCTGGGAGGAACCATCTATCCTGTCCTGAAGGGAGTTCCTCCTAGGTCTGGTCAGACCTTTGTATGGTAATTAAGATTTAAATCCCCTGTTAGGAAATCTGTTGGGTTCAGGGAATTATCAGTAGTTGGTGTTAAATTACCTTTTTCTAACAGAATAGCCCCATACTTTAAGATTTTTGAGTTAATAAGCTACCTTTTTGCTTTTAGCCCAAGTCTTGAGCCAGTTCTCATACCTGGACACTCTTGTCCTTTGGTACATGGATGATTTAATTTTAGCCACCTGTTCAGAAGCCTTGTGCCATCAAGCCTCCCAAATGCTCTTAAATTTCCTCACCACCTGTGGCTACAAGGTTTCCAAACCAAAGCCTCAGGTCTGCTCACGGCAGGTTAAATACTTAGGGCTAAAATTATTCAGAGGCACCAGGGCCCTCAGTGAGAAATGTATCCAGCCTGTACTGGCTTATCCTTATCCCAAAACACTAAAGCAACTAAAAGGATTCCTTGGCATAACAGACTTCTGCCAAATGCAGATTCCCAGGTATGGCAAAATAGCCAGGTCATTATGTACACTAATTAAGAAAGCTCAGAAAGCCAATACCCATTTAGTAAGATGGACACCTGAAGCAGAAGCAGCTTTCCAGACCCTAAAGAAGGCCCTAACCCAAGCCCCAGTGTTAAACTTGCCAACAGGGCAAGACTTTTCTTTATATGTCACAGAAAAACCAGGAATAGCTCTAGGAGTCCTTACACAGGTCCAAGGGACCAGCTTGTAACCCGTGGCATACCTGAGTAAGGAAATTGATGTAATGGCAAAGGGTTGGCCTCATTGTTTACTGGTAGGGGCAGCAGTAGCAGCCTTAGTATCTGAAGCAGGTAAAATGATACAGGGAAGAGATCCTACTGTGTGGACATCTAATGATGTGACCGGCATACTCACTGCTAAAGGAGACTTGTGGCTGTCAGACAACCGTTTCCTCAAATATCAGGCTCTATTACTTGAAGGACCAGTGCTGGGACTGTGCACTTGTGCAACTCATAAGCCAGTCACATTTCTTCCAGACAACGAAGAAAAAAATAGAACATAACTGTCAACAAGTAATTGCTCAAACCTGCGCCACTCAAGGGGACCTTCTAGAGGTTTGCTTGACTGATCCTGGCCTCAACATGTATACTGATGGAAGTTCCTTTGTAGAAAAAGGACTTCGAAAAGCAGGGTATGCAGTAGTCAGTGATAATGGAATTCCTGAAAGTAATCCCCTCATTCCAGGAACTAGCACTCAGCTGGCAGAACTAATAGCCCTCACTCAGGCACTAAAATTAGGAGAAGAAAAGAGGGTAAATATATATACAGACTCTAAGTATGCTTACCTAGTCTTCCATGCCCTCGCGGCAATATGGAGAGAAAGGAATTCTGAGGGAACACCTATCAAACATCAGGAAGCCATTACATCCTATCAACAGCAGTGTTGATAGGGGTCATCAGAAAGGAAAGGAAAGGGAAATAGAAGGGAACCACCAAGAGGATATTGAAGCCAAAAGAGCTGCAAGGCAGGACCCTCCATTAGAAATGCTTACAGAAGGACCTCTGGTATGGGGTAATCCCCTCTGGGAAACCAAGCCCCAGTACTCAGAAAAAGAAATAGAATGGGGAACCTCAAGAGGACATAGTTTCCTCCCCTCAGGATGGCTAGCCACTGAAGAAGGAAAAATACTTTTGCCTGCAGCTAACCAATGGAAATTACTTAAAACCCTTCACTAAACTTTTCACTTAGGCATTGATAGCACCCATCAAATGCCCACATTATTATTTACTGGACCAGCCTTTTCAAAACTATCAAGCAGATAGTCAGGGTCTGTGAAGTGTGCCAAAGAAATAATCCCCTGCACTTCAGGCCAAGCATTTCAATCCGTGTATCTTTAACCTCCTTGTTAAGTTTGTCTCTTCCAGAATCAAAGCTGTGAAACTACAAATGGTTCTTTAAATGGAACCCCATTATTAAGATCTACCATGGACCCCTGGACCGGCCTGCTAGCCCATGCTCCAATGTTAATGACATCGAAGGCACCCCTGCCGAGGAAATTTCAACTGCACAACCCCTACTATGCCCCAATTCAGCTGGAAGCAGTTAGAGCAGTCATCAGCCAACCTCCCCAATAGCACTTGGGTTTTCCTGTTGAGAGGGGGTACTGAGAGACAGGACTAGCTGGATTTCCTAGGCTGACTAAGAATTCCTAAGCCTAGCTGGGAAGGTGACTGTGTCCACCTTTAAACACGGGGCTTGCAACTTAGCTCACACCTGACCAATCAGAGAACTCACTAAAATGTTAATTAGGCACAAACAGGAGGTAAAGAAATAGCCAATCATCTATCGTCTGAGAACACAGTGGGAGGGACAATGATCGGGATATAAACCCAGGCATTCGAGCCAGCAATGGCTACCCTCTTTGGGTCCCCTCCCTTTGTATGGGAACTCTGTCTTCACTCTATTACACCTTGCAACTGCACACACACACACCTAGATGACTGGTTGATGGGTGCAGCAAACCACCATGACATATGTATACCTATGTAACAAACCTGCACATTCAGCACATGTATCCCAGAACCTGAAGTAAAATTTTTAAAAAAATGAAGTATAAAAAGGAAGCTTTTTCTGTACCAGCTCTCTCTTCACCTGCTGCCATTCATGTAAGATATGACTTGCTTCTCCTAGCCTTCTCCAGCTGTGTGGATTTGTAAGTCCATTAAACCTCTTTCTTTTGTAAATTACCAAGTTTTGGGTATGTCTTTATCAGCAGCCAGAAAACAGACTATTACAGTAAAGATTTAAAATGGACTGTGATGAGCTAACAATTAAGTTGTGCTACTAAAACCAGTTTCTCCTCTTCCTTCTCTCTTGTCCTTTATGTATGATGCTTAGTACAGCCACATAACACCTTAGATCAAGTAAGATTTAAAAAAAAACTCTGTAATGTGTGAGAGTTCCAATGGCTTCTGAAATAAAGGAAAAAAGGAAGTCTTCCTTTATAGTATTGTGGAAGGAAGTAGGGATTTTTATAGGTAGCTGGTGAGGGTGTCCTCTCAAATTTCAGGTCCACCTGGAACTTCAGAATGTGATCTTATTTGGAAATAAAGTCTTTGCAGATGTAATTAGCTAGAATTAAGTCATAAGAGATTAGAATGTGCCTTAAATCCAGTATGATTGGTGTTTTTATACAAAGAGAAGCTCCAAATATGCAGAGACACACAGGGAAGAATCTTACATGACAAGAGAGGAAAGGATTGGAGTAATGTTGCCACAAGCCTGAAGTCACCTGGTGAAGCTAGGAAGAGGCAGGGAGGATTTTTTTCTAGACCATTCAGATGGAGCATGGCTCTGCTAACACCTTGATTTTGGACTTCTGGCCTCTACCACTCTGAGAAATTAAATTTCTACATTTTAGGTTACCTGGTTTAATGGTACCTTGTTATAGCAGTCCTAGGAAACTGATACAAGTAAGTATTTTCTAGTTATATGGTGTGTGCAAATCCTTGGTGAATTCTATTTTATAATAATCTATTTGATTATCTTAACTTTTAAGTTCTAATGCTAATTAGATCCACTTCTTGACTTACTGATATAGTAAATGGACTACTACAGTATATTTGTATTGCCTGTGCATGTGTGAAAAACAAGGTATAAATTTGCATAGTACATCTAATAAGTGGCTTTATGTATTCCTAGGGAACAATCCATGAATGGTACAAATGAGGATTACAGAAATTAAGATTTAAATTCTTAACAATAAAAGCAGGATGGCATAACAGAAGTGGTGTAAGGATAAAAATCAAAACACTTGAGTTCCAGTGTTGCTGCTACAATTTATATGTGCATGACTCTATGCAAGCCATTATATTTTTCCACATCTGTAATCAGAAAATAAAAATATCGGACTTCCCATTTCACAGGATTATTTGAGAAATGAATATACTTGAACTACTTTATTAAAGTGTATAGTAATATGAAGTTTATTATATTAGACAATTAAGAAGGTACTTGAATAAAATACATATAACTCACATTTGCAAACCATATGTTCCGGTATGATGGCAAATCTCTGTTTAGTCAATCTGCTTATCTTAATGGCTTAGAGAGAAACTTATCAGAGATAAAATTATTTTCATAATTCAGGTTGTCATTTTCGGACGGTCATCTAGAGCCATTTTGCAGACCTGAGAACAAGTGGATGAGTGGCATCTGCAATTTGTAACTTTGACTTTTCAGTGCACAAACACAGGACCAATAATTCACAAAACCTACAAGTCTTTTTTCACACTTCACAGAAATATTTCTCAAAAGTTTTATGCCAACAACTGGGCCTCATCTTTCTAATCCGCTTTTTAGCAAAAATGGAGACAGTGGTGCTGTTATCCAGGGATTTCCTAGAAGAACTGATGAAATGTCAGGCTAGTCATTTGCTTGCGTTGTTGATTGCAGAGAGGGCATTTTTTTCTTCTTCATTTTTTGACTTTTATCAACACAGACAACATGATAAAGGGGAAGAAAGCCAATGATATCGTCATGCATGCAGAATTAAGAAAAAATTTATGAACATTGGTACTTTTCAAAAGATAATTTGTCTTCATTTCCATCATTTTGTGTGTACTACTGGCATTTTGACACCTGCAGATTTTGGCTTGGCCTGTATTGAACAGATGCACACTCCATCACACATGGGTATGGTTTTTAGGCAATGCATTTTTCCTTCACAAGCATGTCACCCACCCACCGGAAAGAGCTGAATACTACCATTGATTCTGTATATTTCTTTCAAATCATACTTTGTATTTTATTTTTGCTCATTAATATGATAGTTAAAAATCTTATGTTCCATACCCTACCTATAAAAAATCTAGGTTTCAGTATTATTTACTTCCTTTTTTCTCTCAGTTACTTCTTTTTATTTTCATTGATAAGGAATTGTAAAGTGTAGCAGAATGAGTGGAAAATCAATGAATACCTCATTGGTTAAAATATCCATTATGGCTTTTTAATATATTTAATAACATGGGGATAATTAAGTGCCACTTAATGTCAACTGATTTTATTTAAAAAGCAATTTTTTATATTTTTCATAATTTGGTTTCAACTTCATAGACACCATTTGCTTTATGCTTTATGAATTTTAAGCACATACTTAAAACTAACAATAACATTATTAAAATGTGAAAATATTGATACCATTAGCTAAAGCTTATCCACTAGGAAGAGCTGAGTGCTTTATCAAGTATGTGTGACATTTATGTCTAAAAATATTTAATAAAATATTATCAGTATTTTGAGAGTAATACTGATAAAAGTAATATTAAGTTGAGATAAATGGAATGCCATTATGGTTATATAATAATTTGGAAGCTAAAAGTACAGAATAAATTTTATTGTGTGCTTCCAGCTAATTATATTACTGAGTGTTTTGAAGAAACTAAAATAAAATTCTACATGTGTGATTTTTTAATATCAAAGATCCTTGTAAATTTTTTGTATGTTTACAAAATTAAACTGCTTTATAACCTATTTAGTACAAAATAGATCTAAAAGTAAGATACAGAAAAATGCAGGGCAGGGAGTCTCTCTGAATCTGTTGTGATTCTGGGGACTGCCCAATTCGTGAATTGTTCATTGTTCGATTAAACTCCTTTAAATTTAATTTGACTGAAGTTTTTATTTTAACAGATGGTGTCAGAAGCGTCGTTCAAAGTAGAGAGCTTTAATGAACCCCAGAATTGCTGAGTGAACAAGCAAGGTACCTGCAAGGACCCACTTGTTTCCTTTGATCTCTCAGAGCAGTGGGTAAGTTCTCTTTTGGATTTTGGAGCTCCATGGATTCGTGTTTCAAGCTTTCCAAGTTTCTTTGAGCAAATTTCTGTTCTAAACTGGGTTTGGAAGTAACTAGACTGAGTCCAGGATCAGATTTGATCTGGTAGTTAACTGGCTTGGATCTAGTTAGAGGCCCCTTACATCTGACTGGGTCAGAAAGAAACTGGTAGTAAATAATAATATTGTCAGGGTTTTAAAGTTTGGCTTTGGAAAATTTGCAGTGATTTTTGTATTCTACCCCTTTGTTTCATTTGTCTTACATTCTTAGGTAGAAAAATCACTGGCTAAGTTAATCAAGGGAACCTGAGAGTAAAGCTGGTATTTTAGCTAAAAATGGGATCCTTAATTTCTAAAAAACTGATTTCCTTTCAACTTAAACATTAGGCCCAGGAAGCATTAAAGTCTTACAGAAATGATGAAATCTTACTAAAGATAACTTACAGTGGAACATTCTGAATGAACAACAATGCACTGAAGTTAATTTAAAAACGAGGGCTCCCCAAAATTAAATCTACTGACCTTGTAGCTTAGTTGCTATTCTGATCCAAAAGAAATAGACTGCAACACCAATTGGCTGACTTTGGATAAGTAATGGTGTACATTTTACCTGAGTAAAGGATGTGATTGGGTTAGAAGCCCTCCCCTCCCTCTTGGTTAAAATGGATTAAAGGTGGCAGGGCCCAACCAGGGGCAAATTTGACCTTTGCCAGTTCAATATTAGGTGCTAAGCAGAGTGGCTGCTGTCTGTGTTTTGTCACACATATTTTGCTCTGGCCAGAATGGAAAATGTTAATTTGTTTACCACATAAAGCCCCTTGGTCAACATCTTACAAAATGATGAGGATTTTGCCTGTGGTTCCATGATTTTCCATTGTGATGCAGCTTGGCCCCCAGAGGTATGGTGTGGCAAACAGCATTGCTAGGTAGGGCTCCTCATGGAAGAGGAACCTAGAAACCTGACATGTTGGCAAAAGGGTAAGAATTTCCTTCCAGTCAGGCTTCTGGTCTTTCTTTCTCTGTGCAAACCAGTTGAATGAATGATAAAAATCACTGTTTATCTCCTCTGTAAAATTTTGATTAATATGAAAGAGGATTCTGAGGCTAGTCTTAAACTGTGGTGAATCTGGTGTATTCTGTGCTACGAATTTGTCTTTCTGTGTCATTCTGTCATGAATAGGGGTACATTAGTATAGAACATGGGCTTGGGACCCCATAAGCTCACAATTCAAGATGGCCCAGCAAGCTGGTCAGTTACAAACTTTGCTGCAGGTCTCTGAAAAAAATAGAAAACCTGGATGAGGTCTCCATCTTGTTTTATGTCCTTGGGAGCTTAACCTTATAACCATATATCAGTAGTTTCTTTTGGCTTCTGCCATTTTACAGTGGTGGCCCAGGTTCAATCCTGGCTTAAGAAATGACTACTTTCTGGTTGGTATCTGTGTGATATTTACCATTTGATAGTTCTCTTCCCCTCCATGAACAACTTCTGCCTTCCCTTCTTGAAATTTTCTGTCTTCAAGCTACCTTTGAAGATTCTAGATATTGTAAAAACTGCATGTGTTCCTAGCCCTGTTTCTTGAAGGATGCTCCCTACAGCCAGTAATCCAATTAAGAAACTTCAATCCTGGCAAATGAAAAATCTTACAATTGCCAGATCTTCTTCTGTCTGTCTGTGTAGTTATGTATGTGTTGCATGTGTGATGTTTATATAAAAGAGCTCTAATTAACTGGCTTAAAGAAAAATAAGCACTTAAATATTCTGAAAGAAAAATAAAAACTAATTCCTTTTAGTTCACATAACTTTAATAATCTTTTGGAAATAAAAAAGTTTAAAATATTGTTGGTAAAATAAGGACATTTAGTCTAAATTAGGCAGGTCACATATTAGGTTTGCCAAAGACTGTAAGGTCATAAACTGCTGTGACTTTTGAAAATTGTTTAATTTATCTACCATGAACACATTAGATTCTAGATACGGCCTTGGGACATGTTGAATTAGCCATGCCCCCTAGCTATGCCCAGAAGGTAATAAAGAAAAGAGTCTATATAAGAGAGGATTTCATGTGGTAAATTCATGTCCTAAATTAGAATAACTGGTTGTTTAAAAAGAGGGCTGTTTAGGACAAGTTAGAAAATCCAAGCATGTCATAAATGGTCTGTGTAAGTCGTGAAATGATTGATGAAAGGAAATTTATGCACCAAAAGTAAAAGTTCCTAAGAGTTACCATTATAACATGAAATTAAGACTACTGAAAATAAGTTTTATTAATACATGCAAGGTGTATGAGTAGCGTGAAATGTGTTTTTGGTTAAAGATTATGAGAAGGTGGCCAGGTGCCCTGTCTTGAGCCTGTAATCCCAGCACTTTGGGAAGCTGAGGTGGGAGGATCAGTTGAAGTCAGGAGTTCGAGACCAGCCTGTCTAATATGGTGAAACCCCATCTCTATGAAAAGTACAGAAATTAACCCAGTGTGATGGCACATACTTGTAATTCCAGCTACTTGGGAGGCTAAGCAGGAGAATCTCTTGAACTCGGGAGATGCAGGTTGCAGTGAGCTGAGATTGCCCCAGTGAACTCCTGGCTGGATGACAAAGTGAGACTCTGTCTCAAAAAAAAAGGTTATAAGAAGTCATGGCATATAAATCTTTGCCAGAGGGTTAAAAGATTGTTTTAACTTAGATAAAGCTAAAAGTTTGAACAAGTTGTTGAAGGGTTGTAAAAATTTATCTTGTGAAAGAAATTCTCTGTGTGATAATTCTGTGTGGGATAAATTTCAGTTGGTCATGATGTGTAATATTTTTAATATGTTGCTGAGTTTGGGCTGCAAGTGTTTTGTTGACTTTTTGTCTATATTCATGAGAAATATTGATACATGGTTTCCTTTCTTGTGATATTTTTGTCTGGAGTTAGCTTTGGGGCAAGTCACAATGAGTTGAAAATTGTTCCAGCTTCTGAACTTTAACACTTTATGAATTATTCATGTCACCTCTTTTTAAAATACTTGATAGAATTTACCTGTAAAACTACCTGAATCTGAATTTTTCTTTCTTGGAAGCATTTTAATTACCAGTTTAACCCCTTTACTTGGTATACATGTATTTATATTTTCTATATCTTTTCTTGTCAGTATATATAATTTGTTTTTTATTTTAACCTTTGTCCATTTATTTAAGTTGTCTAATTTTTCAACATAAAGTTGCTCTTATTCCCTTATATACATTTTAATTTCTGTAAAATCTATAATGATACACTATTTTTCATTTTGGATTTTCATTTTGTGTCTCTTTTTTCTTGTTCAGTATATATAAACTTTTGTCAATTTTGCTAATTTTTCCAACAAACCTGCCTGTGGTTTCATTGATTTTCTCTTTTCTCCATTTTACTAATTCTTTTCTAATCTTTATTACTTTTTTCTGCTTTCTTTGAGTTTGTTTTTTTCTCATTTTACTAGTTTCTTAAGGTAGAAATATATTTATTTGGGATTGTATTTAACATTAACATTTAAAGCTAAAATTTCTTTCTCTAAATACAGCTTTGCCTACATTGCTTAATTTTTTTTATGATGTGATTCAATTTTCAGTCATTTTAAAGTGTTTTCTATTTTCCCTGTAAGTTATTTTTTGATCTATGAGTTATTTAGTAGTGTGTGGTTTATTTTCCGAAGATTAAAATTTCCATAGTTTTGTTGATTTCTAATTTAATATCTTTCTTTTGAGAATATACTCTATTTTATTCTTTTTAAAGCTGATTATAGATTACTATGTTATGGCCGAACATGTGGTTTATCATAGGATATTTTTCATATGCCCCTGGAAAGAATGTGTATTCTTTTGCTGTTAGATGGACTGTTCCATAGATTTCAGTTAGGTACAGGTCTTTGGGGAACAGGCAAGGATTATCTCTATTTTTATTCTCATTTTGAAGGGTAGTTTCACTGATCATTGAATTAATATTTGACATCTTCATTTTTTTAGATGTATAAATATGTCAACTCCCTGCATTCTAGCCTCCGTTAATTCTGAGAAGATGTTAGTTTTATTATAATTCTCTTTTACGTGCTAAATAGTTTTTAATCTCATTGTTTTGATGGTTTCTTTTTAGTTGTTTTTATTTTTGTTGTTGTTGTTTGTTTGTTTGTTTTGAGACAGAGTATCCCTCTGTTGCTGAGGCTGGAGTGCAGTGGCAAGATCTCTGCTCACTGCAACCTCCGCCCCCTGGGCTCAGGTGATTCTCCTGCCTCAATCTCCTGAGTAGCTGGGACTACAGGCACACACCACCATGCCTGGCCAATTTTTGTATTTTTGGTAGAGACAAGGTTTGGCAAAATTGGGCAGACTGGTCGCAAACTCCTGGCCTCAAGTAACCTGCTCACGTCGGCCTCCCAAAGTGCTGGGATTATAGGCGTGAGCCACTGGGCCTGGCTTTTTTTTTTTTTTTTTTCCCCAGACAGCATCTTGCTCTGTCACCCAGGCTGGAGTGCAGTGACACAATCTTGGCTCACTGCAAACCTCCTTGGTGCACTGCAACCCTGCTGGGTTCAAGTGATTCTTATGGCTCAGCCTCCCAAGTAGCTGGGATTACAGGCATGCAACACCATGCCTGGCTAATTTTTGGCATTTTAATTAGAGACAGAGTTTCACCATGTTGGCCAGGTTGGTCTCCAACTCCTGGCCTCAAGTGATTCGCCCTCCTTGGCCTCCCAAAGTGCTGGGATTACAGGTGTGAGCCACTGTGCCTGGCCTCTGCTTAGTTTTGGCTATCCAAAATTTGACTATGATATATCTACATGCAAATCTTTTTGTATTTATCCAATGTGGAATTTAATGAGCTTAATGGTTATATAGATAAATGCTTTTCATCAAATTTGACATGTGTTTAGCCATTCCTTACTAACAAACCTTTTTTCTCCCTTTTTTCTGTCTCCTCTATTCTGTGACAGCACATAATTGAACTAAGCAACTACTCTGCCAGGGACAATCAGGAACTTACTTATATACTTACTGTAATGTGGATTAAGCCAAACTATATTATACTTGGTGCTTGTTGATACTTATTAAAGAAGAGTGCTGAAACCTACTGTTAGAAAACTAATAATTTACTCAGAGAAACAAGTGAAAACCACAGAAATTGCAAAGAAAATCCAAGGGAAGCAACACATGGAGTAAGAGTGAATTAGAGAAATAGAAGAAATCTTCTTCAGTGAGGCAGAATTTCAACAGGAACACCGATGAAATATTTACATTAAAAAATCTACTAAATCTATGACATTTTGTGAAATTCAAACTTATTAAGTACACACAAACATATATTTACTTAGGTTCACAATGCACTTCACTGATACACAGTATTTTATTAAAAATGTTAATTCTGATGATAGATGTTTACTCCAAGCACTAGTTGAAGAAATTCCAAATTACCCTTTCCTGTTGTAGATTAGAATGTATCATAATCTGAACATTGCCTCATATATATAAATAATCAAATATACTCTAAATCAGCAGTCCCCAAACTTTTTGGCACCAGAGACTGGTTTTGTGGAAGACAAGTTTTCCATGGGCTGGTTTTGGGGGTATGGTTTCAGGATGATTCAAGCACATTACATTTATTGTGCACAATATTTTTATTATCATTACATTGGAATATATAATAAAATAATTATACAACTCACCATAATGTAGAATCAGTGGGAGCCATGAGCTTGTTTTCCTGCAACTGGATGGTCCCATGTGGGGGTGATGGGAGACAGTGACAGATCATCAGGCATTAGATTCTCGTAAGTAGCATGCAACCTTGATTCCTCATATGTGCAGTTCACAATAAGATTCATGCTCCTGTGAAAATCTACTGCTACCACTGATCTGACAGGAGGCAGAACTCAGGTGGCAATGAGAACAATGGGGGGAGCTGCTGTATATACAGATGAAGCTTTGCTTGCTTGCCCTCTGCTTACCTCCTGCTGTGTGGCCTGGTTCCTAAGAGGCCATAGACTGATACCAGTGTATGATGGTGGGAGGGGGGTGGGTTAGGGACCCCTGCTGTAAATAACAGTATCCATTTATGTGTTTGCATGTTAAATTTTTTAACTTAATAGAGCTTCTAAGTTTCACAACATACTGTCACCTTACTTCCTAAGAGTAGAATTAAAATGTTTCCAGGAATGAGGAAGAAACATTTCTCATTCTAAAAATGAGGAAGAAACAATTTTTGCACACCTTAGAGATAATGAATCGATAAGATAACCAGATTCTTAATTTCAATTCAATGTATCAGAACATCCTTCTTGATTTTTATTTAGTCTGAAATGGAATTTCACTCTTGGTTATTTGAGAAATTAATGTTTCTCATCTTACTGAAACCACATAATAAGCCTTCCCATTCTCTCCCAGTCTTAATGCCACACTGACCTATGTAATTTCAGATAATAGACAAGCTGTCAAAAGGAATATATTGGCCAAAAATCACAAATACACTTTTTAAATGTAGCAAATGCCAAATATTGTTTCCAACTTTAAGTCAAGTCTTGTGAAATTATTATACCTCATTTAACATTTTCTTATGCTTTTAAAGAATGAAATGATGATTCCTTGACCATGATTACACCAAACTTGACTTGTGAACATGAATCAACATGATATCATAAGGTACTGAGGACTCAAAAGTAGAATGATATAGTATAGGTATAACATTAGCACTACCTGTTTCAGCTTTCAGTATATTATTCTTCTTAACATTTTCCATTAAGATGAACACATGTTGATTTCAAACATTAAATGCAAATTCTTATTGACATTGATGATTATTATATAGTCCACTGTAGATTTTCAGAATAATGAAACTGGATTCACCCTTGCTGGAATGAATCCACCAAACTTATTGTGATTAATTTCTGTCTCAAGAAAATATAATGCTGATCATAAATAAAGTTACATCTTAATGAAGTAAATGGAGGAAGGGAGGCAGTTAGATTCAGGTGTTTTACTTGAGCAAAATGGCACTCTAGTTTACCAAATAGAAATGAAGCATGACTTCAAATCTTCCAGAGAGAGATTGCTCACAGAAAGATTCAAACTATACACAATGGTATTTGGTTCTGAGGCAAATGAATGCTTTGAACACTAATACTCATAAGCTGCACTGGGCAGGTTAATTTGTTTCGATGTCTATAGATGTCAAAAGTATGTTTTTAATACCAGGTCTTTCATAATAAATCTTCAAAAGACGGTCATAAAAGGCATTTAGAAGATATTGTCAGATACAGAAAACCAATTTTACATGAACATCTAATTCTAATAATGTCCTCCAAAAGAGGCTCCAGAAAACTGCTTTTTAAATTTCTAGTACTTTGGAAATGTTCTACATTCAATAATATTGCAAACTACATGGAGAAGAAATCATATCGTTAATTAAATTGATAGACCAGTCATGAAAATTTAGCTTTACAATGAGGGGACAGGATGTATAAGAGTTTGACAAAACAAAATTAATTACATCAGCAACACATAAAACATAATATCTAATCTTTAAGAAACCAAATCATATTAATATTTATGAATTTTCTCTTAAAAATATACTAGGTGCAGTGATGGGAACACACTGTCACTGCTGCTAAATAATTTTTGATGGCAAACATTCAGACATTAATTTCCATATCTCCAAATTACTATATACTCTAACATATGATAGGATTACTAAATATTTATATTAATGAATGAATTAGTATTCATTCTATTAATGAATAGTAAATAGTAAATTTAGTAAATAGTAAATCTATTTACTAAAAAAGTTAAAATATTTTTATCACTCATAGCTTAAAAATATTTCAATAAGACAAAGCTATTACTAGAGATTCATACAAATTTTTATAGAATAATATTATTCCTTCATTGATTCACTCATTCAGAGAAAAGTTATTTAACATCTACCATGTGCTAAATTTTGCAGAATTTGTGTGGAAATAAATTATATTTTCCTCTTAACAGCCTTGGGTTAGCCTATTTAGGCTATTTGCGAGATCTATTTTTAGATTTTCTTCTGATTCCAGTTAATTATTTTGCTAAAGTCATCCTGTATTCTGTGTACTAATGATGAGTGACTATGAAAGGTTCAGTTACATCAAATAAATGATAATATCTTAAAGGGATAGAAGCCATGAATGTGTTACATATAGCCACAGGGGAAGTGTTTTAAAATAACAGCAGACTCGTAATAAATTTGCCAGGGTTTCCATCACATAATTCCACAGAATAGGCCTTAGTTACAGATTAACATTTAATTCAACACAATTTAATTAAATAAAGAGGGATTTTTGTATCTCATATCTCTCCTTTGTACAGAGCCCTCTTGTATATACTATGGTGGATATGTGTCACATCTTGCAAAGTCCTTAATGTTGAGCAGTTAAGAAAAAGTCACATTATTTGAAAACAAAACTATTATCAGTAGCTGTTCTAGATATGTTACCCTTACTATCTCTGAAACCCCACCATAGTCATGAAAGATGAATGCTTTCATCCCTGATTTACAGATGACAATTACTGTTCACTCATTGAGACTCAAATCTAGACTGACTCCGATGTCCACCTTCCCAAACTTCATGGAGGCACAAGAATCCTATATAGAATAAACATAATGTTTAAAAATCAAATAATAGCAAGAGAAACAAAACATGAGGCAGCATATTAACAAACAATAAAATGAGTGGTAATTACTGCTATGGAATAAATCAGTAAAAATTGGTGTGGTCAAAAGACTTCAAGGAAAAATTAATGGAGAAGTGTTTAGATTACAGGTCAGTGGTTGTAAATCAGTAAAATCTAAGCAGACATGATGATAAGCATGGATTGTTTGGGATATTGAAAAAGGCTAACTTTTGAGACTTCAAAAAATGTCGATATATTTCAAAAAATGTCCATATATTTTGTGGACAACTTGAATGACAGAGTGTGAAATTCAGAGTTATTCTTACATATATCAACCCATATCAACTGCCCCCCTAAAGGCAGTTGATAAGGGTTGTTAAACCAACAACTAGCAGAGTGCTGGGAACTAATGAGACACTGTTATTTAAAATCATGAAAACTGAGACAGGCAGACCAGTTAGAAGACAACTGCAACACTTCAGGCATGGGGTTGTGAGGACAGGTTGAGCACACAATTTTTTTTTTTTTTAAATAGAAAAATATCTGTGAAAGGATCAATGGTACTTGGGACTGGGAGTTGGATGGGAGGCGTATGATGTGGCTCAAAATCTATTCATCTAATGTGGTTATGAGTCTGAAATCTTCCAAGAGGATATTAAATGCTCTTTTTTCACTAATTGGCTGTGACATCCTGCCAGGTGTTCCCTAGGTAGACAGGAAATCTGACAAAATTCCTGTCTACTGAAGAAGAATCCATAAAGTTGTCCCAGGTGTTTGTGGAGTATGTTGGGGAGGGTGTAGGAGTGCAGAAAATGTTACCTAGAAATGATCTTTTTGGTTTTAATTTTATAGGAAGCCTTCCTTTGACTGGAGATGGAGTGTAATAGGTAGAGATGAACTTTAGCTAAATGCTAGCCAAATTAATCTCCATCAGGGGTGCTAAAATATTGTCTGGAATCTATGCCCATATACAGATTCTATTGCTTGAAAGGATGGGAGCAAAGACAAATGTGATTAAATTTCCCCCTCCTTTTCTGGGATGATTATTCAGATGTTCAGTGTGATTGATGCTGAAGTTAGGAAGACATGCTACTGGGAACTTGATGCACCACTTGTTTGGGTCATCCCTAGGGATACAGTTACATTTTCCCTTTTTTCTAATGATGCCATAATGTTCTTATGTGCTTCTGCCTCTAATTTTAAGTTCTTGCTCTTTCTCCCTATGCATACACACACACACACACACACACACACACACACACACAAAAGCATACACCATGGAAGACATTAACATTATCATATCTACGAAGGAGATGGTGAAAGTCTTGTGTAGCCTATCATTCAGCCTCCACACATTACACTAGAATCAGGTGGTTGATGACAATCATTACTCATCAAATAGGCTGGACTAGGGTTCTTTGAGTCCTGACTGCAAGTTAATCAACCTCCTTGCATGTTGAGGTTGGAAATAATTAACGACTTCTGAAAATTGGTGTTATTCAGTGGAGAATGACCCCACCCCACATCATCTACACTCTTGCCTCTCAAAGTATAATCCATGGACAAGCTGCTTGACATCCTCACATTGAAAGCTGTAGAAATCAGAGCCTCAGGCCCCATCCCAGAACTACTACATCAGAATCTGCATTTGACATGATCTCTGGTGATTCATGTGCAAATTGAAAATGGAGAAATATTCTTTCAGTTACTTTGATCATCACTTTTCATCTTATATATTCAACCAGTCCTGAGTGATATAAGTCTAATCCCTAATATAGCTTGCTTCTCACTCACTCAGGACACTTCTTGAAGCAATGTAGATACTCATATGACAGATGTTATAGAATCATTGCTTGTGGTAAATCCATACCCTTAAGTAAAATTTAATAGCTGCCTTTCTTCACACCTTAAAAGGTAACCAAAATCACCATGACAAGAGAACTAGGCACACATGGTATAAATATTCAAAAGATTTTATTTGCAAATCCAGATCTTCAACATAGCACATTATCATGGCTATATGGGCAGAAATTTATTTGTCATAACTGCTATTTTTAGTGAAGTCCACCTATGACATTGCTTCAGAAATGTGTCTCAAAGGTGAGACACTTAATCTAAAAATATGTATAAAATGTATATTCTTATGGGGCTAGATGGATATTGATTCTGACTAAATTAAGCCTCTCTTAACTACTGTAGGAAAAATATTTAAACATTGCTTGTGACATCACATTAACAATGAATAATTCAGCTGAATTCAGTGTAAGAAAGATGTTTAATTTGAAGCTTTTGCCACATGAAATAAAAATGTGTGTTAAGAAACTTACTTTTGAGTAGCAAACATCAAACATTATCTTTATCCCTGAATCAAAAACTAGTGGAAATAGAAGAAAATGCATAAGATATTGAATTATATCAAATATTTAATTATATATATCTATTACACATATTTTCCCTGCTTATTCTGTTAAAATGCTTGAATTTTACATCAAATTGCATGTGGAATCAGTGTATAAAGAATTATGTAGGTCACAGAATGACCAACTGTAGAACAAGATTCCAAATTATAATACCTCACATTTCAAAACCGGCTGCTGATAATTTGACTGGTTTATATTTCTTTGGCATCAGCAGCAGTTCTGCTAAGGCAAAGTAAATGTCATAAAATGTTTTGTTTTCCAGCAGCCATAGGCAAATAATTGGCATCTGTTTTCTGTTGTCTAGCTGCAGTCGTGATTTCTGAAACAGAAGCTTCCATTCCTCATCTAATAACTTGTTGATTTGGGACCCTCAAGGGACCAAAAACAAACCCAAAAAAGAAAAAAAAGAAAAAAAAAAAAAAGGAAAAAGGAAAACTTGTTGGAGGGAAGAAAATAATCAAACCCTGAAAACATTTGGGCTTCATAGTGCATTCCATCATAGAATGTTTGGACTCATCTGTGTCTCCAAAAATAAACAAGAAGAGGAAATGAGTAACTCTTCTTGTTAAACCTGAAACAATGAAGTTTCTATACTGCAAAATTTAAAAGAGACAAAAGGTCCTCTTAAAATAATTTTGTTCTAATTCACCTTCAAATACTTTTTGACAAGAGCAAAATGTTTTAGTTGTTATAAGGAAAAGGAAGAAAGCAAAGCCTCCAGAGTGGAGAAATTGGGTTTGCCTTGAATTTCAACATTTTTAAAAGCTCAGTTAAGTGGGGGATGTGATTATTTGTAGAGCAGGAAAGGCACTTACAAATGCAACTGTAGGAGGCTCTCTCTTTTTAATGTTTAAGAGCAGATAAAAACGCCACTTTCACTGACTTCAGGCGTTCTTCTGGCTCAGGACTAGGCCATTAATAGTCATTAACACTCTTTCAAATGTATTGCCAGAGTGGTAATGAAATCAACACCTTCTCATTTTTATACTGAAGCTCTGCCAAAGAGCATTTGGTCTTGTCACTACATAGCGATGTGCTGTGCGATGTGCTTGCTACTTAAGATATCAACATAAACACTGAATAAAAACATAAATCTTTTATGATGTTGGGGCATGTTGCCATTATATTGTAAATCAATATAGATCAATTATTCAAACCTAGCCCATTGTTTAACGAATGGAGAGCAGACAAGCCAGTTGCAGTATAAACTGGGTCTATTTTCCTATTCAGAGTTGAACATCAATTTAGGTTTTTCAAACAAATCATTAGCTGAAAAGCAATCCTTAGAAATTTGATTCCATGCCATGTTCCCACCATTTGTCATTTAGGGAAATATCTCAAAGAATCAGTTAATATGATGAGTACCTTTTTTTTCCCCCATAAAAGAAGACCTAATCTAAAGTGTTGATGGTCTGCAAGTTTTAGTTTAAATTAGATGCACAGATTTAGCAGTTGCTGCTCCACCTCACCTTCCTTTATAATTATGCAATATGAATAATTTATGCTGAATTTGGTAATATAGGACACTATTTCTGAGAAGGGAAGGACAGACTGACAGATGATAGAAAGGAAAGGAGGGAGGGAGGGAAGAGGGAAGGAAAGAAAGAAGTCTTCCTTTTAACCTACTTTATTTAGAATTTCATTTTCTTTCCTTTTCTTCCTGATTTTCCTTCAGTATTGAAACCTATCTGTATGTTGGAAAAATACCTTCCCTTCCTAAGTTCCCCAAAGCTATAACATGGGCAAAAGAAACAAGTTAGCAAGGGGGATGAAGACATCTGTGTTCACCGCTTTCCAGCACAGACCACAACTGCTTACTCCATAACCAAGTTGTGGTAAACCTGCCCTATTTAATCTTATTCCTTTCTGGCTTCCTCTTTCTTTGAGCCCTGTCATGGGAGAACCATCCACCTCCTGTAAGCCACAACTGTCTAGGAGGTTCAATGTATGTGTGTTGTCCTCAGAAGAGAATATATATATATGTATTTTCTAATCTCTATGTTTTCAAAAACTAATTATTATAACTTACAAGGGCATCATGCTTTCTCACAGAGGGTCTAAGTGTAAAAGAGAAGAGATTGAGGGACATGAAATAAACTTTTCTAACCTAAGCTATGATCTATTGTAGCTACTCCCAATGGCTTCAAGAGAATTGTTCACTAATTTTGTGGCCAGTAAGATTGAGAAACTCTATGTACTCATTCTGTTTTGCTTTAGCACAAGAACATATGTATTCTGTTGTTCTTGAGTCCCAAGCAGTACAATAGATAATAGATCAACAGGCAAGAGTCCTTGTCCTGTGTAATTCCTGGTTCTAGAGGAAAAAAGAAAATGTTTACATAAGCAATAGACTATAATATATTTTGAAATTAAGTGATGTGACATGTGGTATAAATAAAGTACTATAGGAGCAGTAAGACAGAAGTAAAAGGCCACATTTGGCCAAATGGCATGTACCTATTTTTCTACTGCTACTATCCAAATACATGCTTATGTTGGCAGAGAGAATGCAGATGGAGAGCAGTCAGCTTTAGAGCGGGAAGAAGACTGGTGAATTGGAGACTTAGAGCCAGCATTTTGAGGAATGTCATTGAGAAAAGCATAGCCTTCCATGCAGAAAATTTGAGGGAAATCCTGAATCACGTGCTGTACTTTGAAAATGTATACAAAGACTCTGGTCCATGAAGCCAGCAACCAAGCCAAGGGGATGTTAAAACCAAGAATTCAAGGAAAGATGAGTTTAAGAGTTACCACCAACTATTCACTCCAGACAAACTGGAGATGGATGTCAAAAAGCGCCCCCTATCTTTACCTCATGGAAAGCCTGCGGTCACTACTGTGTGTTATATATCTTCAGGATTTATCAACTTTGAAATCATGAGTGATTCAATATTAAATATGGTATTTCAGGATCTATGTTAAAATGAATTTCCAGATGGATTGCATAACTGATCATAAAGTTAATTGGTTAATTAATTTTAAATAAAATTAAATGACCATATAATTAATAAAATTATCTATATAGGCTCTTAAAATATTGTTGACAATATTTGAAGATCTTATATAAAGGTCAGTCCATTTAAACATTTTCAAAGTCTATATCCTCTGGCCGTACATAATATTTGTAAAATCTCTTATACAATTGCCATTTTCGCATGAAGAGCTCACATTTTCAGAAACGCTTAGCTTCTCATGCTAAAACGTCTTTCATTTTTACTCTGGCCCTCAGCAAAGAAAAATTTCCCCCTCCCCCCAATTTTTTCTTGTGCTGTATAGAAGTGATATACAATATTTTGCTTTGATTATTAGAGAAGAAAGCGGTAATATTAAAAAAAAAAAAAAAACCTAATTACCGTTAAAGCCTTGCTCGGACACAAAAATTACAAGGAATATTCAGGCAGAAATAATATAATTTACTATATTATGAAATTTTTGTTTCCCTGTTAAATAAAATATATTTGACCTAATGAGCCCTCTTACAGACATTTCTCCTGACTCCTCTTACCTTTGATTTCAAGTATGCACACTCTACCTTGGAGTTCTTCCTTTTCTTGAACTGCCTAAGTGAACAAATTTCAAAGAAGAGAAGAGTCCTCCAGGGTAATCTTAGAGGATATCTACTTAAGTATGAAAAAGAGAATACGGAAACTCTAAGATGTTTCCTGTAATTATTAATAAATAACTGAAAACTCAAGGATTGGCATAAAGATGCTCCTTCTCGAGTCACAATATTCTTGCATGAATATTGGGTATATTGTATAATGAAATGTATATTAGACAGTGTCTGTGGCGAGAAAGCATGTGTATATAACAACACTGAGTTTTGTGTATGTCTGTTTTTCTAAAACATTGCTTTCTGGGTACATATTAAAATTTGTTATAAAAAACTATTTTAATTTCACAAGCATATTTGCCTTACAGCTTGTGGTCATATTAAAGGGGGTCGTTACAATGAAAACGTTCATTTTTTTTAGAATACACTTAGGTACATTTAGAAAAGCCATTTGGGTTTTTAATAATTCCCTGTGAAAGATGTTAAATATTAAGACCTACCTGAACACAGCAATCACGTATCAGAAACTGATAGTATATTTAAATATAATCAAAATACAAAATAGCTATTTTTCTACAAAATGTGACTACCAAAATTATCCTGGCACAAGTTTCTGGGAGGCTCTCTACCCTCATTTTATAATTAGGAGCAATAAGTGCCAAGAAAGACTGCAGGACTCCCATGGCCACATAGCCAGTTAATAGGGAGCAGCAATAAAACATGGTTTAATGGTATTCTTTCTATAGCTACCCATCTCTAAATAAATGCTGAGACTACCTGAAACTACTCATTTCAACATTTATCTTGCATATTAACATACTTAGGCATTTTGCAATTTTCATGCAAAATTATTTTTAGTAGTATTATAAGCAAAAAAACAAAAACTAGGCTGAGGATATTATATAATTTATTAAGAAAATGTATACATTGTGTAAACTAATTAAATATATTAGAATTTTTATACAATATCTGTTGACTTTTAGGAATCAATCTAACTTTGCAAATTTCAAGTCTTCTATATGAACTTCTTGGAGCTGATTTTAGTTTTGGTGTCATTAAGTTGTTCTTTCTCATAAAATTCAAGCATATATGTAATCCTGATAAGTCTGAATAAATTTGAAAGTGTAATGGTAATTATGCATGCCGTTGAAAAATTAGGGATCTATATCAAATTTTGGTTCCAGAAATAAAAGAATATTTTATGACCAATGCCAGTATTTCCAAGAGAGGGTCTGAGAATTCCGCATTTAAAATAGGGTCAGAGACTTTATCAAAATTAGAAAGAAAAATAAGCTGCTTTTCAATAGTCCTGTTTAAGAAAATGAAGAAGTAACACAGCAACTGGAAAAACAAAATTTGTAATACATGTATCTGACAAGACTTACCTAGGATATAAAAAGAACTACTACAATAACAACAACAATAAATAGCTCAATAAAAAATTATCAGAGAACTTGAAGAAAAGGTATAGGAATGGCCAATAAGCATATCAGAAATGCTCAATAATATTAGTCAATATACCAGGGAAATTCAAATTAAAACACAATGCTAAAAAATGCAAATAAAAATCACCAAGCTTATTTTCTCAAAAAGCTAAAACACACACACTAAAAGACACTATGAAGTGTTGGTGAGGATGTAGAGAAACTGGAACTCTCATAAGTTTCTGCTGGGAACATAATATGGTACAGTCACTTTGGAACAAAGGATTGAGATTTTCTTATAATGTGAAACATAAACCTACCATATGACTCACAAAGTTTACTCTTTGGTTTTTACTTAAGACGAATGTTAACATATGTTCACACGAAATACACAGAAATTCACAGTAACTTTATTTTGTAATAGTTCCAACTGGGAACAACCTATATGTCCCTCAAAGGGTGAACGAATAAATAATGGAATACTAAATAGTAATAAAAAGAAAAACTACTCTTACAAAGAACATCATAGATGAATCTTAAAAATATTATGTTACATTAAAGAGTACATGCACGGAGTATATACAAAGAATAGTACAAAAACATACATACTCTGTGATTTAATTTATATAACTTTCTAGAATAAATTAAACTGTATGGTAGAAACCAAAACTGTGATTACCTGGAGCTGAAAATAGGAGTGGGGCCACTAGAAAGAGGCACAAGAAAACTTCTTGGGTTGGTAGTAACATTCTATACCTTAAAAAGGGTAAATCCATTTGTCAAAACTCATTAATCTGTGCACTTATAATCCCAGTATGTAAACTAAATCTCAATGTACTTCTCCAAAAAAAGGAACAGAAATACAATGTAAGAAGAAAAGCTAAAGTCAAAGGAAAATTTTGAATTTTTTTTCTCTATGTGTTGATTAGGTTTTAGTAATGGCAAATACACACTTCTGAAATTGTCACTTCTGTAACTTGTTTATTGATATTTATATGTAAAATCAAAGAGCACTTTTGACACCCAAAAGAGTAATTCCAACTTTAGTACAGATTTTAAGGTTGTGCTATGGTTTTTATGGATGTTAGGTTTTTTTATCTACTACCTTCTACTTTTATTTTTTATGTCTTCTCATTCTGCAGGAATTATGTGAAATAAAAATGCTGAGACAGACTAAATGACAATTAATTTTTTTTCTTCCCACTTAATGTCCTCATCTATTCATATGATGTTAAGTACAAAGTATTTAATCATATTCCAGAATAAGATATATGCATTCCTTTCAACAGGGTACACATTTATTGTTGCAAATAAGCTAATAGCAAATTATAACCTCATAAGTGATGTGATCACATTAAATAAAAGATGTTTTGTTGACGGAATGATTTAAAGATGATGTCAGAAATTGTAGAGTCACCTGCAGAGCCATGTTGACTAGTATGGACTTTATTCTGAGATCGTTGGCAGACTGTTGATAGGTCGTAATTAGAATTTAAGATGATTTAGTGTGTATTTAGAAAGATCTCTGCTGTCAACTTGTTAAGAATGAATTGATTGACTCACTACTGTAAGCCAAAAATGTGGTGTCCTGGGCAGTTCTCCAGGCATAGATAACAATGGCATGTAGCTATGATAGTGATAGATAGACTAGGGAGAAAGAAAAAAAAAATGGTAAATAGTTTGGGTGTGACTTGTGTATATCTCAAATACTTCATCTGAAAAACAAGGATTCTGATACTATGATAGAAGTGTCTTAGGATTGGGATAACCAAGTATTACTTTATAGACTTAGTTTATGAGGAAGTACATACTACCCTTATTGATCTCATCATCTTTAAAAAATCTTAGTGTTAATAGAAATTTACATACCAAATTTCAGGGATTCAAACTTTTTATAGGAGCAATATAGTCCCCAAAGGTGAGTGTTTTAGCTTAAGATTTTTATAGTCAATGATCTAATTTCACAGTTTTATTTAATACTAAACTCAAAGCCTTGGTGGTTGCTTCTCTTGAGTCTTAGGGGTAAAAAGCATGAATCATTGGAAATATTGCCTCCAAAAAAAGTAAAGTACTGTTGCTTTGCTGTACAAGAAATATTTTTTAATGTGGTATTCTCAATAGTTCTGCAATACATCTCTTTAAATGCAGTTGTAATTTTACCTAAATGTTATGTTCTAGAAGTCCCACTATATTTTACAGTTTTGAGTATTTCTTTTTCATGTGGTATTTCAGCTTTCTATTTTACTTCAATATTGTATTTTAATTTTTCCACATATTTTCAAGATTTATGAATCTGAGGACTTATAATTTGTTCTTGAATAATAGCAGGTTGCATACTTCTTATAACTCTAGAAATATTGTGAACTAAATAGATATGGACAGATATGATGCTTAAGATTTTTTTTTTCTTTTGGCAGGAAATTCAATGTTTTGTTTTACTTATTTCTTTACTAGATTCAAAACTCATTTATAAATAATATGTTTGACTCTCAAAGGGTCCCCTAATTATCTTTTTCTCGGTATTTTAACCTGAACAATTCCTCTGTATCAGTACTTTAAAACTCAGATCAAATACTTGTTGTTTTATAGAATATTGTTCAAATTCACATACAAATTATTTTTTATTATGCATAATTCATTTGTGTCTCCGATAAAATAAACAATTATTTATCTATTATTTTATTTGTTAATTCAACACACTGCTAGAGCATCTACTATTTGTGAGGCACTACAATTTGCACTAGCTATATACTGCTGAGTAAAGTAGTGCTTCTGCTTCCAGGCAGCTTATGCTCTTATCTGTCACATTTTTACTAGAATTCTGTCCTTCCATTAACAAATATTTATTGAGTGACTTCTATACACTAGGCTGCTTTGGCACTTTGAATACATTATCGCAAGAAAATGTGAAGATTTTGTGGTCATAGGGCTCACATTCTAGCAGAAGGAGGCAGTCAATAAACAAAAACACTATAAATTATACCGTGCTACATGGTGATAAATTCTATGGAATAAAGAAAAAGTAGAACAGGTTAGGAGGACTTGAGTGTACCTGGTGATTGGGCAGGAAGAGAGGTCAAGATACTGTACTAAAGTGTAATCAGCATGCTGGGATAATATTTGAACAGATACTTGAAAGATGTAAGAGAATTGGGAAGTAAATATCTGAGGAAGATCATCCCAGGCAGGGGGAATTACCGGTGCAAAAGTCTTAGTAAAAGAGCATGTGGCATGTTAGAGTTACAGCAAGGAAATCATATGCCTGGAAAACAGTAAACAAGAAGATAGTAGAAAAAGAGTCTGCCAGCAATGTAAAAAACTTATAGGTAAATATATAACTGCTTCTCTAGAATATTCTAGAAAATTCTAGAATATATGAGGATGACTTGATATCTGTTATCTCTATGCCTTATGTCAGCAAAAGTTCTGTCTTACATTGTGTTCTGTGTTCTGTTTTCTCCTTTGTCCTCAGTAGATGTGCACAACTATCCTCTTTAAAAATCATATATTTGAATGAATTTCCAAACTTTTCGCTGGTCCATAATAAAATAAGGATATAGAGTCAGCATTCCAATAGTGTATACCTCCTGGATAAATCAGAGAAAATCAGTAAGAAGGAAATTAAATCCATATGATTAACTTTTAATGCTGCTCTAAGGACAAAATAGGTGTTGAGCCTTAGGCTGATCCTGCTATTTTTGGTGTTTTTTGTTTGTTTGTTTGTTTGATTTTTCCCAGTTCTATGGGTCTGTAGAGAGGCTTGCAAAGGACCAGCAGCTTTCAATTAGTTATAAAACAAGGCAGATACTTGCTTTTTAAGACCAATCGCTTTAGGTCCTTGCTTTTAGTCTAAGCCAACAGAAAACAGATACAAAAGATACGATGTGGAAACTTAAGTAACTTACTTCTTTGGTTGAGCTTGAAAGAAATTTTAAACTATTTGTGAGAATAAAATAATAATTGTAGGCTTGATATTTCTAAAAAACAAAACAAACAAACAACAACAACAACAATAACAGGGTCTTGCTCTGTTGATCTTGGTTCACTGCAACCTCTGTATCCTGGACTCATGTGATCCTCCCACCCCAGCCTTCCTAGTAGCTGGGACTCGAGAGAGAGAATAGCCAGGTGTGGTGGTGATCACCTGTTGTCCCATCTACTAGGAAGGCTGAGGTGGGAGGACCAAGCATATATACACATACATATATATATATATACACACACATACATATATATACACAGACACGTGCGTGCGTGCACACACACACACGTATATACTTATACCTATATACTTCTATCGCTATACTTATATATGCATACACACACTTATATATATGTGTGTGTATATATATACTTCTTTGTGTATATATATGCTTATATATATATATGCGCATATATGAGAGAGAGAAGTATGTGGCATGTTAGAGTTACAGCAAGGAAATCATATGCCTGGAAAACAGTAAGCAAGAAGACAGTAGAAAAAGAGTCTGCCAGCAATGTAAAAAACTTATAGGTAAATATATAACTGCTTCTCTAGAATATTCTAGAAAATTCTAGAATATATCAGGATGACTCGATGTCTGTTATCTCTGTGCCTGATGTCAGCAAAAGTGCTGTCTTACATTGTGTTATGTGTTCTGTATTCTGTTCTCTCCTTTGTCCTCCGTAGATGTGCACAACTATCCTCTTTAAAAGTAATATATTTGAATGAATTTCCAAACTTCATTTAGTGTGTATTTAGAAAGATCTCTGCTGTCAACTTGTTAAGAATGAATTGATTGAATCACTACTGCAAGCCAACAATGTGGTGTCCTTATATATAAGCATATATGTGAGAGAGAGAGAGAGAAAGAGATAAGAGAGAGATGGGGTCTAACTATGTTCCTCAGGCTTGTCTTGAATTCCTGGCCTCAAGCAGTCCTCCTATCTTGGTCTCCCAATGTGCTGGGGTTACAGGTGTGAGCCACTTTGCCCAGCCAATATATTTATTATATTTTAATACATTATCATTTTCTCTGTAGCTATCAGGAGACCTACTAGCAACAATGCTTATGGATCAAATCTCTAATTATATAACTTATTCCATCTTATATTTAGTAAAGTAGAACAATACACTGAAGAAAATAAAACTAATTTTCATTCCAAACTCTAAATCTGTCTCTGATTGCCATCAGTTTATGTTTAAGGGTTGACCATGCCTGCTTTTAGTTGTGACTTCCTCATGAGCTCTTCAACCTGACTCCTTCCTTTGTGGCACAGTGCTATTGTTTTCTGAGGCCCTGACATTTTTAGTGAGGGTGACTGTATTTATTCAGTGCCAATAACTGAGGAATAAATTCTTACATGTGGGGTAGGATCTCTACTATTGTTTTGCAAATTAACTGACTGAAACAAAATAGTGATAATGTGTTATTATGGTTAAGATTAAGAAGCTGCTGATTACCTCTAGAGGACACAACTGCAGGCACATTATTTAAAAGGCCTATTTTGTTGAACTGACTGATAAATGAGCAAAACATTTATGTGCATCATGTATTAACACAAGTATGGACTTTTGAGTCAGGTAGAGCTCATTTAATTTTTGTCTGATACTTCTGTCTCTCCCCAGAATTAGCTTCACCCTAAGGTTGAGTCTCTTTATTGTTATAGACTATCTGTCACTTATAATCTACAAGATATACAGCAAGTTACTTTACTTCTGTGAAGCTCAGTCAACTTATTGACACAGTTTGATAGTGTCCATTTGCCATTGCTTATAGGAGAGATTGCTATTTAAAAGACTTCTTCCCTATCTGAGATCAAGTGTGATCATTTTCCTGCTATCCTGTGCCATTTACAAATGATGATCTTTCTTCCTTTTCACTATAAGCAAGTAATTATAAAAGATGATCATTAAGTCCTCTTGGTTTAGTTTTAACCAAAATAATATTGTTGCAAGAAGAATGCTATCTGTTAAATGTAGTCAAGGTATTACTTGGAAGCTGTCTTGGCCTTCCTTGGATTTTCTATTGTATTACACATTCATTAACTGATCTATTCCTTGGGAATGCAGCACTATAATGGGTTAGATATCTGGTCTCTGCCAGTTGAGAAGTGTATTCTTCAATTCTCCTCAAAATAGTGACTTTGTGTAATTTATAAATCCTATTTTATACCTACTGAAAAACTGGGTGGACATTGACACATTAAAAATTGCCAGCAACTCTCATTAACAGGCTGTTTTGAATCCCTGATGCCTGCTGATACAATCATTAATGAGCAAATGATTTAAAATCTATGAATGTAAATGTTAAAAGTGCATATATCTGGCATTGACTAGCAACAGTCTTTAGGAGACCAACATATAGAAAAGGATACTAGTGATTTACAAGTACATGTAAATGTCAGTTTGGGTTCCCCATTGTGTAGGAATATTCAGTAGCCTAAGAAGACGCTGGAAGAAAATGTTATATTTCTGGAAGTAGGCATGATGCCTTAAAGCAAGCAGCAGGTTCCATTCCCTTGGACATAGTCATTTTATCAAGGACCTACATGGTCCAATGAGGGTGATTCTAGGAATTCATCCTTGCTATTCTGGGCTTGTTATTCTTTCTGTGAGAACCAAAGAAAAGAATATATAGCTCCAGTCACTATTGGAAGACAGTCTTAACCAACACAAAAAACCAACATGAGGCAGAAACAAATACTAAGGAAAGCATAAAAAAGATTGGAATGGAAACTGAGTTCCTGATACTTTCTTGAGCCTCTGGATCAGACTAGCTTGAAACATACTGGACTTCTGGAATTCCAGCTGGAAAATATTTTTAAATTGCTTTGCAATATCTGGGTGCATTTACCAAGGCAAGAAATGTAAACCTCTATATGTATATGTGCTTGTTCATGTGTGTACACGTGCATGTGTTGGGGGGTTGGAACTACAAAGGTGGAAGGGCTGTGCAGTTTAGATGCTTAAACAGACTTCTCACAAATCCATACTACCCGTGGTTTAGGGGGAATCAATTTGGAAAAAGTATAGTGATTCATAGAAATCCCAAATGGTTTTCCTGGAAGTTTCCACATGAAGAGGTAGAATGAATCCCAAGAATATTTTACATAATCTTCCAAATCACTGGAATGATACTATTAACTCAACAGTCATTTAATTCTGATTGACATATATGGCATCAATGATTATGGTCTTTATTAAAATTCTTATAAAAATAAGTGATTGCTTTGTGGTCCTTTGATTAGAGTCTGTTTTATCAACAAATTTCTTATCCCCAAAATGTAGAGACCATTGTTTAAAAATATTCACCATAGCCGGGCGCGGTGGCTCAAGCCTGTAATCCCAGCACTTTGGGAGGCCGAGACGGGCGGATCACGAGGTCAGGAGATCGAGACCATCCTGGCTAACACGGTGAAACCCCTTCTCCACTAAAAAATACAAAAAATTAGCCGGGCGAGGTGGCAGGCGCCTGTAGTCCCAGCTACTCAGGAGGCTGAGGCAGGAGAATGGCCTAAACCTGGGAGGCGGAGCTTGCAGTGAGCTGAGATCCGGCCACTGCACTCCAGCCTGGGGTCAGAGCGAGACTCGTCTCAAAAAAAAAAAAAAAAAAAAAAAAAAAAATTCACCATTAGCTTCCTAAATCTTAGCATGATGTATGGCATTTAGTAAACTCAATGTGTGTTGAGTTTATTGGGATGGGAAAGGCATATATTGAAGTAGGAGACAGTCAAATGATTTAAAAAATGCCAAAAAGCAAGACTCAAGTGATAGACACATATCTTAAAACCTGAGTGATTTTTGTTTAATGATTGTTACAAAAGCCAACATTGTAAGGGAATAAATTTTAATTCATAATTAGGTACAATTTGGAGGTGGCAAATAAATCTAGTTAATCTATCTAAAATTTTTTAAGCACACTTTTCATGAAGATTCTGTTTTTTTTTTTTTATTTCATGTGTAAATCACTTCAAATATTGGATCCAGATGGTATAGTCTCAAAGGTTTCATATTTACACACAGTCCAATATTCTTTTCCAAATCAAATGTGAAACAGCATTTCCTACAACCAGTCCTGAAATTGTGAGCAAAAATGCGACAGTCCTCTAACATGGAGACTGCAAAGGCCTTTCTTGTTTCTTCGAAAATACACACGGCCTCTAATTCTGTGAATATTTTATCCATCTTGTGAAGGTTCTCTCTTTGTCTCTCCATCCCTTACCCTCCCACCAGAAAGAGACAAAACTAAATAATGAGATGAAAGGGAAAAGTTTTCTGATCCTAATTCAGCATTCACTGCTCCCTTGCCCCCCGCCCCCCACAGAAATGTGAAAAGAGTTTTGAAATGTGATAAACAATAATCGAAAAATATTTTATTTCTTGTTTTACTCATGGTGATTACTATCTGTGTGCATGAGCAGTGCTCAAAAAAACCAATTAATGTCCAATATTCTTAACAACACTATACAGAAGAGATTTGCGTTTGATTTGAGGCAGAAGCTTCTGTTTTGCAGAAGCTATCTTGTGTGCAGTTCTGCTTCTTATACATTTTGGAAGTCCACAGACTTTACTTCAAAAAAGTTATAGCTAATTCCTTACATCCTCATACCAAATTCTCTTGCTACTATCTTTCTCTTGATACAGTCTGTAGCTGCATTACAGGGAGCTGAATTCTAAAACATCCTTTTGGGTCCAAATTTCACTTAGTCCAGTAGCTGTCATTACTATTATGTAAGAATGCTCAGCTCCAAATTCTGTATTTTTAAAAAAATAAAATGCTACTTTTACATTTGATTCAAGTGCCTAACCCATTTATATTTATTGTCATATTTTATGGGTTTTCTATTAACTCAGTTAAGACTTTTATTTCTGTCTAATGTTTCCTTATTGTTTCTTATCCTATCTGTTTTTAATTTAAGTTGGAATAAACAGAGCCTTGATTTCTTCAAATAATGAAGGAAATTCATTAATTCAAGATAAAACAATCTGATGCACTGCAAGATGAGGACAAAAATAGAGAGGGACCTTGCAGATGGTTATTCAGGGTTCAAGTCAATTCTCAAATATCAGAACTTTGTGACTTCACTTTAGGGTTCCAACATCTATATAATTAAATGAAAATAAATTTTCACCCTTATCTGTCATGTCTAATTAATGATCTTCCATTCCGGTTTTCTTTTCTGCTTCTCTTCTCACTACTTATAGAACTATATTTTCTTTACTACTGAAATTAGTATTCTGGTGGGTTCAGCAAGTTGTTATCATCATGACTTTTTATGTCAGGCCTTTTTATGAGCAGCTGATTAGTATGTGGATTGACTTCTTTTGTACCTCATCCTCACCCATAATCCAAAGTGCTATAAGAATTTCAGGCTTACGTGACTTCTTCAGGCTGATGCTTCAGAGAAGATTGTAAGCAGGGCTTTTTTTGCTTGGAATGAACTTTTGAGTGATTGACATATCTAGCACAACTGTCTTTGACATCTAGTGTTTAAACCCTTATATCTGTGTATACAATTGCCATGATAATCGAAATCCAATTAATAAAAATCAAAAGTGTTAACATTTGTAAAGTGTGTAAAGCTGTTCTCAGCACAGAGCAAATACTATATAAATGCTTGCTAAATAAATAAAGTGACTAAATCCAAATGCAAAGTATTTGAAAATATTAATGAGATATATAAATACATATTGATGTTTGTTTTTTAAAAAAGGACAAAGAGAGGAAAACACAAATTTTGGAATATAAAAGTAAACACCTCTAATATAGAGAAACTTAAATGAATTATTCATGAATATTACCTGCAAACCTATGGCAATTTGAATGCCACAAGAATGAGCAATTTCTGCTCAAGTGTAAATTGTCAATATTGACCTAACAAGAAGTTGAAAATCTGAATGGATCAATTACCACAGTACAAACTGGTGAAGTTCACCAAGATTAGATGGATTTTCAGTTAAGTTCTACTTAAATTTAAAAGACAGGTAATTTTAAATTATTGCAATTATTTCAGGCCAAAACTAGAAAGTCTTAAATGTATTTTATGAAGGCAATATAACTTAAAATTAGAACCTGATTTAAATAGAATAAAATAGAAAATGAACACCATCTCATTGATGCAAATATTCAAAATAAAATAAATAGAACTCAACCAGAACATTAGGGTCAATGGGTTTTCTACCAAGAATGGCAAGAGTGGCTCAAAATCAAGACAATGGAGTTACATAAATATTAAGCAACATGCCTAACATTACTCATCTAGTGAGAAATGAAAGAATTTGCACCCTTACTTGTCAATTTATGATAATGATAATGAAAATGGCACCATTAAAACAGCTAACTTTTATGAAACTGTTCTGTGGTATGTTTCATTCCTTAGAAGTTAAAAGATGTATCTTCTAATTTTGCCATGAAATATTATAATGTGAGATGAAACAGGAATCATCATGTCACAAATGGAGCTATTTTTGAGGTTAAATGTAAAAAATAAACATTTGCTGTTGATGTAGAAGAGTAAGTGAGAAACAAAACAAAGAGGCACAGATGTTTTAGATTTTGCCTTGACTAAGTCTAGGTAGGATACTCACATCTACTCTCTGCAAAAGTTATAGAGGAAGAAAATATACAGAAAAAGGTTTCCTGAAAAGTCAAGGGCTGGGCTAAAGAGAAGCAGAAGTGGCAGTATTATCACTGTGGAAGACGAATGTAGTGGCACTTCTGATTTATTTAGTATTCAGGATTTCAACCTTAATTAGGATTCCTTTGTCACATTATTCATCAAATATACTTGAAGAAATGGAAATTAACCTCAAAGTTTCTGTCGCCTCAGGCATGCTTTTAATACTTGTACTCATTTCAGTGTATTGTGAAGTACAGTGAGTTGACTTGGAAATATTTTGGTTGGAAAAAGTAACATCCAAATGGAGATGTCCCGCATTATAAGCAATTCTGGCAGGGATATAAAAAAGCAACCATTTAAATGGTTACTAACTGTAACCATTTGTTGTTGGTGTTTCTTTTTTCTTTCTTTTCTTTTTTTTTTTTTTTTGAGACAACGTCTTGCTCTGTCGTCCAGTCTGGAGTGCAGTGGTGCAATCTCGGCACACTGCAACCTCCACCTCCCAAGTTCAAGCTATTCCCCTGCCTCAGCCTCCTGAGTAGCTAGGACTGAAAATCAAGACACTGGACGCGCCACCACGTATCACCATGCCCAGCTAATTTTTGTATTTTTAGTGGAGATGGGATTTCGTCATGTTAGCCAGGATGGTCTCAATCTCCTGACCTCGTGATCCACCCACTCGGCCTTCCAAAGTACTGGGATTACAGGCGTGAGCCACGGCGCTGGCCTGTTGTTGGTGTTTCTTTCAGCCAGTGCTAAGAACATTATGGGTTTTTTTTTTCCCCAAAATGTTCTGCAAAATCCACCCTGATGATTCGGTTTGCAAAGATCCTTTTAAAAAAATTACTTTAAGAACGATTTTTGCTTATGATATTTCATATTTGTTCTGTTAGTAATGTTACTGTACTCCTAAGGGAATCTGCATATTTATGATTATAATTTATCAAGTTGAATATAGAAAATATAGAATTATTAATTCAATAAGTATGTTTAGCATGTGCAGACCTACTCCAGGCACCAAGATATACCTTTTTCAACTTCATCTTTTCTAACAAATTTCCACCTATGACTCAAAATCTAAAATCTATGCCATACCTTCTTTGATAACTCTGACACAGGCACCATGGATTATTTTCTCTACATTGCTCCTGTAGTCGTTGGCACACACACATCATATGAATTATCTATATGCATAAATGTTGATACATACATGCAGTATACATCATTATATAGAATATAAACATTTATTTTATTTATTTATTTATTTTTATTTATTTTTTATTATTATACTTTAAGTTCTAGGGTACATGTGCATAATGTGCAGGTTTGTTACATATGTATACTTGTGCCATGTTGCTGTGCTGCACCCATCAACTTGTCAGCACCCATCAACTCGTCATTTACATCAGGTATAACTCCCAATGCAATCCCTCCCCCCTCCCCCCTCCCCATGATAGGCCCCTGTGTGTGATGTTCCCCTTCCCGAGTCCAAGTGATCTCATTGTTCAGTTCCCACCTATGAGTGAGAACATGCGGTGTTTGGTTTTCTGTTCTTGTGATAGTTTGCTAAGAATGATGGTTTCCAGCTGCATCCATGTCCCCACAAAGGACACAAACTCATCCTTTTTTATGGCTGCATAGTATTCCATGGTGTATATGTGCCACATTTTCTTAATCCAGTCTGTCACTGATGGACATTTGGGTTGATTCCAAGTCTTTGCTATTGTGAATAGTGCCGCAATAAACATATGTGTGCATGTGTCTTTATAGCAGCATGATTTATAATCCTTTGGGTATATACCCAGTAATGGGATGGCTGGGTCATATGGTACATCTAGTTCTAGATCCTTGAGGAATCGCCATACTGTTTTCCATAATGGTTGAACTAGTTTACAATCCCACCAACAGTGTAAAAGTGTTCCTATTTCTCCACATCCTCTCCAGCACCTGTTGTTTCCTGACTTTTTAATGATTGTCATTCTAACTGGTGTGAGATGGTATCTCATTGTGGTTTTGATTTGCATTTCTCTGATGGCCAGTGAAAATTAATTCAAGATAGATTAGAGACTTAAATGTTAGACCTAATACCATAAAAACCCTAGAGGAAAACCTAGGTAGTACCATTCAGGACATAGGCATGGGCAAAGACTTCATGTCTAAAACACCAAAAGCAACGGCAGCAAAAGCGAAAATTGACAAATGGGATCTCATTGAACTAAAGAGCTTCTGCACAGCAAAAGAAACTACCATCAGAGTGAACAGGCAACCTACAGAATGGGAGAAAATTTTTGCAATCTACTCATCTGACAAAGGGCTAATATCCAGAACCTACAAAGAACTCAAACAAATTTACAAGAAAAAAACAAACAACCCCATCAAAAAGTGGGCAAAGGATATGAACAGACATTTCTTAAAAGAAGATATTCATACAGCCAACAGACACATGAAAGAATATAAACATTTAAAAGACAGTGACAAGTGTTTTATATGTATATATATATTTGCATTTGCAAAAATTAGAACTCAGGCATTTAAAATATTAGTCTTCTTTTAATTTCATAAAGAAATACATTAATAAATGAGTAAACTTCAAGTCACAGTTTAATCATTATCAATTATAGTAACACCGTAACTGTTTTATTTGGTAGTTGCAAGATCAAATTCTTTATAAATTTATCTAACATGATATAGAAGGTGACATTTTGTTGTTGGTCTTACCATAGATGTTCTTGAATTTGAATCCTACTAGTATAATTAATATAATAGCTATATTTGGGTTAAGCACCAGGCTTAGAAACTACTTTGAGCCCCTGTTTTACAACTCATCAGCTATAGGGGGATCTTGGCAAATGTTTTAAACTTCTCTACACTTTGTTACCTCATCTGAAAAATGTGAATAATAATGTCATGTATTTTTCAGAACTATTTGATAAATTAAATGAGGTATATTAGTAACAAGCTTAAAAAGGTCATAAAGTCCTCAACAAGTGTTAGTTGTTACTATTATTAATATTGTTTGACATATTTATGAAGACTTAGCTAATTTCACTAGGCAGATCTTTCTTTTACCACCTATATTTTAAAATAAGAGACTGGATTCCTAATGCCTGAATTTAATAGATTTTTCATACTATTTTAGGAATATAGACCCTCTTTCCTTAGTGAATTCCTGTATTTTACCCAAAATATTAATGTAATCATATGGACAAACAATTTCATTAACTTTCTTGAAGGAGTTCTATGAGAACGTATAGTACTCTTGAAAATAGAATAAAACCTTCCTATACAGGAATATCTGGTAAGACAATCTTTGTGTGTTTCTTGAACCAAATTTGAATGTTGGCTTAAGAAACTGCGAATATTCTCACTCCTCTGAGAATATTCTCTGTGTCTTATACTTCAGAGCTGTCAGTCAGTATTTTTGATCATTAGCCATCTGTGATTATTTTAATTTTTGCCAGCAGGAGAAGGAACTCTTTTCCACCCAGGAGCTCTGTTATTACAATATAATTTATATGTAAAGAGCTCATTTCATCAGTGAGAGAAACTTTTACCCATTTTTTTAAGGTTTGAAAGAAATTCATGGCATCTTCTTTTTCTTCTTTCTCCAACTCTGTATCCCTTTTTCAGTGTTACATTTATCCTAGTTTCTTTCTATATAAAAATTTTGCAGCAACCAGCTGACGCTTTTAATAATGGGATTGAAATTAAGCTGATATCCATATATTTTAAATACAAAATCTCAAGTATTGTAGCTGCTATTTTAAAATTTAAGACTCATAGAGAAAAATATAATTTTACATTGCAGTGATGTTTAGTATTGAAGAGGAAGGCTCTATTTGAGGTTTCCATATTAACAGTTTATTAAAAAGGCATAATGACATTTTAGCTTTAATTATGCAATAAGGGCAAATTTTTAAAGCGGAATAAAAAAGAATTTGAAAACTAAAAAGGCCTTTCTACGTGATACTGTGATTTAGGACTTAGAGTCATGGAATCACTTTCATACCTCATCCTACTTCTGTTTCTCATTTCAGTTTGACCTTCAGCAAGTCAAAGGCTCCCCTCAATCACTTACCCTATAATCTAGGATAATAATGTTAACTGAATATAGTTATTGCAAAGATTAATAAGTATTGGGTCATAAAATGTAATACATGTATTTAAAGTCTCTGCAGGAAGACAAGACTGAATACCTGAATCATTATTGTAGAGTGGTTTGATGAAATGAATTATTGATCAACTACACAAAATTTGTTTGAGGTCTTGAACTTTATGAAGCAAGTTTCAAATCTCAGGATAGATATTCCTAGAAATTAGTGCTTTTCAAGATCTCATGTCATTTCTTGAAGAATCAGAAAGTATATTGTTGTTTTCTTTCCTGGAGAACAGGTATATTATATTCTCAGCAGAGTTGACTTCGGAGGAAATTTCTGTTGATCCAAGGACATTCCCATATTTTTTATTTTTCATTTACTTTCTCTTCTCGCATTCTCTAACCATAATTCTTTCTCTGTGCTTTCTTTGAGAAAGAAACCTGGAGTTCTTATTCACATACCTGAAACAGAAGAAGCAAACAATCTCAATGTGGTAGGAGGAAAACTGAGCAACAGCATAAACAGCAAACAATAGCACAATACTTTCTCTCTCTGGGTACTTAGCTAGTTTAAAAAATAATTCAAAAGTGACATCCTGTGTTTATTTAGACAATTTTTTTGAGACATTTAAAGACAATGCCAAGAATAAATGTATAGATTTCTTTGTTGTTTATTTGCTATTATCTTGGAGTAGGGATTGGGAAGGAGGGTATGTAAATACACACGCGCGCACACACACACACACACACACACACACACACAGTGGAGATATGGAGAAAGTTACTTCCTGAAATAATGATCAGCTTGGTGAAGGAGCAGCAACATATTCTGAGAAATAGCAGGGAAAGTAGCCAAGTTTCCACATAACTCTGAGTCAATATATCTGATCCCATTGAAAACTAACCTAATTTAACATTTCAACTTTTTATTTTGGCTCTAATCAACCCAGAGTATCTTCTGCATAGAAGCCTAGAGATGAGTTATGATATCCAAAAATGTCTACAGAAATGACAAATAATTGTCACATATACCATCATACAACTTACCTCTTAGAGGTGGTTTCTTAATTAAAAACAAGCGTGCATCTGTAGTCCCAGCTACTTGCGAGGCTAAGTGGGGGAGGATTGCTTGAATCCAGGAGATCAAGGCTGCGGTGAGCCAAGATTACACCATTGCACTCCAGCCTGGATGACAGAGTGAGACCCTGTTTTCAAAAAACAAACAAACAAACCAAAAAACTCCAACTCTAAAGCATAGAGTTTTATGATGTAGACATAATGTGTGTCTGTATGGCAATCATTTTTTTAATTTAATTTTTTTATTTCAATAGCTTTTGGGGTACAGGTGGTTTTTGGTTACATGAATGAATTACATAGTGGTGAATTCTCAGATTTTAGTGCAAGGTCACCTGAGTAGTATACACTGTACCCAATATGCAGTTTTTTTAATCATTCACTTTCCTGACCCTCTCCTCGTTCTGAGTCTCCAAAGTTCATTGTATCACTCTGTATGCCTTTGGGCACTGAAGGCTTAGTCCCCACATAAAATGAGAACATATGGTGTTTGGTTTTTGAGTTAATTCACTTAGAATAATAGCCTCCAGCTTCATCCAAACTGCTGCAAAAGACATTATTTCACACCTTTTTATGGCTGAGTTATATTTCATGGTTATATTTTTATGGCTGAGTTATATTCCATGGTATATTTATACCACATTATCTTTGTCCACTCATTGGTCGATGGGCACTTAAGTTAGTTCCCTATCTTTGCAGTTGTTAATTTGACTGCAATAAACGTTAAGTGTTCATGTGTCTTTTTCACATAATTATTGTTTTTTTTTTTTTTTTCCTTTAGATAGATACTCAGTAGTGAGATTGCTAGATCAAATGGCAGATCTACTTTTAGTTCTTCAAGGAATCTCCATGCTGTTTTCTATGGAGTTTGTACTAATTTATATTCCCATCAGCAGTGTATAACCATTCCTCTTTCACCACATCCACACCAACATGTGTTATTTTTTGACTTTTTCATATTGGCCATTCTTGCAGGAGTAAGGTGGTATCTCACTGTGGTTTTAATTTGCATTTCTCTGATGATTAGTAATGCTGAACGTTTTTCATATTTTTTTTGGCCATTTGTATATCTTCTTTTCAGAAGTATCTTTTCATGTCATTTGCACACTTTTTGATGGGGTTATTTGTTGCTTTCTTGCTGATACTGTTTGAGTCCCTTGTAGATTCTGGATACTAGTCCTTTGTCAGATGCAGAGTTTGGAAATATTTTCTCCCATTCTGTGGGTTGTCTGTTTACTCTGATGATTCTTTTGCTGTGCAGAAGCTTTTTAATTTAATCAGGTCCCATTTATATATTTTTGTTTTTGTTGCATTTGCTGTTGGGTTTTATTCATGAATTCTTTGCCTAGGTCAATATTCAGAAGAGTTTTTCCAAAATTATCTCTTAGAATTTTTATGGTTTTGGGTCTTAGATTTAAGTTTTTGATCTGTCTTGAGTGGATTTTTGTGTAAGGTGAAAGATAGGGATCCAGTTTTATGCTTCTGTATGTGGCTAGCAGTTATACTGGCACCATTTAGTAAATTGGATGTCCTTTCCCCAGTTTATGTTTTTGTATACATTGTTAGAGATCAGTTAGTTGTATTTGTCTTTATTTCTGGGTTTTCTATACTTTTACATTGGTCTGTATGCCAACTTTTATACCAGCACCATGGTGTTTTGGCAACTATAGTCTTGTAGTATAACTTGAAGTCTGGAAGTGTGATGCCCCAATATTTGTTTTTTTGCTTAGGAATTATTTGACTATTTGGATTATTTGTTGGTTCCATACAAATTTTCGGAGTTGTTTTTTCTGATTGTGTGAAAAATAATTTTGGTATTTTCATGGAAATTGCATTGAATCTGTCAATTTCTTTGGGCAATATGATCATTTTTATAACACAGTATGGTCAATTTTACAATAAGCAGTTATTCTGTTTAAGGAGGCTAAAGGTAGGACTCTGATCCCTTCTGGGTTGTAAGGTTTCTGCTGAGACGTCTGCTGTTAGTCTGAAAGATTTTCCTTTATAGGTGAATTGATGCTTTTTTCCTCACTGCTCTTAGAATAATTTCCTTCAGTTGAATTTGGGTAGTCTGATGACTATATGCCTTGGCGATGACCTTTTTGCAATGAATTTTTCAGGAGGTTTTTGTATCTTCTTGTATTTGGATATCTAAATCTCTAGGAAGGCTAAGGCCGCCAAACCATGAGCATGGTATGTGTTTCCATTTGTCTGTATCATCTATGATTTCTTTCAGCAGTGTTTTGTAGCTCTCCTTGTAGAGATCTTTCACCTCCTTGGTTAAATATGTTTCTAAGTATTTTATTTTTTATTATTTGCAGCTGTTGTAAAAGGGATTTGAGTTCTTGATTTAATTCTCAGCTTGACTGTTGTTGGTGTATGGCAGTGCTACTGATTTGTGTACATTGATTTTGTAACCTGAGACTTTATGGAATTTTTTTTATCAAGTATAGGAGTCTTTTGGAGGTGCCTAGAGTTTTCTAGGAATGCAGTCATATCATCAGCAAACAGTAGTAGTTTGACTTCCTCATTTTTTTAATGTGGATGCCCTTTCTTTCTCTTGCCTGATTGCACTGGCTAGGAATTCCAGTACCGTTTGAATAGAAGTGGTGAAAGTAGGCATCCTTGTGTTGTTTTAGTTCTCAGGGGGAATGCTTTCAACTTTTTCCCATTCATTATGATGTTGGTGGTGGTTTTGTCATAGATGGCCTTTATTCATTTGAGGTTTGGCCCCTGTATGCCTATTTTTGTTGAGGGGTTTATCATTAAGTGATGCTGGATTTTATTGAATGCTTTTTTGCATCTATTGATATGATCATATAGTTTTTGTTTTTAATTCTGTTTATGTGATGTACCACGTTTATTGACTTGTGTATGCTAAATCATCCCTGTATCTTTGGGATGAAACCCATTTGATGATGGTGTATTATCTTTTTTTATGTGCTATTGAATTCAGTTAGCTAGTATTTTCTTGAGGATTTTTGCATCTATGTTCCTTAGGGATATTGCTCTGTAGTTTTCTTTATTTGTTATGTTCTTTCATGGTTTTGGTATCACAGTGATACTGTCCTCATAGAATGATTCAGGGAGGATTCCCTCTTTCTCAATCTTTTGGAATAGTTTCTGTAGGATTGGGACAATTTCATCTTTGAATATCTTGTAGAATTCAACTGTGAAGCCATCAGGTCCTGGACTTTTTTTTAATTGGCCTTTTTTTTTTATTATTATTACTGATTCAATGTCGCTACTTATTATTGATCTGTCAGGGTTCTGATTTCTTCCTGGTTTAATCTAAGAGGTCTGTATGTTTCCAGGAATTTATCCATCTCCTCTAGATTTTCTGGTTTGTGTGCATAGAGGTATTCACAATAGTCTCAAACAATCTTTGTATTTTTGTGGTATCAGTTGTAAATATCTCCATTTTCATTTCTAACTGAGCTTATTTGAAGTTCTCTCTTCTTAGTTAATCTAGCTAATGGTCTATTAATTTTGTTTTTCTTTTCAAATAACCAGCTTTTTGTTTCATTGATGTTTTGTATTTTTTTTGTTTCAATTTCAATCAATTCTGCTCTGATCCTTGTTATTTCCTTTCTTCTGCTAGCTTTGGGGTCAGTTTTTTCTTGTTTCTCTAGTTTCTTGAGTTATAACATTAAGTTGTCAATTTGTGATCTTTCAAACTTTTTGATGTAGGCATTTTGTGCTATAATCCTTCCCCTTAGAAATGCTTTTGCTTTATCCCAAAGGTGTTGACAACTTGTGTCACTATTATTCATTTCAAAGAATTTTTTTTTAAATTTTCATCTTAATTTCATTGGTAACCAAAAAATCATTCAGGAGCAGATTGCTTAATTTCCATTTATTTGTATAGTTTTGGTGGTACCTTTTGGAGTTGATTTCTAGTTTTATTCCACTGTGCTCTGAGAAACTACTTGATATAATTTCAATTTTTTTAGAATTAATTGAGACTTGTTTTATAGCCTGTAATATGGTCTATCTTGGAGAATATTCCATGGGCTGATGAGAATAATGTATATTCTTCAGTTCTTGGGTAGAATGTTCAATATATATCTGTTAATTTGTTCAAGAGTGTAGTTTAAGTCCATTGTTTCTTTTCTCTTTTTTTGAGATTGAGTTTAACTCTTGTTGCCCAGGCTGGAGTACAGTGGCACAATCTCAGCTCACTGCAACCTCTGCCTCCTGGCTTCAGGTAATTCTCCTGCCTCAGCCTCCTGAGTAGTTAGGATTTACAGGTGCCCACCACCATGCCCAGCTACTTTTTTTCTTTTTTTTCTTTTTTTTCTTTTTTTTTGAGACAGAGTCTCCCTCTACTGCCCAGGCTGGAGTGCAGTAGCACAATCTCATCTCACTTCAATCTCCACTTCCTGGGTTCAAGCGATTCTCCTGCCTCAGCCTCCCGAGTAGCTGGGAACATAGGTGCACATCACCATGCCAAGCTACTTTTTTATATTTTTAGTAGAAACGGGTTTTGCCATATTGGCCAGGCTGGTCTCAAATTCCTGACCTTGTGACCTTGTGATCCGCCCGCCTTGGCCTCCCAAAGTGCTGGGATTACAGGCATGAGCCACCACTCCTGGCCCCCCATTATTTCTTTTTTTTTTCTTTCCCCATTGCTTCTTTACTGACTTTCTTTCTTGATGATCTGTCTAATGCTATCAGTGAAGTATTGAACTCCCTCACCATTATTGTGTTGTTATCTCATTTCTTAAGTCAAGTAGTAACTGCTTTATGAATCTGATTGCTCCAGTGTTAGGTACAGATAAATTTAGAATTGTAATATCTTTTTGTTGGATTGATTTTTTTTTATAATTATGTAATGAGGTTCTTTGTCATTTTTTTTTACTGTTTTTGCTTTAAAGTCTGTTTTATCTGATACAAGAATAGCTGCTCCTGCTTGTTTTTTATTTCCTTTGTTGTGGAATATATTTCCCACCCTTTCACTTTGATTTTATATAAAATATTATGTATTAGGAGGGTCTCTTGAAGACAGCAGATATTCGATTTGTGGCTTTTTATTTATTCTGCCAATCTTTATCATTAAATGGAGCATTTAACCCATTTGTATTCAACGTTAATATTGAGATACGACATACAGTTCCATTCATCATGTTAATTGTTTCCTATATACTTTGTTTTCTGTTGTTGTGTTATTGTTTTACAGGCCTTGTGAGTTTTATATTTTCTAGAAGTTCTTTTTGGTGCATATCCAACCTTAGTTTCAGGATTTACAACTCCTTTTAGCATTTCTTGTACGGTTGGTCTGGTAGTAACCAATTTCCTCAGCATTTGTTTGTCTGAAAATGACTATTTCTTCTTCATTTATGAAACAGTTTTTCTGTATACAACATTCATGGCTGGCAGTTATTCTGTTTAAGGAGGCTAGAGATAGGAACCTAATCCCTTCTGGCTTGCAAGGTTTCTGCTAAGAAGCATGCAGTTAGTCTGATAGATTTTCTTTTATAGGTGAATTGATGCTTTTTTTCTCAGTGCTCTTAATTTTTTTTTTTTTTCCCATGTTGAATTTAGATAGTCTGATGAGTATAAGCCTTGGTGATGGCCTTTTTGCAATTAATCTTTTTTTTTTTTTTTTTTTTTTTGAGACGGTGTCTTGCTCTGTTGCCAGGCTGGAGTTCTGTGGCACAATCTCAGCTCATTGCAACCTCTGCCTCCCAGGTTCAAGTGATTCCCCTGCCTCAGCCTTCTGAGTAACTGGAACTACGAGCATGCGCTGCCACACCTGGCTAATTTTTTATATTTTTTAGTAGAGACAGGGTTTCACCATGTTGGACAGGATGGTCTTGATTTCTTGACCTTGTGATCCTCCCGCCTTGGCCTCCCAAAGTGCTGGGATTACAGGTGTGAGCCACCGCGCCTGGCCTTTGCAATGAATCTTTTTTTTTTTTTTTTTTTTTTTGAGACGGTGTCTTGCTCTGTTGCCAGGCTGGAGTTCTGTGGCACAATCTCAGCTCATTGCAACCTCTGCCTCCCAGGTTCAAGTGATTCCCCTGCCTCAGCCTCCCGAGTAGCTGGGACTACAGGCGCCCGCCACCACGCCCGGCTAATTTTTTGTATTTTTAGTAGAGACGGGGTTTCACAGTGTTAGCCAGGATGGTCTCGATCTCCTGACCTCGTGATCCGCCCGTCTTGGCCTCCCAAAGTGCTGGGATTACAGGCGTGAGCCACCACGCCCGGCTTTTAGGAGATGTTTTATCTTCTTGTATTTGGATATCTAAATCTCTAGCAAGGCCAGGGAATGTTTCCTCAAGTATTCCCTCAAATAAATTTTCCAAGCTTTTTTTCTGCCCTCTCTTCTTCCTCAGGAACACCAATTATTCTTAGTTCGGCCCTTTTACATAATCCCATATTTCTTGGAGACAGCTCATTTCTTTAAATTCTTTTTTCTTTATTTTTGTCTGGTTGGGTTAATTCAAAACCCTTCTCTTCAAGTTCTGACATTCTTTCTTCTACTTGTTCTAGTCTATTGTTGAAAATTTTCACTGTAGTTTAGAATTTCCTAAGTGTGTCTTTTATTACCAAAAGTTCTGACTGATTTTTCTTTAAGATACCTCTTCCTTTAGAAAATTTCGTTTGTTGGGTTTTTTGTTTGTTTGTTTGTTTTTTACATTTCTTTACGTTGGTTTTACCTTTCTGTGGTATCTCCTTGAGTAGCTTAATAATCAGCCTTTTGAATTCTTCTTCTGGTATGTCAACAATTTTATGTTAGTTTGGATCCATTGCTGGATAGCTAGTGTGATCTTTTGGGGGTGTTTTAGAATCCCATTTTGTCATATTACCAGTCTTATTTTGCTGGTTCCTTCTAATTTGGTAAGACTACTACTAATTATTGTTGAAATTATTTTTGACTGCTTTTTTTTTTTTTCTTTTCCCCGCCTAAGGATGTGATTTTAATGTTTACAGTTTGTCGTAGCCTAATTCAGCTCTTGGTGTTTTCAGGAGTGAAGACTGTGTTACTATGACTGTGTTCCTTGACTATAGAGAGTCTTTGTGTGATGGCTTTCTCAGCTGCTTGTTGTAGTAGCAGTGTGCTCAATGTGTGAGCAAGTTCACTGTCTCCTATAGGGTTGGAATGACAAAGTTCCCTTGAACTTATCTCATTTCCCTGCAGTGTGCACTTTTTTTATTATTAATTTTTTCCTCAGTATTTTATTTACTGGTTTAAATTGTTCAGGCTTCAGGTCAATAGGGAAGGATTCCACAAGTAGACACTGGCTGTGGTTAAAGTAGGTATAAATGTAGTACCCAATGATAAGCAGAGGTTTCAGCCTTGACAGAAGTGGCTAGAAGAGCTCTCAGTGAAATGCACTGAGGTCTCATCAGAGAAGACTGGAGCCACCTCAGCTCCTCTGCCAGACCAGTAGAAAAACTATCACCTCCCAGACACACTCCTGAGTCAGTGTTCTGGTTATTTAGATCAGACAGGCACCTCTTTTCATCTACAGGATTGTTGATGTTCCAAGTAGAGAGAAATTGTACCTCTATCTCTTGTGCAAGCCTGCACCTTGAGGGTGCTCCTCCTGTTGTAATACAGTCACCCTAAAGTGTTCTGGGGTCCATGCTGAGCTCCCGTGGGAAAAGTCCAAGCTATGACAGCAGTGGTGGATGAGAGGGAAAAGAAGTCCCCTTCTCCATGACCCTTCGGTGAACACCAGGGCTGCCTCACTGTTGAGGTAGAGCTGCAAACTTTCCCTGCTGATTTCAGCACTGCAACTGTACCTCTGCTGAAAGAAACTTCTTACCAGTGGAAAGATCTCAGACTGAAGGCCTGCCATCCAGGTTCTCTTCTTCCACTGGGTGTTCCTTTGATGTGTTGCACTCCCTCTTCCCCTATGAGTAGGACATCCTGAGAGCCATACTACTGTGAATGCTGTTGCTCCTCTGAGTCTAGCCATCCAGTGTGGCTGCCACACTCCTGGCTGGTTCTGGGGAATGTCTACAAGGAATGCACAGAGGTGAGCTGTCCGCAGATCTCCCAGCAGTGGGTACTGGCACCAGCTATGTTGGGAATGACAGGGGAGTCACATAGACTCTGGGAGATTTCTTAGATATAGGTGGTCTTAGTGTGTTGGCATTCTCAAATACCAGTTGTGATAGTAACGAACAGTCACATGGACAGACTCAGGACCTTGTGGTTAGCCAGAGTGGTATAGGTGATGGTGATAGCTGAGGTCATGCACAAGTTTTCTCCTTCCTAGGTGCAGTGTTATTTTACCTGAATGTTGTAATGGACTGTGTCAGTTGGCTTCCATTCAGGAGATGGTGGTTGCAAAACAGCACTAGCTGTCGTAGTAGTAGCAGGATTTGTGCTTGTTTTTTGCAGTACTCTGGTTTCTCGGGAGGTGGATGGGGCTATAAAGCTCCCCAAAGTTTTCATCCATTGTGTTAAGCTACCAGGGTGGGTTGAGGAGCAAAGCCAGGTGAGGGCTGGGTCAGGCAAGTTCGTGCTCTGACTTCCCACATATGGGGCAAGCAGCAACCCCTGCAGGAGTTGGGGGTAGTGGTTCTCTGGTCACTGGCATAATGTTCCAGAGAGAAGCATAACTGCATCTGCTGCACAAAAGAGCTCACCCACGGAGTGGGGAGTGGCAGGTGGTGGGAAACCCCAAATAGCTCCGGCATACTTGACAGGACAGATCTTATAGCCACTGTTTTCCGGTAGTAGCAGTAAGCTAAGTTTCAGGCTATCTATGCTCAGAACTCAGAACTTCCCCAGGCCATATGCCTTCCTAGCAGAGATAGGAACTGCAGCTTTCAGGTCATGCCCCTTTGTGTCCACCTGCACAGCCTGGGGGTCCAGCTCCAATACTTGTGGCTGCAGCACACTTCCCACTCACCCCCTGGTTCTGGCCAACAGAGTTCTTCCCCACTTGAAGTTACATTGCAAAGTTCAATTGGGAGCTTCTTTTAACCTGCCACCGCTGCCTGAGTTAGTTGGCAAATTTCCACAAGGGTCCCAGTGAGACAAAATAAGGAATGGCTTCCTTCAGTCGACGCTGTAGACTGAGAATGCATGCCAGGGTCCTCCTGCTGCCATTCCTAGTCCCTACTTTTATATTTCTCACTGCTTCCTAAACCAGTTCCAATGCTGGGTAGGGTTAAGGCTTTTCCCATGGGCTGGATTGCCAGGTTCCCCACTGGGGATGTATGCCCTAGAGGCAGTGTCTTCCCCTCTCATACTCTCAGTACTTACATTTTTTTGCCTGGCTTATGGTATAGCTGCAGTCTGTTGCTTCTTTCAAAGAATCTGTGGATTTCAGTTTTCCTTTAAGTTTCTGCATTGCTTCTTGATAATGATGTTCATAGTATGAATCTACATGCTATTTTGCCTTTCCAAGTGGGAGAGGCATGCTAAAACTGCCTCTAATCCACCACCTTGGAGTCTATCATTTTTTTAAAGAATGGTGAGGCCGGGTGCTGTGGCTCACACCTGTAATCTCAGCAGTTTGGGAGGCTGAGGCAGGCAGATCACGAGGTCAGGTGATGGAGTCCATTCTGGCCAACATGGTGAAACCCCATCTCTACTAAAAATACAAAAAGTAGCTGGCCATGGTGGCACCTGCCTATACTCCCAGCTACTCAGGAGGCTGAGGCAGGAGAATCACTTGAGTCTGGGAGACGGAGGTTGCAGTGAGCCAAGATCACGCCACTACACTCCAGCTTGGCGACACAGCAAGACTCCATCTCCGAAAATAAATAAATAAATAAATAAATAAATAATAATAATAAAAGAAAAAGAATGATGGAGTTTGGTCAGTATTCCTTGTAGACACTATATTGTCCCAATACCTAAACTAAAGAGTTATTATTTATGTTTTTTTAAAAAACTACCACTTACACATTGTAGCTGCTAAAAAATAGAAATAGAGATACTTCTACTCACTCTAACATGAGTTTTTATGTTCCTGTCCAGGGCTGCTGAAATCATATGGCTCTGATAAATATCTAGTTACATAGCTAAGAAACAAAAATTACTGTCTCTTATAACGTGGGTCTGGAAGGCTATTCCACCTATGAATTGTCAGAATTCTCAGACAACTCTATCAAACCTGTCCTCCTACCCAGAGGTAAGAGAAATCAAGTAAAATAACAAATAAACCATAATTAAACTCTGGAAGATTTAAAAAACAAATGATTAATAATTTTATTTTTATGCAAATAACAAATCTTTGGGACAGATCAAATGCATTTTTTACTTCCATATTGCCAAACTTTGATTTGATTGATTCTATATTTATCCCCATGTGGCAGCTGGAGCACTCACTTTAGAGAGAAACTTTCTTAATTCTAGCCTATCAAGAAAAATCTGCAAGTTAAAAACTCACTTTTATCAGCAGGCATTCCAAGAATGGCAGGTGGCAAATAAACCTCTTGGTGGATTATTCTAATTGTGTTTTCTTTTGCCTTCATAACTTAAAAAGTGGTAAAAGAAGGAATAGGGTGACTTGCAATGGTTTTGACAATCGTGTTTACATCTTTCTCTAATGAACACTATATTTGAAGTTTTCACTGACTCTAAGTATGAAGCTAGTTTGAGGGGGATCTATAACTTACATAATGGATATATGGAAAGAAGAACTAGGAATAACTGGTTGCATTAAGTTTATCAAAGTATTGACTAATATTATTACTAATTATTTTTATGCCTTTCTCTACTTTTATTAATTTTCACAATTTTTATGGATTTATTTATGTTGCAAACGAGTAAATTGTAAAATACTAAAACATACAATTTAAATAAAAGAATGAAAAAATAAGATGAGGCAAAAATACAAGGTCTAATCTAAATGAAGCCATAATGATATTAATCTGCATCTGCATCTGTTTTTTTAGAGACAGAGTCTTGCTCTGTTGCCCAGGCTGGAGTGCAGTGGCATGATCTTGGCTCACTGCAACCTTGATCTCCTGGGTTCTAGCAATTCTCCTGCCTCAGCCTCCTGATTATTTGGGATTATAGGTGCATGTCACCACGCCCAGCTAATTTTTTGTATTTTAGTAGAGATGAGGTTTCACCGTGTTGCCCAGGCTGGTCTCGAACTCTTGAGCTCAGGCAATCCACCCACGTCGGCCTCCCAAAGTGCTAGGATTATAGGCATGAGCCACTGTGCTCGGCCTGCATCTTCTTTTTAAACAATATCTATTTTAATTATAAATCTAAACCATCAAATCTCAGTATAAACTGTTACTGTATATTTTATAAAATATATCTAAAAGGAATTTTATCACAAATATTAATTGGTTGAGTATCTGGATATTTCTGATAACCTTGTTTCAATATAACAGAATGATAATATTTTCCTAAAAATTTCATTTTTTAAATAATTGAAGCAAAGAATCAAGTTTATTTTAAGGGACAAACTTCATAGTAATCGCCTACTCAGTAAATGTTGTTTTTATTTGGATTTTTTGAAAGGAAATACGCTTGCATTGTGTCTTCAGAAATATGTAAACCCTTATATTTTTCTCACTAGCTGGAAGAACCCATAAAAGAAATGGGTTCATATGAGAGGCCAAAGTAAGAAGTGGAATCCCAGCAAGAATACATACTTCTCACTTGTTCTTTCCAACTACCTCACATTGAATTATGTCTTTATATATTTACATTGTCTTCTCAATAGGACATCTTACATTGACTTAGAGTTTCAGCATTCATTTTTCAGCAACAATCTACTGCCTATAGCTGCAGGTTTTAAAAATTTCTTCTTTCCTTATAATCCTCACGGAAATTCATCCAAAACAATATTACTTTTCTTAAAAAAGCACACAGCAAAACTGCTGCAATGGTGATTGTATTAGTTTGTTCCCGCATGGTGATAAATAAATACCTGAGACTGGATAATTTCTAAAGAAAGAGGGCTTAGTTGGCTCATGGTTCTGCAGGCTGTACAGGAAGCATAATACTGGCATCTGCTCAGCTTCTGGGGAGGCCTCAAGAAACTTACAATCATGGTGGAAGGTGAAGGGGGAGCACACACATCACATGGCCAGAGTCGGAGCAGGAGAGAAAGGGGAGAGGTGTGACACAGTTTAAAACAACCAGATGTCATGAGAACTCACTGTTGCAATGACAGCACCAAAGGGGATGGTGTTAAACCATGAGAAGCTGCCCCTATAATCCAGTCACCTCACACCAGGCCCCACTTCTAACACTGGGGATTACAATTCAACATGAGATTTGGGCAGGGACACAGATGCAAACCGTATCAGTGATAAATACAGAATGTGATGGACATATAGAAAAAGAATTCCCACATCTGTCTGAATGAAGAACAGCTTCCAAAGAGGTTGCATTTTTGCTGAGACTTGACAGTAAATTTAAATGTTGACAGAAAGGCTCGTGTGAAAAATATATAGAAAGATGGTGAGTATATGTTATGGAAACTATGATTAGTTCTTTATTATTGGATGTACTTTATTTTTTTTATTTATTATTTTTGAGGCAGAGTTTTGCTCTTGTTGCCCAGGCTGGAGTGCAATGGCATGATCTCGGCTCACGGCAATCTCTGCCCCCCGGGTTCGAGTGATTCTCCTGCCTCAGCCTCCTGAGTAGTTGAGATTACAGGCATGTGCCACCACACCTGGCTAATTTTGTATTTTTAGTAGAGATGGGATTTCTCCATGTTGGTCAGGCTGGTCTCAAACTCCTGACCTCAGGTGATCTGCCCGCCTCGGCCTCCCAAAGCGCTGGGATTATGAGCATGAGCCATCGTGCCCAGCCTTGGATGTACTTTAAAATATTCTATTTGTCTTCACGAAGTCTCCTGAAATCTTGCAAAAATGTGTAAGGAAGTTAGTGGCCAGGAGTGAGCTTAAACAGTTAGATAGGAGCTATGTCAAAATGACCTTGTGTAATTGGTAAAGGGATCTAAATTTGTCTATTCTTGTTTCAGTTCTTTCACTGTATCACTCTATTCTTGTTTCAATTATTTAAATTTTTCCTCATATTTAAAAATTAACAAAGTTTCCTAATCAGTCAAGTCTCATTGAAGTGACTCAATGTTTCTCTTTTCAACGATTACCTTGTTAAATAAATATGCAATTTTTATTTGCTTCTTTTCTAGACAGGTAGCACAATAATTATAATCCTTTAATGTAAATATCAAAACAGTGTTTTTAAATATATAAACTACCTTTTTAGATTACATGTGGGCCAGGTGCAGTGGCACACTTGTAATCCCAGCACTTTGGGAGGCTGCGGTGGGAGGATCATTTCAGGCCACTAGTTTGAGACCAGCCTCATGAGGCCATGAGGAAGGATCATTTGAGCACAGAAATTTGAGGGCTGCAGTGGACTATGATCATGCCACTGCACTTAGGCTTGTGCAGCAGAGCGAGACCCCAAATCTTTAAAAAAAAAAAAAAAAAGAATACACATGTGCAGATGATATCATCTAGCTTAAGTCACTGAAACGTTTCTCTCTAGCTTTAGCTAAGTTTCACCATCGTGGGAGATGCCTTTTTATAATCCCAGAGATATCAGTTTAGACCTTTCAGACCTATCTCTACAGTATCATGCCTTTTTGGAAGTAATTAATATAAATTTTCGGTAAAATAGATGTTATTAGAATTGATACATAAAGACCACCTTTCAATACTATTCACTATTTTCTTCTTTTTATATATTTTATTTTATTTTATTTTGAGATGGAGTCTTGCCCTGTCACCCAGGCTGGAGTGCGGTGGCATGATCTCAGCTCACTGCAACCTCTGTCTCCTGGGTTTAAGCAATTCTCTGCCTCAGCCTCCTGGGTAGCTGGGATTACAGGCTCCCACCAACATGCCTGACTATTTTTTTTTGTATTTTTAGTAGAGATGGGGTTTCACCATCTTGGCCAGTCTAGTCTTGAACTCCTGACCTTGTGATTCACCCACCTCGGCCTCCCAAAGTGCCAGGATTACAGGCATAAGCCACTGTGCCCAGCCCCACTATTTTCTTCTTAAGTGTACTAAAAAAGTCCCCATATATTATTTGCTATAAGCAGAGGGCAGAAATAACAGAAATTAAATGAAATTATCTTGACAGACATCTATCCTCCGGGTGTGCTTGACAGTTTGTGCTATTTGTATCTGTCTTGCATGAGTATGTTGTTATTAGGACATGTAAAATTCTTAAAGAGAAGCAAGCACCAGTTGGTGTTAGTGAAACATAAGGCAGCACACTGCAATGTCTGGAGCTGGGTGTATGTGTGTGGAAAAGGGAAACTCACAAAGAGGAAACAACATCCTTCCAGCAGGAAAATATGTAGCAGTCCAGGGGATACCTGAAATAGATAACAAAGGAATTTACTAATGTGTGAATATTGCTAGACTCTAAACATAGACCATGAAAAGTCTAACTGATTTGATGAAAAAATGAACACAAAGGAGCATATGCCTTCTTCCATCAGTTTTCTAGGCTCTTTCTAGTGCTCTCTATTGACAGAGCCAAAGGGGAGTCTGGTGCCAAAGGAGAAACATGGTTTTCAGAGTTCCAGCCTTAGAATCACAAAGCAAAGTATAGCTGGGTGGATTGGAAGCTGAAATCAAAAGCTTAATAATTGACATATCTACCAAAAATATAACTGTCCTGTTTTTAAATAAATGACTATGAGTCTAATCATAGTGTGTGCGTATGTGCATATATATACACACACACATACATAGCATGTATATATACATGCACACACACACATACATAGTGTGTGTGTGTAATACTAACACTTTAGGAGGCCAAGGAGGGTGGATTGCTTGAGCTCAGTTCAAGACCAGCTCAGGAAACATGATGAAATCCTATCTCTACCAAAAATAGAAAAATTAGCCGGGCATGGTGCTGTGTGCCTGTGGTCCCAGCTACTAGGGAGGCTGATGTGGCAGGATTACTGGAGCCTGGGCAGTCGAGATTGTAGTAAGTGAGCCCAGATTGTGCCACTGTACTACAGCCTGGGTGAAAATGCAAAACCCCGTCTCAAAAAAAAAAAAAAAAGAGCAGCAGCATGAATTGGAAGGCTCAATATTATAAAGCTATTAATTTTCTGTAAATTGATCTAAAAATTTACTGTTGTTGCAACCAAATAATTCCAAAATGGTTTACAAAAAACTTTTCTTAAAAGTTCAAAAATTTATTGGATAAAGAAAAACTGATAATTTTTTAAGGAAGAAAACAAGATGGGAAAGCTTGCTTTATCAAATATCAAGATATATTTTAAGGCAGAGTTATTAAGATATTATGGTATCAACATATAAGTAGACAGACAAATAGAACAAAATGTAAATTTCAAAATCAGATCCATGCGTATTTGAAAAATTGATATATGTCAGAGGCATGATTAAAAATGAGAAGAGAATGGATTTTTTATGAAATAAATGCTATTAGGGCAACTGGTTGTTCACATGAGGAAAAATTGAACTTGAATTACTATTTCAGCATGTATACAATGACTTATTTTAGATGGATTAAGAACTAAGTTTGAAATGTACAGTTTTAACACCGTCAATAAAATATTGAATAATATTTCATGATATCGAATCAAAGGAGAACACAAAATTATGTAAAATATTGATGTATTTGATTATATTAGGAGAGAAATTTATTAATACAAATAAACATTAAAGGTTAAAAGACAGTTCAAAGAATTTTATATTTGAAAAAATGTAATGATATTAATTAAAGAAATACCCTGAATATCAAATAACCACAAAAAAGGAATAATTCTATAGATATATAGACAAAATATATCAATCATAAATACACAGAGGACATAACACAAATGGCCACTATATACATGGAAAGATATTCAATAATTCTATGTCCATGGAACACAATTTTTAAGAAATAAAGTATATTATATATTGCTGACCATGTGCAGCAGTGAAAACTCTCATAACCTCATGGTGAGATGGTAAATTGTTACATCCATCTTTGAAAATAATATTCTAATATCAAATACAATTCAACATATTTATGTATATACTACAATCCAGACTTTCCACATTTATGCAGATAACCTAGGCAAAACGTTGTACATGTGCACAAGGAAACATGCACAGAAACACTGCTTACCACATTTATTTTTACTGAAAAAATTGTAAACAACCTAAATAAGTATTTGTCAATAGGAGGATGAGTAAATAAATTGTGGTACAGCAGTACAAAGAAAACAGTAGGTCTACATATATAAGCATAATTAAATCTCATTTGTTGACCAAAATAAATGAAAATTGCAGAATAATGATGGTGTAATATGACATTGAATCTTAAAGTATGCAAAACAGTATTTTTTATAAATATATTTTATATAAAATGTTTCTTATAAAACATTTCTTTAACATTTATTAGAATTGATTAAAAAACAGATTCAGAAAATAACCATTTCTCAGGGAATGGGATTCATAAGGGAAAAATAGTGGTCTCATGCATAGTCTGTAAAATATACATCTTAGTAAATAAAGTCACTGAAACAAATATTACATGTGGTTAAGGGATGCTAAACCTGAATTGTGAGAATAGGAATTCAGTTATTTGTTATATGTGTTTATTCCTTTCTCTCTGTACCTTTGAAAAATTTAACTACATACTCTATTGAATATTTGTACTGGTAAAAATGCAACCCAATCCATACCTCACCCTTTATATAAAAATTAAAACGTAAGTTTTACAATAAACCTAAAAGTATAAAACTTATGGAAAAAGATAGAAGAAAATTATAACTTTAGGTCAAATGTTTCTTACATATGAGACAAAAATATATTTTATTAAAGAAAAATGATAAACTACATAAAATTTATTGACAAGTGCTGCTGTATGAAACAGATTATTAACAGAATACAGATGAGCCACAGGTTAGGAAAGAAGATTTGCAAATCACGTATCACAACAAATCTTATATACAGAATATAGAAAGAATTCTCAAAACTCAACAGCTAAGAAACAACCCAATAAAATATAGACAATAGACATGAATAGACTCTTTATCAAACAAGAGTTACAGATGATCAATAAATATGTTTAAAGATACTCAGTATCATTAGTCATTAGGTAAATGGAAGTAGAATTGCAATGAGATACCACTTTGCAACTATCATAATGAAAAAGAAGCAAACTGACAATGCCAAGTGTTGACATGGATAGGGAACAACTGGAGCTTTCATACATTGCTGGTTGGAATGTAAAATCGTACAGCAAAACTTTCATTTTTTGTAAAGTTAGGCACATGATTACGATATAATACAGTATTCCCTCTCCTAGGTTTTTACAGACTGGGAGACATAAAAATATTTGTTCACACAAAAACTAGTACAAGTATATTTATAGCAGCTCTATTTTAATCATCAAAAACTACAAGAAACTTACATGTCCCTCAACAAATAAAATGATAAATAGTGGAACATACATACAATCGAATATTACTCAGTGATTTTAAAAAAGCAATTAACTAGGCTTCATCTACATAATATGAACCTTGGTCTCCACAACTTCTTATCTTAACCAGATACTCCCTTCTATTGATTTCAGGTCTTCAGCTACCTATCTCCTGGAAGCCCCAGCTTCAAGCTGTCCTTCCTTTTCAGACCAAATCAATGTACATCTTACATGTATTGATTGATGTCTTATGTCTCTCTAAAATGTAAGCTGTAGCCTGACCACCTTGGGGCATGTTCTCAGGATCTCCTGGGGCTGTTTCATGAGTCATGGTCACTCATATTTGGCTCAATAAATTTCTTCAAATATTAAAAAAAAGTAATTAACTGTTGATACGTGCAATAATATAAATGAATGTCAAGTATGCTGTGCTAGGTAAAAGAAGGCTGACTCAAAGGCTACACACTTTATCATTCCCTTTATATGACATTGTGGGAAAGGCAAAATTATGGACACAGAAAACAGATTAGTGGTTGTCAGGAGCTGGGCAAGAAAGGGGCATATTTAAAAGGGGCAGCGGCCGGGCGCGGTGGCTCAAGCCTGTAATCCCAGCACTTTGGGAGGCCGAGGTGGGCAGATCACGAGGTCAGGAGATCAAAACCATCCTGGCTAACACGGTGAAACCCCGTCTCTACTAAAAAATACAAAAAACTAGCTGGGCGAGGTGGCGGGCGCCTGTAGTCCCTGCTCCTCGGGAGACTAAGGCAGGAGAATGGCGTAAACCCGGGAGGCGGAGCTTGCAGTGAGCCCAGATGGCGCCACTGCACTCCAGCCTGGGCGACAGAGTGAGACTCCGTCTCAAAAACAAAAAATAAAAGGGGCAGCAACACAACAGTTTTTTAAGTGGTAATAGACCTCTTCTGAATTGTAATTTTTGTCATATGTGCCTTTGTCTAAACTCAGAATTGAACACCAAAAAGGTAAATGTTGTGTGTAAAATAAAAATTGACTAAGCAATAATATAAATAGATAGGTACTTATGTACATATATGTACAAATATATTTTACAAATAATGTAAAACTTGATTTAATAATTTTCAGTACCTGTATTCTGAGTTTCCATACGACAAAGACTATTTGTCTGCCAATTCAGAGAAAAATTATGTTGTGAATAATTGAAATCTGCAAAACTATTGAAATTTTCAGACAATTTTCAGAATAGAAAAGAAAACTTGTAAAATTTTCCGTATGATTTTCTTGTCCTTATTCTATACTATTTCTAAAGTACAGGTTTTTATGGGACTTCAGGTTCAATGTTTTCAAGCAACCATCACAAAACCCTGGACAATTTTAGAGGTGAGGGTAAAAGCAAAGGAAAGTGATTGTTAACCAAATGGCAGAAGCTAAGCAAGCCATGGAATGGGTGAATACTAAATGTTAATGAATAGCTGTTCTATGCTTCCAGACTCTTCTGTTTGTATTAATTAATAAAGTTAATTAAAAGTAGATATAATATGATGATGAATTTTAAAAAAGAATACTGCATATTTTTCTTTGTAACATTCCCCATAATCTACTTTCTTGGAAACATTACTTTTTATTTGTTCTTTAAAAAAAAAAAAAATACTGCTTTTGGTACACATTCAAACATCTTTCAGAAAAGACAGAGACTACTTCTTCAAATGCAAGCCAAAAGGGAATTTGGAATAATTTTTTTGCCCTGTAGGAAGACTTTCCTTAGGGAAAACTTATTTAATAGAGAAAATATGTTGATTTCAGTAATCACAGATGTTTATTCCAGTCTATTTATATTTGGCTCTATATCTTTTATGACATATAAATAAATTTCTTAAGTTTGGTGCTAATAAGAGTTTATGATGCTGATAATCCTGACTACAGTTAGGAAAAATGCATATGGCTATTCTCCAGGCTTGTTCACACAGATCTACCCACACACATCTTCATAGCAAATCTGTAACACCACTGCTACTTAATTACTTGGCATCTATTGTGCAAAGACTGACAATCTTACTGCATAGTTGGGAAGAAAGACAAATTTCTATTAAGGAATAGACTGAGGTCACTGTGCTTATAACCTATTACAGATTTGTTTACTTTCTTTAAAAAGGTAAAATGTATCAGTGGCAAGTCATGATTGTATTTCTAATGTTGATCTACATCAGATTCCATTATGTGGAATCTGAAAAATTTTAGCTAGAGTTGTGTAAATCCATTTTAAACTTTGAAATTTCTTAAGCAGCCAAGGCATACATTTTGTAGAAATTTTGAAATGAAGACTCTGATGTATATGAGTGTGTGTATAGTCATATATAATCATATACATTATAAACCTCTCCCATCACATACACAAACATTCCGTTAAAGAGGTACTGGCATAGAAGACAGAGGAAAACTAATATTTATTAAGCACCCATTTAGCAAGACTCTCAGCTATTATTAATTATTATTATTTTCTTTCTTTCTTTCTCTCTCTGTCTCTCTCTCTCTCTCTCTCTCTCCTCCCCTCCTCCTTTTT